>NC_135822.1:46829770-47129770 GCF_964213995.1 Mustelus asterias | reverse complement strand
AACCAAGGTCCATGGTGGCGGTCGGAACAAAAGTCCGGGTGGGCGGTCGGAACTCAGGTCCGGGGTGGCGTTTGCAACCAAGGTCCGGGGTGGCGGTTGGAACCGAGGTCCGAGGTGGCGGTCGGAACTAAGGTCCGGGGTGGCGGTCGGAACCAAGGTCCGGGGTGGCGGTCGGAACCACGTTCCGGGGTGGCGGTCGGAACCAAGGTCCGGGGGGTCGGTCGGAACCAAGCTCCGGGGTGGCGGTCGGAACCAAGGTCCGGGGTGGCGGTCGGAACCAAGGTCCGAGGTGGCGGTCGGAACAGGTCCGAGGTGGCGGTCGGAACCCAAGGTGCGGGGTGGCGGTCTGAACCAATGTCCGTGGTGGCGGTCGGAACCAAGGTCCGAGGTGGCGGTCGGAAACAAGGTCCGGGGTGGCGGTCGGAACAGGTCCGGGGTGGCGTTCGGATCCAAGGTCCGAGGTGGCGGTTGGAACCAAGTTCTGGGGTGGCGGTCGGAACCAAGGTCCGGGGGAGCGGTCGGAACCAAGGTCCGGGGAGGCGGTCGGAACCAACGTCCGCGGTGGCGGTCAGAACCAAGGTCCGGGTTGGCGGTTGGAACCAAGGTCCGAGGTGGCGGTCGGATCCAAGGTCCGGGGTGGCAGTCAGAACACGAGGTCCGGGTTGGTGGTCGGAACCAATGTCCGGGGTGGCATTCAGAAACAAGGTCCGAGGTGGCGGTCGAAACCAAGGTCCGGGTGGCGGTCGGAACTAAGGTCCGGGGTGGCGTTCGGAACCAAGGTCTGGGGTGGCGGTTGGAACCGCTTTCCGAGGTGGCGGTCGGTCACAAGGTCTGGGGTGGCGGTCGGAACCAAGCCCCGGGGTGGCGGTCGGAATCAAGGTCAGGGGGGGTGGTCGGAACCAAGGTCCGGGGTGGCGGTCGTAAAAAATCCGGGGTGGTAGTTGGAACGAAGCCAGAATGGCGGTCGGAACCAAGATCCGGGTTGGGGTTCAGACCCAAATTCCAGGGTGGCGGTCAGAACCAAGGTCTGGGGGGGCGGTCGGAACATAGGTCCATGGTGGCGGTCGGAACAAAGGTCCGGGTGGGCGGTCGGAACTAAGGTCCGGGGTGGCGTTCGGAACCAAGGTCCGGGCTGGCAGTCGGAACCAATGTCCGGGGTGGCGGTCGGAACCAAGATCCGGGGTGGGGGTCGGAACCAAGGTCCATGGTGGCGGTCGGAACACTGGTCCGGGAGGATGGTCGGAACTAAGGTCCGGGGTGTCTTTCGGAACCAAGGTCCGGGATGGCGGTCGGAACTGAGGTCCGAGGTGGAGGTCGGAACCAAGGTCCGGGGTGGCGGACGGAACCAAGGTCTGGGGTGGCGGTCGGAACAGGTCCGGGGTGGCGGTCGGAACCAAGGTCCGGGGTGGCGGTCGGAACAGGTCCGAGGTGGCGGTTGGAACCGAGGTCCGAGGTGGCGGTCGGAACCAAGGTCCGTGGTGGCGGTCGGAACCAAGGACTGGGGTGGCGGTCGGATCTAAGGTCCGTGGTGGCGTTCGGAACCAAGGTCCAGTGTGGATTTCGGACCCAAGGTCCGAGGTGGCGGTCAGAACCCAAGGTTCGAGGTGGTGGTCGGAACCAATGTCCGCGGTGGCAGTCGGAACAAAGGTCCGGGTGGGCGGTCGGAACGAAGGTCCGGGGTGGCGTTCGGAGTCAAGGTCCAGGTTGGCGGTTGGAACCGAGTTCCGAGGTGGCGTTCGGAAACAAAGTCTGGGGTGGCGGTCGGAACCAAGGTCCGGGGTAGCGGTCAGAACAGGTCCGGGGTGGCGGTCGGAACCAAGGTCCGGGGTGGTGCTCGGAACCACCGTCCGAGGGGGCGGTCAGATCCAAAATCCGGGGTGACAGTCGGAATCAAGGTCAGTGGGGTCGGTCGGAACCAAGGTCCGAGGTGGCGGTCGGAACCACGTTCCGGGGTGACGGTTGGAACCAAGGTCCGGGGTGGCGGTCGGAACCAAGTTCTGGGGTGGCGGTCGGAACAGGTCCGGGGTGGCGGTCGGAACCAAGGTCCGGGGTGGCAGTCAGAACAGGTCCGAGGTGGCGGTCGGAACCAAGTTCCGGGGTGGCGCTCGGAACCCAAGGTGTGGGGTGGCGGTCCAAACCAATGTCCGTGGTGGCGGTCGGAACCAAGGTCCGAGGTGGCGGTCGGAAACAAGGTCCGGGGTGGCGGTCGGAACAGGTCCGGGGTGGCGTTCGGATCCAAGGTCCGAGGTGGCGGTCGGAACCACGTTCCGGGGTGGCGGTCGGAACCAAGGTCCGGGGGAGCGGTCGGAACCAAGGTCCGGGGAGGCGGTCGGAATCAAGGTCCGGGTGGCGGTCGGAACTAAGGTCCGGGGTGGCGTTCGGAACCAAGGTCTGGGGTGGCGGTTGGAACCGCTTTCCGAGGTGGCGGTCGGACACAAGGTCTGGGGTGGCGGTCGGAACCAAGCTCCGGGGTGGCGGTCGGAATCAAGGTCAGGGGGGGCGGTCGGAACCAAGGTCCGGGGTGGCGGTCGTAAAAAATCCGGGGTGGTGGTTGGAACGAAGCCAGAATGGCGGTCGGAACCAAGATCCGGGTTGGGGTTCAGACCCAAATTCCAGGGTGGCGGTCAGAACCAAGGTCTGGGGGGGCGGTCGGAACATAGGTCCATGGTGGCGGTCGGAACAAAGGTCCGGGTGGGCGGTCGGAACTAAGGTCCGGGGTGGCGTTCGGAACCAAGGTCCGGGCTGGCAGTCGGAACCAATGTCCGGGGTGGCGTTCGGAACCAAGGTCCGGGCTGGCAGTCGGAACCAATGTCCGGGGTGGCGGTCGGAACCAAGATCCGGGGTGGGGGTCGGAACCAAGGTCCATGGTGGCGGTCGGAACAATGGTCCGGGAGGATGGTCGGAACTAAGGTCCGGGGTGTCTTTCGGAACCAAGGTCCGGGATGGCGGTCGGAACTGAGGTCCGAGGTGGAGGTCGGAACCAAGGTCCGGGGTGGCGGACGGAACCAAGGTCTGGGGTGGCGGTCGGAACAGGTCCGGGGTGGCGGTCGGAACCAAGGTCCGGGGTGGCGGTCGGAACAGGTCCGAGGTGGCGGTTGGAACCGAGGTCCGAGGTGGCGGTCGGAACCAAGGTCCGTGGTGGCGGTCGGAACCAAGGACTGGGGTGGCGGTCGGATCTAAGGTCCGTGGTGGCGTTCGGAACCAAGGTCCAGTGTGGATTTCGGACCCAAGGTCCGAGGTGGCGGTCAGAACCCAAGGTTCGAGGTGGTGGTCGGAACCAATGTCCGCGGTGGCAGTCGGAACAAAGGTCCGGGTGGGCGGTCGGAACGAAGGTCCGGGGTGGCGTTCGGAGTCAAGGTCCAGGTTGGCGGTTGGAACCGAGTTCCGAGGTGGCGTTCGGAAACAAAGTCTGGGGTGGCGGTCGGAACCAAGGTCCGGGGTAGCGGTCAGAACAGGTCCGGGTGGGCGGTCGGAACTAAGGTCCGGGGTGGCGTTCGGAACCAAGGTCCGGGCTGGCAGTCGGAACCAATGTTCGGGGTGGCGGTCGGAACCAAGATCCGGGGTGGGGGTCGGAACCAAGGTCCATGGTGGCGGTCGGAACACTGGTCCGGGAGGATGGTCGGAACTAAGGTCCGGGGTGTCTTTCGGAACCAAGGTCCGGGATGGCGGTCGGAACTGAGGTCCGAGGTGGAGGTCGGAACCAAGGTCCGGGGTGGCGGACGGAACCAAGGTCTGGGGTGGCGGTCGGAACAGGTCCGGGGTGGCGGTCGGAACCAAGGTCCGGGGTGGCGGTCGGAACAGGTCCGAGGTGGCGGTTGGAACCGAGGTCCGAGGTGGCGGTCGGAACCAAGGTCCGTGGTGGCGGTCGGAACCAAGGACTGGGGTGGCGGTCGGATCTAAGGTCCGTGGTGGCGTTCGGAACCAAGGTCCAGTGTGGATTTCGGACCCAAGGTCCGAGGTGGCGGTCAGAACCCAAGGTTCGAGGTGGTGGTCGGAACCAATGTCCGCGGTGGCAGTCGGAACAAAGGTCCGGGTGGGCGGTCGGAACGAAGGTCCGGGGTGGCGTTCGGAGTCAAGGTCCAGGTTGGCGGTTGGAACCGAGTTCCGAGGTGGCGTTCGGAAACAAAGTCTGGGGTGGCGGTCGGAACCAAGGTCCGGGGTAGCGGTCAGAACAGGTCCGGGGTGGCGGTCGGAACCAAGGTCCGGGGTGGCGCTCGGAACCACCGTCCGAGGGGGCGGTCAGATCCAAAATCCGGGGTGACAGTCGGAATCAAGGTCAGTGGGGTCGGTCGGAACCAAGGTCCGAGGTGGCGGTCGGAACCACGTTCCGGGGTGACGGTTGGAACCAAGGTCCGGGGTGGCGGTCGGAACCAAGTTCTGGGGTGGCGGTCGGAACAGGTCCGGGGTGGCGGTCGGAACCAAGGTCCGGGGTGGCAGTCAGAACAGGTCCGAGGTGGCGGTCGGAACCAAGTTCCGGGGTGGCGCTCGGAACCCAAGGTGTGGGGTGGCGGTCCAAACCAATGTCCGTGGTGGCGGTCGGAACCACGGTCCGAGGTGGCGGTCGGAAACAAGGTCCGGGGTGGCGGTCGGAACAGGTCCGGGGTGGCGTTCGGATCCAAGGTCCGAGGTGGCGGTCGGAACCACGTTCCGGGGTGGCGGTCGGAACCAAGGTCCGGGGGAGCGGTCGGAACCAAGGTCCGGGGAGGCGGTCGGAATCAAGGTCCGGGTGGCGGTCGGAACTAAGGTCCGGGGTGGCGTTCGGAACCAAGGTCTGGGGTGGCGGTTGGAACCGCTTTCCGAGGTGGCGGTCGGACACAAGGTCTGGGGTGGCGGTCGGAACCAAGCTCCGGGGTGGCGGTCGGAATCAAGGTCAGGGGGGGCGGTCGGAACCAAGGTCCGGGGTGGCGGTCGTAAAAAATCCGGGGTGGTGGTTGGAACGAAGCCAGAATGGCGGTCGGAACCAAGATCCGGGTTGGGGTTCAGACCCAAATTCCAGGGTGGCGGTCAGAACCAAGGTCTGGGGGGGCGGTCGGAACATAGGTCCATGGTGGCGGTCGGAACAAAGGTCCGGGTGGGCGGTCGGAACTAAGGTCCGGGGTGGCGTTCGGAACCAAGGTCCGGGCTGGCAGTCGGAACCAATGTCCGGGGTGGCGTTCGGAACCAAGGTCCGGGCTGGCAGTCGGAACCAATGTCCGGGGTGGCGGTCGGAACCAAGATCCGGGGTGGGGGTCGGAACCAAGGTCCATGGTGGCGGTCGGAACAATGGTCCGGGAGGATGGTCGGAACTAAGGTCCGGGGTGTCTTTCGGAACCAAGGTCCGGGATGGCGGTCGGAACTGAGGTCCGAGGTGGAGGTCGGAACCAAGGTCCGGGGTGGCGGACGGAACCAAGGTCTGGGGTGGCGGTCGGAACAGGTCCGGTGTGGCGGTCGGAACCAAGGTCCGGGGTGGCGGTCGGAACAGGTCCGAGGTGGCGGTTAGAACCGAGGTCCGAGGTGGCGGTCGGAACCAAGGTCCGTGGTGGCGGTCGGAACCAAGGACTGGGGTGGCGGTCGGATCTAAGGTCCGTGGTGGCGTTCGGAACCAAGGTCCAGTGTGGATTTCGGACCCAATGTCCGAGGTGGCGGTCAGAACCCAAGGTTCGAGGTGGTGGTCGGAACCAATGTCCGCGGTGGCAGTCGGAACAAATGTCCGGGTGGGCGGTCGGAACGAAGGTCCGGGGTGGCGTTCGGAGTCAAGGTCCAGGTTGGCGGTTGGAACCGAGTTCCGAGGTGGCGTTCGGAAACAAAGTCTGGGGTGGCGGTCGGAACCAAGGTCCGGGGTAGCGGTCAGAACAGGTCCGGGGTGGCGGTCGGAACCAAGGTCCGGGGTGGCGCTCGGAACCACCGTCCGAGGGGGCGGTCAGATCCAAAATCCGGGGTGACAGTCGGAATCAAGGTCAGTGGGGTCGGTCGGAACCAAGGTCCGGAGTGGCTTTCGGAACCAAGGACCGGGGTGACGTTCGGAACAAAGGTCCGGGGTGGCGGTCGGAAGCAAGGTCCGGGATGGCGGTCGGAACCAACGTCCGAGGTGGCGGTCGGAACCAAGTTCCGGGGTGGCGGTCAGAACCCAAGGTCGGAGGTGGCGGTCGGAACCAAGGTCCGGGGTGGCGGTCGGAACTAAGGTCCGGGGTGGCGTTCGGAACCAAGGTCTGGGGTGGCGGTCGGATCCGATGTCCGAGGTGGCTGTCGGAACCAAGGTCCGGGGTGGCAGTCAGAACGAAGGTCCGAGGTGGCGTCGGAACTGGTCCGGGGTGGCGGTCGGAACCAAGGTCCGGGGTGATGCTCGGAAACCAAGATGCGGGGTGGCGGTCGAAACCAATGTCCGTGGTGGCGGTCGGAACCACGTGCCGGGGTGGCGGTCGGAACCAAGGTCGGGGTGGCGGTCGGAACAGGTCCGGGGTGGCGTTCGGAACCAAGGTCCGAGGTGGCGGTCGGAACCACGTTCCGGGGTGGCGGTTGGAACCAAGGTCCGGGGTGGCGGTCGGAACCAAGTTCTGGGGTGGCGGTCGGAACAGGTCCGGGGTGGCGGTCGGAACCAAGGTCCGGGGTGCCAGTCAGAACAGGTCCGAGGTGGCGGTCGGAACCAAGTTCCGGGGTGGCGCTCGGAACCCAAGGTGTGGGGTGGCGGTCCAAACCAATGTCCGTGGTGGCGGTCGGAACCAAGGTCCGAGGTGGCGGTCGGAAACAAGGTCCGGGGTGGCGGTCGGAACAGGTCCGGGGTGGCGTTCGGATCCAAGGTCCGAGGTGGCGGTCGGAACCAAGTTCCGGGGTGGCGGTCGGAACCAAGGTCCGGGGGAGCGGTCGGAACCAAGGTCCGGGGAGGCGGTCGGAATCAACGTCCGGGGTGGCGGTCGGAACCAAGGTCCGGGTTGGCGGTAGGAACCAAGGTCCGAGGTGGCGGTCGGATCCAAGGTCCGGGGTGGCAGTCAGAACTCGAGGTCCGGGTTGGTGGTCGGAACCAATGTCCGGGGTGGCATTCAGAAACAAGGTCCGAGGTGGCGGTCGAAACCAAGGTCCGGGTGGCGGTCGGAACTAAGGTCCGGGGTGGCGTTCGGAACCAAGGTCTGGGGTGGCGGTCGGAACGGCTTTCCGAGGTGGCGGTTGGACCCAAGGTCCGGGGTGGCGTTCGGAACCAAGGTCCGAGGTGGCGGTCGGAACCACGTTCCGGGGTGGCGGTTGGAACCAAGGTCCGGGGTGGCGGTCGGAACCAAGTTCTGGGGTGGCGGTCGGAACAGGTCCGGGGTGGCGGTCGGAACCAAGGTCCGGGGTGCCAGTCAGAACAGGTCCGAGGTGGCGGTCGGAACCAAGTTCCGGGGTGGCGCTCGGAACCCAAGGTGTGGGGTGGCGGTCCAAACCAATGTCCGTGGTGGCGGTCGGAACCAAGGTCCGAGGTGGCGGTCGGAAACAAGGTCCGGGGTGGCGGTCGGAACAGGTCCGGGGTGGCGTTCGGATCCAAGGTCCGAGGTGGCGGTCGGAACCAAGTTCCGGGGTGGCGGTCGGAACCAAGGTCCGGGGGAGCGGTCGGAACCAAGGTCCGGGGAGGCGGTCGGAATCAACGTCCGGGGTGGCGGTCGGAACCAAGGTCCGGGTTGGCGGTAGGAACCAAGGTCCGAGGTGGCGGTCGGATCCAAGGTCCGGGGTGGCAGTCAGAACTCGAGGTCCGGGTTGGTGGTCGGAACCAATGTCCGGGGTGGCATTCAGAAACAAGGTCCGAGGTGGCGGTCGAAACCAAGGTCCGGGTGGCGGTCGGAACTAAGGTCCGGGGTGGCGTTCGGAACCAAGGTCTGGGGTGGCGGTCGGAACGGCTTTCCGAGGTGGCGGTTGGACCCAAGGTCCGGGGTGGCGGTCGGAACCAATGTCCGGGGTGGCGGTCGGAACCAAGATCCGGGGTGGGTGTCGGACCCAAATTCCGAGGTTGCGGTCAGAACCAAGGTCTGGGGGGGTGGTCAGAACCAAGGTCCATGGTGGCGGTCGGAACAGTGGTCCGGGAGGGTGGTCGGAACTAAGGTCCGGCATGGCTTTCGGAACCAAGGTCCGAGGTGGCACTCAGAACCCAAGGTTCGAGGTGGCGTTCGGAACCAATGCCCGGGGTGGCGGTCAGAACCAAGGTCCGGGGTGGCGTTCGGAACCAATGTCCGGGGTGGGGGTCGGAACCAAGATCCGGGGTGGGGGTCGGACCCAAATTCCGGGGTGGCGGTCAGAACCAAGGTCTGGGGGGGCGGTCGGAACCAAGGTCCATGGTGGCGGTCGGAACAATGGTCCGGGAGGGTGGTCGGAACTAAGGTCCGTGGTGGCTTTCGGAACCAAGGTCCTGGGTGGCGGTCGGAGCCGAGGTCCGTGGTGGTGGTCGGAACCAAGGTCCGGGGTGGCGGTCGGAACACGTCCGGCGTGGCGTTCGGAACCAAGGTCCGAGGTGGCATTCGGAACCAAGTTCCGGGGTGGCGGTCGGAACCAAAGTCCGGGGGAGCGGTCGGAACCAAGGTCCGGGGAGGCGGTCGGAACCAACGTCCGGGGTGGCGGTAGGAACCAAGGTCCGGGCTGGCGGTAGGAACCAAGTTCCGAAGTGGCGGTCGGATCCAAGGTCCGGGGTGGCGGTCAGAACCCGAGGTCCGGGTTGGCGGTCGGAACCATTGTCCGGGGTGGCATTCAGAAACAAGGTCCGAGGTGGCGGTCGAAACCAAGGTCCGGGTGCCGATCGGAACAGGGTCCGGGTTGCCGGTCCCAACCAAGGTCCGGGGTGGCAGACGGAACCAAGGTCCGGAGTGGCGGTCGGAACCAAACTCCGAGGTGGCGGTCGCAACCTAGGTCCGGGGGGGTGGTCAGAACCCAAGGTCCGGGATTCCGGTCGGATCCAAGGTCCGGGATGGCGGTCAGAACCCGAGGTCCGGGTTGGCGGTCGGAACCATTGTCCGGGGTGGCATTCAGAAACAAGGTCCGAGGTGGCGGTCGAAACCAAGGTCCGGGTGCCGATCGGAACAGGGTCCGGGTTGCCGGTCCCAACCAAGGTCCGGGGTGGCAGACGGAACCAAGGTCCGGAGTGGCGGTCGGAACCAAACTCTGAGGTGGCGGTCGCAACCTGGGTCCGGGGGGGTGGTCAGAACCCAAGGTCCGGGATTCCGGTCGGATCCAAGGTCCGGGATGTCGGTCGGAACCAAGATCCGGGGTGGCGATCGGAACCAAGGTCCGGGGTGGTGTTCGGAACCAAGGACCGGTGTGGCGGGCCGAACCAAGGTCCGGAGTGGTGGTCGGAACCAAGGTTTCGGGGGGGGGCGGTCGGAACCAAGGTCCGGGTTGGCGGTCGGAACCAAGGTCCGGGGTGGCGCTCGGAACCAACTTCCAGGGTGGCGGTCGGAACCACCGTCCGGGTGGGCGGTCAGAACCAAGGTCCGGGATGACAGTCGGAATCAAGGTCACGGGGGGCGGTCGGAACCAAGGTCCGGGGTGGCGGTCGTAAAAAATCCGGGGTGGTGGTCGGACCCAATCCGGAGTGGCGGTTGGATACAAGTTCCGTGGTGGCGGTCGGAAAGAATGTCCGGGTTGGCGGTACGAACCAAGATCCGGGGTGGGGTTCGGACCCAAATTCCAGGGTGGCGGTCAGAACCAAGGTCTGGGGGGGCAGTCGGAACCAAGGTCAATGGTGGCGGTCGGAACCGAGGTCCGAGGTGGCGGTCGGATCTACGGTCCGTGGTGGCGGTCGGAACCAAGGTCTGGGGTGGCGGTCGGATCTAAGGTCCGTGGTGGCATTCGGAACCAAGGTCCAGTGTGGCGTTCGGAACCAAGGTCCGAGGTGGCGGTCAGAACCCAAGGTTCGAGGTGGTGGTCGGAACCAATGTCCGTGGTGGCAGTCGGAACAAAGGTCCGGGTGGGCAGTCGGAACAAAGGTCCGGGGTGGCGTTCGGAATCAAGGTCCGGGTTGGCGGTTGGAACCGAGGTCCGAGGTGGCGTTCAGAAACAAGGTCCGGGGTGCCGGTCGGAACCAAGGTCCGGGGTAGCGGTCGGAACAGGTCCGGGGTGGCGGTCAGAACCAAGGTCCGGGGTGGCGCTCGGAACCACCGTCCGAGGGGGCGGTCAGATCCAAAATCCGGGGTGACTGTCGGAATCAAGGTCAGGGGGTTCGGTCGGAACCAATGTCCGCGGTGGCTTTCGGAACCAAGGACCGAGGTGACGTTCGGAACAAAGGTCCGGGGTGGCGGTCAGAAGCAAGGTCCGGGATGGCGGTCGGAACCAACGTCCGAGGTGGCAGTCGGAACCAAGTTCCGGGGTGGCGGTCAGAACCCAAGGTCGGAGGTGGCGGTCGGAACCAAGGTCCGGGGTGGCGGTTGGAACTAAGGTGCGGGGTGGCGATCGGAACCAAGGTCTGGGGTGGCGGTCGGAACCGATGTCCGAGGTGGCTGTCGGAACCAAGGTCCGGGGTGGCAGTCAGAACCAAGGTCCGGGGTGGCGGTCGGAACTGGTCCGGGGTGGCGGTCGGAACCAAGGTCCGGGGTGGCGGTCGAAACCAAGGTCCTGGTGGCGGTCGGAACTAAGGTCCGGGGTGGCGCTCGGAACCCAAGGTGTGGGGTGGCGGTCCAAACCAATGTCCGTGGTGGCGGTCGGAACCAAGGTCCGAGGTGGCTGTCGGAAACAAGGTCCGGGGTGGCGGTCGGATCAGGTCCGGGGTGGCGTTCGGATCCAAGGTCCGAGGTGGCGGTCGGAACCAAGTTCCGGGGTGGCGGTCGGAACCAAGGTCCGGGGGAGCGGTCGGAACCAAGGTCCGGGGAGGCGGTCGGAATCAACGTCCGTGGTGGCGGTCGGAACCAAGGTCCGGGTTGGCGGTAGGAACCAAGGTCCGAGGTGGCGGTCGGATCCAAGGTCCGGGGTGGCGGTCAGAACCCAAGGTCGGAGGTGGCGGTCGGAACCAAGGTCCGGGGTGGCGGTTGGAACTAAGGTCCGGGGTGGCGATCGGAACCAAGGTCCTGGGTGGCGGTCGGAACCGAGGTCCGTGGTGGTGGTCGGAACCAAGGTCCGGGGTGGCGGTCGGATCCAAGGTCTGGGGTGGCGGTCGGAACAGGTCCGGGGTGGCGGTCGGAACCAAGGTCCGGGGTGGCGTTCGGAACCAAGGTCCGAGGTGGCGGTCGGAACCAAGGTCCGGGGTGGCGCTCGGAACCCAAGGTGCGGGGTGGCGGTCCGACCCAATGTCCGTGGTGGCGGTCGGAATCAAGGTCCGAGGTGGCGGTCGGAAACAAGGTCCGGGGTGGCGGTCGGAACAGGTCCAGGGTGGCGTTCGGAACCAAGGTCCGAGGTGGCGGTCGGAACCAGGTGCCGGGGTGGCAGTCGGAACCAACGTCCGGGGGGACGGTCAGAACCCAAGGTCCGGGGTTCCGGTCGGACCCAAGGTCCGGGATGGCGGTCGGAACCAAGATCCGCGGTGGCGATCGGAACCAAGGTCCGGGGTGGCGTTTGGAACCAAGGACCGGTGTGGCGGGCGGAACCAAGGTCCGGAGTGGTGGTCGGAACCAAGGTTTGGGGGGGGCGGTCGGAACCAAGGTCCGGGTTGGCGGTTGGAACCAAGGTCCGGGGTGGCGCTCGGAACCAACTTCCAGGGTGGCGGTCGGAACCAAGGTCCGGGTTGGCGGTAGGAACCAAGGTCCGAGGTGGCGGTCGGATCCAAGGTCCGGGGTGGCAGTCAGAACACGAGCTCCGGGTTGGTGGTCGGAACCAATGTCCGGGGTGGCATTCAGAAACAAGGTCCGAGGTGGCGGTCGAAACCAAGGTCCGGGTGGCGGTCGGAACTAAGGTCCGGGGTGGCGTTCGGAACCAAGGTCTGGGGTGGCGGTCGGAACCAAGGTCTGGGGTGGCGGTCGGAACCGCTTTCCGAGGTGGCGGTCGGACCCAAAGTTCGGGGTGGCATTCGGAACCAAGGTCCGGGGTGGCGGTTGGAACTGGACCGGGGTGGCGTTCGGAACCAAGGTCCGGGGGGGGCGGTCGGAACCAAGGTCCGGTGAGGCATTCGAATCCAAGGTCCGGGGTGGCGGTCGGATCCAAGGTCCGGGTTGGCGGTCGGAACCAAGTTCCAAGGTGGCATTCAGAACCAAGGTCCGGGGTGGCGATCGGAACCAAGGTCCAGTGTGGCGTTCGGAACCAACGTCCGAGGTGGCACTCAGAACCCAAGGTTCGAGGTGGCGGTCGGAACCAATGCCCAGGGTGGCGGTCGGAACCAAGGTCCGGGGTGGCGGTCGGAACCAAGGTCCGGGGTGGCGGTCGGAAACAAGATCCAGGGTGGGGGTCGGACCCAAATTCCGGGGTGGTGGTCAGAACCAAGATCTGGGGGGGCGGTCGGAACCAAGGTCCATGGTCGCGGTCGGAACAATGGTCCGGGAGGGTGGTCGGAACTAAGGTCCGGCGTGGCTTTCGGAACCAAGGTCCTGGGTGGCGGTCGGAACCGAGGTCCGTGGTGGTGGTCGGAACCAAGGTCCGGGGTGGCGGTCGGAACCAAGGTCTGGGGTGGCGGTCGGAACAGGTCCGGGGTGGCGGTCGGAACCAAGGTCCGGGGTGGCGGTCGGAACAGGTCCGAGGTGGCGGTCGGAACCAAGGTCCGGGGTGGCGCTCGGAACCCAAGGTGCGGGGTGGCGGTCCGAACCAATGTCCGTGGTGGCGGTCGGAATCAAGGTCCGAGGTGGCGGTCGGAAACAAGGTCCGGGGTGGCGGTCGGAACAGGTCCAGGGTGGCGTTCGGAACCAAGGTCCGAGGTGGCGGTCGGAACCAGGTGCCGGGGTTGCAGTCGGAACCAACGTCCGGGGGGACGGTCAGAACCCAAGGTCCGAGGTTCCGGTCGGATCCAAGGTCCGGGGTGGCGGTCGGAACAGGTCCGGGGTGGCGTTCGGATCCAAGGTCCGAGGTGGCGGTTGGAACCAAGTTCCGGGGTGACGGTCGGAACCAAGGTCCGGGGGAGCGGTCGGAACCAAGGTCCGGGGAGGCGGTCGGAACCAACGTCCGCAGTGGCGGTCAGAACCAAGGTCCGGGTTGGCGGTTGGAAAGAATGTCCGGGGTGGCGGTACGAACCAAGATCCGGGGTGGGGTTCGGACCCAAATTCCAGGGTGGCGGTCAGAACCAAGGTCTGGGGGGGCAGTCGGAACCAAGGTCAATGGTGGCGGTCGGAACAAAGGTCCGGGGTGGCGGTCGGAACCGAGGTCCGAGGTGGCGGTCGGAACCAAGGTCCGTGGTGGCGGTCGGAACCAAGGTCTGGGGTGGCGGTCGGATCTAAGGTCCGTGGTGGCGTTCGGAACCAAGGTCCAGTGTGGCGTTCGGAACCAAGGTCCGAGGTGGCGGTCAGAACCCAAGGTTCGAGGTGGTGGTCGGAACCAATGTACGTGGTGGCAGTCGGAACAAAGATCCGGGTGGGCGGTCGGAACAAAGGTCCGGGGTGGCGTTCGGAATCAAGGTCCGGGTTGGCGGTTGGAACCGAGGTCCGAGGTGGCGTTCAGAAACAAGGTCCGGGGTGCCGGTCGGAACCAAGGTCCGGGGTAGCGGTCGGAACAGGTCCGGGGTGGTGGTCAGAACCAAGGTCCGGGGTGGCGCTCGGAACCACCGTCCGAGGGGGCGGTCAGATCCAAAATCCGGGGTGACTGTCGGAATCAAGGTCAGGGGGGTCGGTCGGAACCAATGTCCGCGGTGGCTTTCGGAACCAAGGACCGGGGTGACGTTCGGAACAAAGGTCCGGGGTGGCGGTCAGAAGCAAGGTCCGGGATGGCGGTCGGAACCAACGTCCGAGGTGGCAGTCGGAACCAAGTTCCGTGGTGGCGGTCAGAACCCAAGGTCGGAGGTGGCGGTCGGAATCAAGGTCCGGGGTGGCGGTTGGAACTAAGGTCCGGGGTGGCGATCGGAACCAAGGTCTGGGGTGGCGGTCGGAACCGATGTCCGAGGTGGCTGTCGGAACCAAGGTCCGGGGTGGCAGTCAGAACCAAGGTCCGGGATGGCGGTCGGAACGGGTCCGGGGTGGCGGTCGGAACCAAGGTCCGGGGTGACGCTCGGAACCCAAGATGCGGGGTGGCGGTCGAAACCAATGTCCGTGGTGGCGGTCGGAACCACGTTCCGGGGTGGCGGTCGGAACCAAGGTCGGGGTGGCGGACGGAACAGGTCCGGGGTGGCGTTCGGAACCAAGGTCCGAGGTGGCGGTCGGAACCACGTTCCGGGGTGGCGGTCGGAACCAAGGTCCGGGGGGTCGGTCGGAACCAAGCTCCGGGGTGGCGGTCGGAAACAAGGTCCGGGTTGGCGGTTGGAACCGAGGTCCGAGGTGGCGGTCGGATCAGGTCCGGGGTGGCGGTCGGAACCAAGGTCCGAGGTGGCGGTCGGAACAGGTCCGAGGTGGCGGTCGGAACCAATGTCCGGGGTGGCGCACGGAACCCAAGGTGCGGGGTGGCGGTCCGAACCAATGTCCGTGGTGGCGGTCGGAACCAAGGTCCGAGGTGTCGGTCGGAAACAAGGTCCGGGGTGGTGGTCGGAACAGGTCAGGGGTGGAGTTCGGATCCAAGGTCCGAGGTGGCGGTTGGAACCAAGTTCCGGGGTGGCGGTCGGAACCAAGGTCCGGGGGAGCGGTCAGAACCAAGGTCCGGGGAGGCGGTCGGAACCAACGTCCAGGGTGGCGGTCGGAACCAAGGTCCGGGTTGGCGGTAGGAACCAAGGTCCGAGGTGGCGGTCGGATCCAAGGTCCGGGGTGGCAGTCAGAACACGAGGTCCGGGTTGGTGGTCGGAACCAATGTCCGGGGTGGCATTCAGAAACAAGGTCCGAGGTGGCGGTCGAAACCAAGGTCCGGGTGGCGGTCGGAACTAAGGTCCGGGGTGGCGTTCGGAACCAAGGTCTGGGGTGGCGGTCGGAACCGCTTTCCGAGGTGGCGGTCGGACCCAAGGTTCGGGGTGGCATTCGGAACCAAGGTCCGGGGTGGCGGTTGGAACTGGACCGGGGTGGCGGTCGGAACCAAGGTCCGGGGGGGCGGTCGGAACCAAGGTCCGGTGAGGCATTCGAATCCAAGGTCCGGGGTGGCGGTCGGATCCAAGGTCCGGGTTGGCGGTCGGAACCAAGTTCCAAGGTGGCATTCAGAACCAAGGTCCGGGGTGGCGATCGGAACCAAGGTCCAGTGTGGCGTTCGGAACCAACGTCCGAGGTGGCACTCAGAACCCAAGGTTCGAGGTGGCGGTCGGAACCAATGCCCGGGGTGGCGGTCGGAACCAAGGTCCAGTGTGGTGTTCGGAACCAAGGTCCGAGGTGGCACTCAGAACCCAAGGTTCGAGGTGGCGGTCGGAACCAATGCCCGGGGTGGCGGGTCGGAACCAAGGTCCGGTGAGGCGTTCGGAACCAAGGTCCGGGCTGGCGGTCGGAACCAAGGATCGGGTTGGCGGTCGGAACCAAGTTCCAAGGTGGCATTCAGAACCAAGATCCGGGGTGGCGATCGGAACCAAGGTCCAGTGTGGCGTTCGGAACCAAGGTCCGAGGTGGCGGTCGGAACCAATGCCCGGGGTGGCGGTCGGAACCAAGGTCCGGTGTGGCGGTCGGAACCAAGGTCCGGGGTGGCGGTCGGAAACAAGATCCGGGGGGGGGGGTCGGACCCAAATTCCGGGGTGGCGGTCAGAACCAAGATCTGGGGGGGCGGTCGGAACCAAGGTCCATGGTCGCGGTTGGAACAATGGTCCGGGAGGGTGGTCGGAACTAAGGTCCGGCGTGGTGGTCGGAACCAAGGTCCGGGGTGGCGGTCGGAACCAAGGTCTGGGGTGGCGGTCGGAACAAAAGCCCGGGTGGGCGTTCGGAACTAAGGTCCGGGGTGGCGTTCGGAATCAAGGTCCGGGTTGGCGGTTGGAACCGAGTTCCGAGGTGGCGTTCGGAAACAAGGTCCGGGGTGGCGGTCGGAACCAAGGTCCGGGGTAGCGGTCAGAACAGGTCCGGGGTGGCGGTCGGAACCAAGGTCCGGTGTGGCGCTCGGAACCACCGTCCGAGGGGGCGGTCAGATCCAAAATCCGGGGTGACAGTCGGAATCAAGGTCAGTGGGGTCGGTCGGAACCAAGGTCCGGAGTGGCTTTCGGAACCAAGGACCGGGGTGACGTTCGGAACAAAGGTCCGGGGTGGCGGTCGGAAGCAAGGTCCGGGATGGCGGTCGGAACCAAGGTCCGAGGTGGCGGTCGGAACCAAGTTCCGGGGTGGCGGTCAGAACCCAAGGTCCGGGATTCCGGTCGGATCCAAGGTCCGGGGTGGCGGTCAGAACCCGAGGTCCGGGTTGGCGGTCGGAACCATTGTCCGGGGTGGCATTCAGAAACAAGGTCCGGGATGTCGGTCGGAACCAAGATCCGGGGTGGCGATCGGAACCAAGGTCCGGGGTGGTGTTCGGAACCAAGGACCGGTGTGGCGGGCGGAACCAAGGTCCGGAGTGGTGGTCGGAACCAAGGTTTCGGGGGGGGGCGGTCGGAACCAAGGTCCGGGTTGGCGGTCGGAACCAAGGTCCGGGGTGGCGCTCGGAACCAACTTCCAGGGTGGCGGTCGGAACCACCGTCCGGGTGGGCGGTCAGAACCAAGGTCCGGGATGACAGTCGGAATCAAGGTCACAGGGGGCGGTCGGAACTAAGGTCCGGGGTGGCGGTCGTAAAAAATCCGGGGTGGTGGTCGGAACCAATCCGGAGTGGCGGTTGGAACCAAGTTCCGGGGTGGCGGTCGGAAAGAATGTCCGGGGTGGCGGTACGAACCAAGATCCGGGGTGGGGTTCGGACCCAAATTCCAGGGTGGCGGTCAGAACCAAGGTCTGGGGGGGCAGTCGGAACCAAGGTCAATGGTGGCGGTCGGAACAAAGGTCCGGGGTGGCGGTCGGAACCGAGGTACGAGGTGGCGGTCGGAACCAAGGTCCGTGGTGGCGGTCGGAACCAAGGTCTGGGGTGGCGGTCGGATCTAAGGTCCGTGGTGGCGTTCGGAACCAAGGTCCAGTGTGGCGTTCGGAACCAAGGTCCGAGGTGGCGGTCAGAACCCAAGGTTCGAGGTGGTGGTCGGAACCAATGTACGTGGTGGCAGTCGGAACAAAGATCCGGGTGGGCGGTCGGAACGAAGGTCCGGGGTGGCGTTCGGAATCAAGGTCCGGGTTGGCGGTTGGAACCGAGGTCCGAGGTGGCGTTCAGAAACAAGGTCCGGGGTGCCGGTCGGAACCAAGGTCCGGGGTAGCGGTCGGAACAGGTCCGGGGTGGCGGTCAGAACCAAGGTCCGGGGTGGCGCTCGGAACCACCGTCCGAGGGGGCGGTCAGATCCAAAATCCGGGGTGACTGTCGGAATCAAGGTCAGGGGGGTCGGTCGGAACCAATGTCCGCGGTGGCTTTCGGAACCAAGGACCGGGGTGACGTTCGGAACAAAGGTCCGGGGTGGCGGTCAGAAGCAAGGTCCGGGATGGCGGTCGGAACCAACGTCCAGGGTGGCGGTCGGAACCAAGGTCCGGGTTGGCGGTAGGAACCAAGGTCCGAGGTGGCGGTCGGATCCAAGGTCCGGGGTGGCAGTCAGAACACGAGGTCCGGGTTGGTGGTCGGAACCAATGTCCGGGGTGGCATTCAGAAACAAGGTCCGAGGTGGCGGTCGAAACCAAGGTCCGGGTGGCGGTCGGAACTAAGGTCCGGGGTGGCGTTCGGAACCAAGGTCTGGGGTGGCGGTCGGAACCGCTTTCCGAGGTGGCGGTCGGACCCAAGGTTCGGGGTGGCATTCGGAACCAAGGTCCGGGGTGGCGGTTGGAACTGGACCGGGGTGGCGGTCGGAACCAAGGTCCGGGGGGGCGGTCGGAACCAAGGTCCGGTGAGGCATTCGAATCCAAGGTCCGGGGTGGCGGTCGGATCCAAGGTCCGGGTTGGCGGTCGGAACCAAGTTCCAAGGTGGCATTCAGAACCAAGGTCCGGGGTGGCGATCGGAACCAAGGTCCAGTGTGGCGTTCGGAACCAACGTCCGAGGTGGCACTCAGAACCCAAGGTTCGAGGTGGCGGTCGGAACCAATGCCCGGGGTGGCGGTCGGAACCAAGGTCCAGTGTGGTGTTCGGAACCAAGGTCCGAGGTGGCACTCAGAACCCAAGGTTCGAGGTGGCGGTCGGAACCAATGCCCGGGGTGGCGGGTCGGAACCAAGGTCCGGTGAGGCGTTCGGAACCAAGGTCCGGGCTGGCGGTCGGAACCAAGGATCGGGTTGGCGGTCGGAACCAAGTTCCAAGGTGGCATTCAGAACCAAGATCCGGGGTGGCGATCGGAACCAAGGTCCAGTGTGGCGTTCGGAACCAAGGTCCGAGGTGGCGGTCGGAACCAATGCCCGGGGTGGCGGTCGGAACCAAGGTCCGGTGTGGCGGTCGGAACCAAGGTCCGGGGTGGCGGTCGGAAACAAGATCCGGGGGGGGGGGTCGGACCCAAATTCCGGGGTGGCGGTCAGAACCAAGATCTGGGGGGGCGGTCGGAACCAAGGTCCATGGTCGCGGTTGGAACAATGGTCCGGGAGGGTGGTCGGAACTAAGGTCCGGCGTGGTGGTCGGAACCAAGGTCCGGGGTGGCGGTCGGAACCAAGGTCTGGGGTGGCGGTCGGAACAAAAGCCCGGGTGGGCGTTCGGAACTAAGGTCCGGGGTGGCGTTCGGAATCAAGGTCCGGGTTGGCGGTTGGAACCGAGTTCCGAGGTGGCGTTCGGAAACAAGGTCCGGGGTGGCGGTCGGAACCAAGGTCCGGGGTAGCGGTCAGAACAGGTCCGGGGTGGCGGTCGGAACCAAGGTCCGGTGTGGCGCTCGGAACCACCGTCCGAGGGGGCGGTCAGATCCAAAATCCGGGGTGACAGTCGGAATCAAGGTCAGTGGGGTCGGTCGGAACCAAGGTCCGGAGTGGCTTTCGGAACCAAGGACCGGGGTGACGTTCGGAACAAAGGTCCGGGGTGGCGGTCGGAAGCAAGGTCCGGGATGGCGGTCGGAACCAAGGTCCGAGGTGGCGGTCGGAACCAAGTTCCGGGGTGGCGGTCAGAACCCAAGGTCCGGGATTCCGGTCGGATCCAAGGTCCGGGGTGGCGGTCAGAACCCGAGGTCCGGGTTGGCGGTCGGAACCATTGTCCGGGGTGGCATTCAGAAACAAGGTCCGGGATGTCGGTCGGAACCAAGATCCGGGGTGGCGATCGGAACCAAGGTCCGGGGTGGTGTTCGGAACCAAGGACCGGTGTGGCGGGCGGAACCAAGGTCCGGAGTGGTGGTCGGAACCAAGGTTTCGGGGGGGGGCGGTCGGAACCAAGGTCCGGGTTGGCGGTCGGAACCAAGGTCCGGGGTGGCGCTCGGAACCAACTTCCAGGGTGGCGGTCGGAACCACCGTCCGGGTGGGCGGTCAGAACCAAGGTCCGGGATGACAGTCGGAATCAAGGTCACAGGGGGCGGTCGGAACTAAGGTCCGGGGTGGCGGTCGTAAAAAATCCGGGGTGGTGGTCGGAACCAATCCGGAGTGGCGGTTGGAACCAAGTTCCGGGGTGGCGGTCGGAAAGAATGTCCGGGGTGGCGGTACGAACCAAGATCCGGGGTGGGGTTCGGACCCAAATTCCAGGGTGGCGGTCAGAACCAAGGTCTGGGGGGGCAGTCGGAACCAAGGTCAATGGTGGCGGTCGGAACAAAGGTCCGGGGTGGCGGTCGGAACCGAGGTACGAGGTGGCGGTCGGAACCAAGGTCCGTGGTGGCGGTCGGAACCAAGGTCTGGGGTGGCGGTCGGATCTAAGGTCCGTGGTGGCGTTCGGAACCAAGGTCCAGTGTGGCGTTCGGAACCAAGGTCCGAGGTGGCGGTCAGAACCCAAGGTTCGAGGTGGTGGTCGGAACCAATGTACGTGGTGGCAGTCGGAACAAAGATCCGGGTGGGCGGTCGGAACGAAGGTCCGGGGTGGCGTTCGGAATCAAGGTCCGGGTTGGCGGTTGGAACCGAGGTCCGAGGTGGCGTTCAGAAACAAGGTCCGGGGTGCCGGTCGGAACCAAGGTCCGGGGTAGCGGTCGGAACAGGTCCGGGGTGGCGGTCAGAACCAAGGTCCGGGGTGGCGCTCGGAACCACCGTCCGAGGGGGCGGTCAGATCCAAAATCCGGGGTGACTGTCGGAATCAAGGTCAGGGGGGTCGGTCGGAACCAATGTCCGCGGTGGCTTTCGGAACCAAGGACCGGGGTGACGTTCGGAACAAAGGTCCGGGGTGGCGGTCAGAAGCAAGGTCCGGGATGGCGGTCGGAACCAACGTCCGAGGTGGCAGTCGGAACCAAGTTCCGGGGTGGCGGTCAGAACCCAAGGTCGGAGGTGGCGGTCGGAACCAAGGTCCGGGGTGGCGGTTGGAACTAAGGTCCGGGGTGGCGATCGGAACCAAGGTCTGGGGTGGCGGTCGGAACCGATGTCCGAGGTGGCTGTCGGAACCAAGGTCCGGGGTGGCAGTCAGAACCAAGGTCCGGGATGGCGGTCGGAACTGGTCCGGGGTGGCGGTCGGAACCAAGGTCCGGGGTGACGCTCGGAACCCAAGATGCGGGGTGGCGGTAGAAACCAATGTCCGTGGTGGCGGTCGGAACCACGTTCCGGGGTGGCGGTCGGAACCAAGGTCGGGGTGGCGGACGGAACAGGTCTGGGGTGGCGTTCGGAACCAAGGTCCGAGGTGGCGGTCGGAACCACGTTCCGGGGTGGCGGTCGGAACCAAGGTCCGGGGGGTCGGTCGGAACCAAGCTCCGGGGTGGCGGTCGGAACCAAGGTCCGGGGTGGCGGTCGGAACCAAGGTCTGGGGTGGCGGTCGGAACTGGTCCGGGGTGGCGGTCGGAACCAAGGTCCGAGGTGGCGGTCGGAACAGGTCCGAGGTGGCGGTCGGAACCAAGGTCCGGGTTGGCGCACGGAACCCAAGGTGCGGGGTGGCGGTCCGAACCAATGTCCGTGGTGGCGGTCGGAACCAAGGTCCGAGGTGGCGGTCGGAAACAAGGTCCAGGGTGGCGGTCGGAACAGGTCAGGGGTGGCGTTCGGATCCAAGGTCCGAGGTGGCGGTTGGAACCAAGTTCCGGGGTGGCGGTCGGAACCAAGGTCCGGGGGAGCGGTCAGAACCAAGGTCCGGGGAGGCGGTCGGAACCAACGTCCAGGGTGGCGGTCGGAACCAAGGTCCGGGTTGGCGGTAGGAACCAAGGTCCGAGGTGGCGGTCGGATCCAAGGTCCGGGGTGGCAGTCAGAACACGAGGTCCGGGTTGGTGGTCGGAACCAATGTCCGGGGTGGCATTCAGAAACAAGGTCCGAGGTGGCGGTCGAAACCAAGGTCCGGGTGGCGGTCGGAACTAAGGTCCGGGGTGGCGTTCGGAACCAAGGTCTGGGTGGCGGTCGGAACCGCTTTCCGAGGTGGCGGTCGGACCCAAGGTTCGGGGTGGCATTCGGAACCAAGGTCCGGGGTGGCGGTTGGAACTGGACCGGGGTGGCGTTCGGAACCAAGGTCCGGGGGGGCGGTCGGAACCAAGGTCCGGTGAGGCATTCGAATCCAAGGTCCGGGGTGGCGGTCGGATCCAAGGTCCGGGTTGGCGGTCGGAACCAAGTTCCAAGGTGGCATTCAGAACCAAGGTCCGGGGTGGCGATCGGAACCAAGGTCCAGTGTGGCGTTCGGAATCAAGGTCCGGGTTGGCGGTTGGAACCGAGGTCCGAGGTGGCGTTCAGAAACAAGGTCCGGGGTGCCGGTCGGAACCAAGGTCCGGGGTCGCGGTCGGAACAGGTCCGGGGTGGCGGTCAGAACCAAGGTCCGGGGTGGCGCTCGGAACCACCGTCCGAGGGGGCGGTCAGATCCAAAATCCGGGGTGACTGTCGGAATCAAGGTCAGGGGGGTCGGTCGGAACCAATGTCCGCGGTGGCTTTCGGAACCAAGGACCGGGGTGACGTTCGGAACAAAGGTCCGGGGTGGCGGTCAGAAGCAAGGTCCGGGATGGCGGTCGGAACCAACGTCCGAGGTGGCAGTCGGAACCAAGTTCCGGGGTGGCGGTCAGAACCCAAGGTCGGAGGTGGCGGTCGGAACCAAGGTCCGGGGTGGCGGTTGGAACCGATGTCCGAGGTGGCTGTCGGAACCAAGGTCCGGGGTGGCAGTCAGAACCAAGGTCCGGGATGGCGGTCGGAACTGGTCCGGGGTGGCGATCGGAACCAAGGTCTGGGGTGGCGGTCGGAACCGATGTCCGAGGTGGCTGTCGGAACCAAGGTCCGGGGTGGCAGTCAGAACCAAGGTCCGGGATGGCGGTCGGAACTGGTCCGGGGTGGCGGTCGGAACCAAGGTCCGGGGTGACGCTCGGAACCCAAGATGCGGGGTGGCGGTAGAAACCAATGTCCGTGGTGGCGGTCGGAACCACGTTCCGGGGTGGCGGTCGGAACCAAGGTCGAGGTGGCGGACGGAACAGGTCCGGGGTGGCGTTCGGAACCAAGGTCCGAGGTGGCGGTCGGAACCACGTTTCGGGGTGGCGGTCGGAACCAAGGTCCGGGGGGTCGGTCGGAACCAAGCTCCGGGGTGGCGGTCGGAACCAAGGTCCGGGGTGGCGGTCGGAACCAAGGTCTGGGGTGGCGGTCGGAACAGGTCCGGGGTGGCGGTCGGAACCAAGGTCCGAGGTGGCGGTCGGAACAGGTCCGAGGTGGCGGTCGGAACCAAGGTCCGGGTTGGCGCACGGAACCCAAGGTGCGGGGTGGCGGTCCGAACCAATGTCCGTGGTGGCGGTCGGAACCAAGGTCCGAGGTGGCGGTCGGAAACAAGGTCCAGGGTGGCGGTCGGAACAGGTCAGGGGTGGCGTTCGGATCCAAGGTCCGAGGTGGCGGTTGGAACCAAGTTCCGGGGTGGCGGTCGGAACCAAGGTCCGGGGGAGCGGTCAGAACCAAGGTCCGGGGAGGCGGTCGGAACCAACGTCCAGGGTGGCGGTCGGAACCAAGGTCCGGGTTGGCGGTAGGAACCAAGGTCCGAGGTGGCGGTCGGATCCAAGGTCCGGGGTGGCAGTCAGAACACGAGGTCCGGGTTGGTGGTCGGAACCAATGTCCGGGGTGGCATTCAGAAACAAGGTCCGAGGTGGCGGTCGAAACCAAGGTCCGGGTGGCGGTCGGAACTAAGGTCCGGGGTGGCGTTCGGAACCAAGGTCTGGGGTGGCGGTCGGAACCGCTTTCCGAGGTGGCGGCCGGACCCAAGGTTCGGGGTGGCATTCGGAACCAAGGTCCGGGGTGGCGGTTGGAACTGGACCGGGGTGGCGTTCGGAACCAAGGTCCGGGGGGGCGGTCGGAACCAAGGTCCGGTGAGGCATTCGAATCCAAGGTCCGGGGTGGCGGTCGGATCCAAGGTCCGGGTTGGCGGTCGGAACCAAGTTCCAAGGTGGCATTCAGAACCAAGGTCCGGGGTGGCGATCGGAACCAAGGTCCAGTGTGGCGTTCGGAACCAACGTCCGAGGTGGCACTCAGAACCCAAGGTTCGAGGTGGCGGTCGGAACCAATGCCCGGGGTGGCGGTCGGAACCAAGGTCCGGGGTGGCGGTCGGAACCAAGGTCCGGGGTGGCGGTCGGAAACAAGATCCGGGGTGGGGGTCGGACCCAAATTCCGGGGTGGTGGTCAGAACCAAGATCTGGGGGGGCGGTCGGAACCAAGGTCCATGGTCGCGGTCGGGACAATGATCCGGGAGGGTGGTCGGAACTAAGGTCCGGCGTGGCTTTCGGAACCAAGGTCCGGGGTGGCGGTCGTAACCGAGGTCCGTGGTGGTGGTCGGAACCAAGGTCCGGGGTGGCGGTCGGAACCAAGGTCTGGGGTGGCGGTCGGAACAGGTCCGGGGTGGCGGTCGGAACCAATGTCCGGGGTGGCGGTCGGAACAGGTCCGAGGTGGCGGTCGGAACCAAGGTCCGGGGTGGCGCTCGGAACCCAAGGTGCGGGGTGGCGGTCCGAACCAATGTCCGTGGTGGCGGTCGGAATCAAGGTCCGAGGTGGCGGTCGGAAACAAGGTCCGGGGTGGCGGTCGGAACAGGTCCAGGGTGGCGTTCGGAACCAAGGTCCGAGGTGGCGGTCGGAACCAGGTGCCGGGGTGGCAGTCGGAACCAACGTCCGGGGGGACGGTCAGAACCCAAGGTCCGGGGTTCCGGTCGGATCCAAGGTCCGGGATGGCGGTCGGAACCAAGATCCGGGGTGGCGATCGGAACCAAGGTCCGGGGTGGCGTTCGGAACCAAGGACCGGTGTGGCGGGCGGAACCAAGGTCCGGAGTGGTGGTCGGAACCAAGGTTTGGGGGGGGCGGTCGGAACCAAGGTCCGGGTTGGCGGTTGGAACCAAGGTCCGGGGTGGCGCTCGGAACCAACTTCCAGGGTGGCGGTCGGAACCAAGGTCCGGGTTGGCGGTAGGAACCAAGGTCCGAGGTGGCGGTCGGATCCAAGGTCCGGGGTGGCAGTCAGAACACGAGGTCCGGGTTGGTGGTCGGAACCAATGTCCGGGGTGGCATTCAGAAACAAGGTCCGAGGTGGCGGTCGAAACCAAGGTCCGGGTGGCGGTCGGAACTAAGGTCCGGGGTGGCGTTCGGAACCAAGGTCTGGGGTGGCGGTCGGAACCGATTTCCGAGGTGGCGGTCGGACCCAAGGTTCGGGGTGGCATTCGGAACCAAGGTCCGGGGTGGCGGTTGGAACTGGACCGGGGTGGCGTTCGGAACCAAGGTCCGGGGGGGCGGTCGGAACCAAGGTCCGGTGAGGCATTCGAATCCAAGGTCCGGGGTGGCGGTCGGATCCAAGGTCCGGGTTGGCGGTCGGAACCAAGTTCCAAGGTGGCATTCAGAATCAAGGTCCGGGGTGGCGATCGGAACCAAGGTCCAGTGTGGCGTTCGGAACCAACGTCCGAGGTGGCACTCAGAGCCCAAGGTTCGAGGTGGCGGTCGGAACCAATGCCCGGGGTGGCGGTCGGAACCAAGGTCCGGGGTGGCGGTCGGAACCAAGGTCCGGGGTGGCGGTCGGAACCAAGGTCCGGGGTGGCGCTCGGAACCCAAGGTGCGGGGTGGCGTTCCGAACCAATGTCCGTGGTGGCGGTCGGAATCAAGGTCCGAGGTGGCGGTCGGAAACAAGGTCCGGGGTGGCGGTCGGAACAGGTCCAGGGTGGCGTCTGGAACCAAGGTCCGGAGTGGCGGTCGGAACTGGTCCGGGGTGGCGGTCGGAACCAAGGTCCGAGGTGGCGGTCGGAACCAGGTGCCGGGGTGGCAGTCGGAACCAACGTCCGGGGGGACGGTCAGAACCCAAGGTCCGGGGTTCCGGTCGGATCCAAGGTCCGGGATGGCGGTCGGAACCAAGATCCGGGGTGGCGATCGGAACCAAGGTCCGGGGTGGCGTTCGGAACCAAGGACCGGTGTGGCGGGCGGAACCAAGGTCCGGAGTGGTGGTCGGAACCAAGGTTTGGGGGGGGCGGTCGGAACCAAGGTCCGGGTTGGCGGTTGGAACCAAGGTCCGGGGTGGCGCTCGGAACCAACTTCCAGGGTGGCGGTCGGAACCAAGGTCCGGGTTGGCGGTAGGAACCAAGGTCCGAGGTGGCGGTCGGATCCAAGGTCCGGGGTGGCAGTCAGAACACGAGGTCCGGGTTGGTGGTCGGAACCAATGTCCGGGGTGGCATTCAGAAACAAGGTCCGAGGTGGCGGTCGAAACCAAGGTCCGGGTGGCGGTCGGAACTAAGGTCCGGGGTGGCGTTCGGAACCAAGGTCTGGGGTGGCGGTCGGAACCGCTTTCCGAGGTGGCGGTCGGACCCAAGGTTCGGGGTGGCATTCGGAACCAAGGTCCGGGGTGGCAGTTGGAACTGGACCGGGGTGGCGTTCGGAACCAAGGTCCGGGGGGGCGGTCGGAACCAAGGTCCGGTGAGGCATTCGAATCCAAGGTCCGGGGTGGCGGTCGGATCCAAGGTCCGGGTTGGCGGTCGGAACCAAGTTCCAAGGTGGCATTCAGAACCAAGGTCCGGGGTGGCGATCGGAACCAAGGTCCAGTGTGGCGTTCGGAACCAACGTCCGAGGTGGCACTCAGAGCCCAAGGTTCGAGGTGGCGGTCGGAACCAATGCCCGGGGTGGCGGTCGGAACCAAGGTCCGGGGTGGCGGTCGGAACCAAGGTCCGGGGTGGCGGTCGGAACCAAGGTCCGGGGTGGCGCTCGGAACCCAAGGTGCGGGGTGGCGTTCCGAACCAATGTCCGTGGTGGCGGTCGGAATCAAGGTCCGAGGTGGCGGTCGGAAACAAGGTCCGGGGTGGCGGTCGGAACAGGTCCAGGGTGGCGTCTGGAACCAAGGTCCGGAGTGGCGGTCGGAACTGGTCCGGGGTGGCGGTCGGAACCAAGGTCCGGGGGGGCGGTCGGAACCAAGGTCCAGGGAGGCGTTCGGAACCAAGGTCCGGGGTGGCGGTCGGATCCAAGGTCCGGGTTGGCGGTCGGAACCAAGGTCCAAGGTGGCATTCAGAACCAAGGTCCGGGGTGGCGATCGGAATCAAGGTCCGGGTTGGCGGTTGGAACCGAGGTCCGAGGTGGCGTTCAGAAACAAGGTCCGGGGTGCCGGTCGGAACCAAGGTCCGGGGTAGCGGTCGGAACAGGTCCGGGGTGGCGGTCAGAACCAAGGTCCGGGGTGGCGCTCGGAACCACCGTCCGAGGGGGCGGTCAGATCCAAAATCCGGGGTGACTGTCGGAATCAAGGTCAGGGGGGTCGGTCGGAACCAATGTCCGCGGTGGCTTTCGGAACCAAGGACCGGGGTGACGTTCGGAACAAAGGTCCGGGGTGGCGGTCAGAAGCAAGGTCCGGGATGGCGGTCGGAACCAACGTCCGAGGTGGCAGTCGGAACCAAGTTCCGGGGTGGCGGTCAGAACCCAAGGTCGGAGGTGGCGGTCGGAACCAAGGTCCGGGGTGGCGGTTGGAACTAAGGTCCGGGGTGGCGATCGGAACCAAGGTCTGGGGTGGCGGTCGGAACCGATGTCCGAGGTGGCTGTCGGAACCAAGGTCCGGGGTGGCAGTCAGAACCAAGGTCCGGGATGGCGGTCGGAACTGGTCCGGGGTGGCGGTCGGAACCAAGGTCCGGGGTGACGCTCGGAACCCAAGATGCGGGGTGGCGGTAGAAACCAATGTCCGTGGTGGCGGTCGGAACCACGTTCCGGGGTGGCGGTCGGAACCAAGGTCGGGGTGGCGGATGGAACAGGTCTGGGGTGGCGTTCGGAACCAAGGTCCGAGGTGGCGGTCGGAACCACGTTCCGGGGTGGCGGTCGGAACCAAGGTCCGGGGGGTCGGTCGGAACCAAGCTCCAGGGTGGCGGTCGGAACCAAGGTCCGGGGTGGCGGTCGGAACCAAGGTCTGGGGTGGCGGTCGGAACAGGTCCGGGGTGGCGGTCGGAACCAAGGTCCGAGGTGGCGGTCGGAACAGGTCCGAGGTGGCGGTCGGAACCAAGGTCCGGGTTGGCGCACGGAACCCAAGGTGCGGGGTGGCGGTCCGAACCAATGTCCGTGGTGGCGGTCGGAACCAAGGTCCGAGGTGGCGGTCGGAAACAAGGTCCAGGGTGGCGGTCGGAACAGGTCAGGGGTGGCGTTCGGATCCAAGGTCCGAGGTGGCGGTTGGAACCAAGTTCCGGGGTGGCGGTCGGAACCAAGGTCCGGGGGAGCGGTCAGAACCAAGGTCCGGGGAGGCGGTCGGAACCAACGTCCAGGGTGGCGGTCGGAACCAAGGTCCGGGTTGGCGGTAGGAACCAAGGTCCGAGGTGGCGGTCGGATCCAAGGTCCGGGGTGGCAGTCAGAACACGAGGTCCGGGTTGGTGGTCGGAACCAATGTCCGGGGTGGCATTCAGAAACAAGGTCCGAGGTGGCGGTCGAAACCAAGGTCCGGGTGGCGGTCGGAACTAAGGTCCGGGGTGGCGTTCGGAACCAAGGTCTGGGGTGGCGGTCGGAACCGCTTTCCGAGGTGGCGGTCGGACCCAAGGTTCGGGGTGGCATTCGGAACCAAGGTCCGGGGTGGCGGTTGGAACTGGACCGGGGTGGCGTTCGGAACCAAGGTCCGGGGGGGCGGTCGGAACCAAGGTCCGGTGAGGCATTCGAATCCAAGGTCCGGGGTGGCGGTCGGATCCAAGGTCCGGGTTGGCGGTCGGAACCAAGTTCCAAGGTGGCATTCAGAACCAAGGTCCGGGGTGGCGATCGGAACCAAGGTCCAGTGTGGCGTTCGGAATCAAGGTCCGGGTTGGCGGTTGGAACCGAGGTCCGAGGTGGCGTTCAGAAACAAGGTCCGGGGTGCCGGTCGGAACCAAGGTCCGGGGTCGCGGTCGGAACAGGTCCGGGGTGGCGGTCAGAACCAAGGTCCGGGGTGGCGCTCGGAACCACCGTCCGAGGGGGCGGTCAGATCCAAAATCCGGGGTGACTGTCGGAATCAAGGTCAGGGGGGTCGGTCGGAACCAATGTCCGCGGTGGCTTTCGGAACCAAGGACCGGGGTGACGTTCGGAACAAAGGTCCGGGGTGGCGGTCAGAAGCAAGGTCCGGGATGGCGGTCGGAACCAACGTCCGAGGTGGCAGTCGGAACCAAGTTCCGGGGTGGCGGTCAGAACCCAAGGTCGGAGGTGGCGGTCGGAACCAAGGTCCGGGGTGGCGGTTGGAACTAAGGTCCGGGGTGGCGATCGGAACCAAGGTCTGGGGTGGCGGTCGGAACCGATGTCCGAGGTGGCTGTCGGAACCAAGGTCCGGGGTGGCAGTCAGAACCAAGGTCCGGGATGGCGGTCGGAACTGGTCCGGGGTGGCGGTCGGAACCAAGGTCCGGGGTGACGCTCGGAACCCAAGATGCGGGGTGGCGGTAGAAACCAATGTCCGTGGTGGCGGTCGGAACCACGTTCCGGGGTGGCGGTCGGAACCAAGGTCGAGGTGGCGGACGGAACAGGTCCGGGGTGGCGTTCGGAACCAAGGTCCGAGGTGGCGGTCGGAACCACGTTCCGGGGTGGCGGTCGGAACCAAGGTCCGGGGGGTCGGTCGGAACCAAGCTCCGGGGTGGCGGTCGGAACCAAGGTCCGGGGTGGCGGTCGGAACCAAGGTCTGGGGTGGCGGTCGGAACAGGTCCGGGGTGGCGGTCGGAACCAAGGTCCGAGGTGGCGGTCGGAACAGGTCCGAGGTGGCGGTCGGAACCAAGGTCCGGGTTGGCGCACGGAACCCAAGGTGCGGGGTGGCGGTCCGAACCAATGTCCGTGGTGGCGGTCGGAACCAAGGTCCGAGGTGGCGGTCGGAAACAAGGTCCAGGGTGGCGGTCGGAACAGGTCAGGGGTGGCGTTCGGATCCAAGGTCCGAGGTGGCGGTTGGAACCAAGTTCCGGGGTGGCGGTCGGAACCAAGGTCCGGGGGAGCGGTCAGAACCAAGGTCCGGGGAGGCGGTCGGAACCAACGTCCAGGGTGGCGGTCGGAACCAAGGTCCGGGTTGGCGGTAGGAACCAAGGTCCGAGGTGGCGGTCGGATCCAAGGTCCGGGGTGGCAGTCAGAACATGAGGTCCGGGTTGGTGGTCGGAACCAATGTCCGGGGTGGCATTCAGAAACAAGGTCCGAGGTGGCGGTCGAAACCAAGGTCCGGGTGGCGGTCGGAACTAAGGTCCGGGGTGGCGTTCGGAACCAAGGTCTGGGGTGGCGGTCGGAACCGCTTTCCGAGGTGGCGGCCGGACCCAAGGTTCGGGGTGGCATTCGGAACCAAGGTCCGGGGTGGCGGTTGGAACTGGACCGGGGTGGCGTTCGGAACCAAGGTCCGGGGGGGCGGTCGGAACCAAGGTCCGGTGAGGCATTCGAATCCAAGGTCCGGGGTGGCGGTCGGATCCAAGGTCCGGGTTGGCGGTCGGAACCAAGTTCCAAGGTGGCATTCAGAACCAAGGTCCGGGGTGGCGATCGGAACCAAGGTCCAGTGTGGCGTTCGGAACCAACGTCCGAGGTGGCACTCAGAACCCAAGGTTCGAGGTGGCGGTCGGAACCAATGCCCGGGGTGGCGGTCGGAACCAAGGTCCGGGGTGGCGGTCGGAACCAAGGTCCGGGGTGGCGGTCGGAAACAAGATCCGGGGTGGGGGTCGGACCCAAATTCCGGGGTGGTGGTCAGAACCAAGATCTGGGGGGGCGGTCGGAACCAAGGTCCATGGTCGCGGTCGGGACAATGATCCGGGAGGGTGGTCGGAACTAAGGTCCGGCGTGGCTTTCGGAACCAAGGTCCGGGGTGGCCGTCGTAACCGAGGTCCGTGGTGGTGGTCGGAACCAAGGTCCGGGGTGGCGGTCGGAACCAAGGTCTGGGGTGGCGGTCGGAACAGGTCCGGGGTGGCGGTCGGAACCAATGTCCGGGGTGGCGGTCGGAACAGGTCCGAGGTGGCGGTCGGAACCAAGGTCCGGGGTGGCGCTCGGAACCCAAGGTGCGGGGTGGCGGTCCGAACCAATGTCCGTGGTGGCGGTCGGAATCAAGGTCCGAGGTGGCGGTCGGAAACAAGGTCCGGGGTGGCGGTCGGAACAGGTCCAGGGTGGCGTTCGGAACCAAGGTCCGAGGTGGCGGTCGGAACCAGGTGCCGGGGTGGCAGTCGGAACCAACGTCCGGGGGGACGGTCAGAACCCAAGGTCCGGGGTTCCGGTCGGATCCAAGGTCCGGGATGGCGGTCGGAACCAAGATCCGGGGTGGCGATCGGAACCAAGGTCCGGGGTGGCGTTCGGAACCAAGGACCGGTGTGGCGGGCGGAACCAAGGTCCGGAGTGGTGGTCGGAACCAAGGTTTGGGGGGGGCGGTCGGAACCAAGGTCCGGGTTGGCGGTTGGAACCAAGGTCCGGGGTGGCGCTCGGAACCAACTTCCAGGGTGGCGGTCGGAACCAAGGTCCGGGTTGGCGGTAGGAACCAAGGTCCGAGGTGGCGGTCGGATCCAAGGTCCGGGGTGGCAGTCAGAACACGAGGTCCGGGTTGGTGGTCGGAACCAATGTCCGGGGTGGCATTCAGAAACAAGGTCCGAGGTGGCGGTCGAAACCAAGGTCCGGGTGGCGGTCGGAACTAAGGTCCGGGGTGGCGTTCGGAACCAAGGTCTGGGGTGGCGGTCGGAACCGCTTTCCGAGGTGGCGGTCGGACCCAAGGTTCGGGGTGGCATTCGGAACCAAGGTCCGGGGTGGCGGTTGGAACTGGACCGGGGTGGCGTTCGGAACCAAGGTCCGGGGGGGCGGTCGGAACCAAGGTCCGGTGAGGCATTCGAATCCAAGGTCCGGGGTGGCGGTCGGATCCAAGGTCCGGGTTGGCGGTCGGAACCAAGTTCCAAGGTGGCATTCAGAATCAAGGTCCGGGGTGGCGATCGGAACCAAGGTCCAGTGTGGCGTTCGGAACCAACGTCCGAGGTGGCACTCAGAGCCCAAGGTTCGAGGTGGCGGTCGGAACCAATGCCCGGGGTGGCGGTCGGAACCAAGGTCCGGGGTGGCGGTCGGAACCAAGGTCCGGGGTGGCGGTCGGAACCAAGGTCCGGGGTGGCGCTCGGAACCCAAGGTGCGGGGTGGCGTTCCGAACCAATGTCCGTGGTGGCGGTCGGAATCAAGGTCCGAGGTGGCGGTCGGAAACAAGGTCCGGGGTGGCGGTCGGAACAGGTCCAGGGTGGCGTCTGGAACCAAGGTCCGGAGTGGCGGTCGGAACTGGTCCGGGGTGGCGGTCGGAACCAAGGTCCGAGGTGGCGGTCGGAACCAGGTGCCGGGGTGGCAGTCGGAACCAACGTCCGGGGGGACGGTCAGAACCCAAGGTCCGGGGTTCCGGTCGGATCCAAGGTCCGGGATGGCGGTCGGAACCAAGATCCGGGGTGGCGATCGGAACCAAGGTCCGGGGTGGCGTTCGGAACCAAGGACCGGTGTGGCGGGCGGAACCAAGGTCCGGAGTGGTGGTCGGAACCAAGGTTTGGGGGGGGCGGTCGGAACCAAGGTCCGGGTTGGCGGTTGGAACCAAGGTCCGGGGTGGCGCTCGGAACCAACTTCCAGGGTGGCGGTCGGAACCAAGGTCCGGGTTGGCGGTAGGAACCAAGGTCCGAGGTGGCGGTCGGATCCAAGGTCCGGGGTGGCAGTCAGAACACGAGGTCCGGGTTGGTGGTCGGAACCAATGTCCGGGGTGGCATTCAGAAACAAGGTCCGAGGTGGCGGTCGAAACCAAGGTCCGGGTGGCGGTCGGAACTAAGGTCCGGGGTGGCGTTCGGAACCAAGGTCTGGGGTGGCGGTCGGAACCGCTTTCCGAGGTGGCGGTCGGACCCAAGGTTCGGGGTGGCATTCGGAACCAAGGTCCGGGGTGGCAGTTGGAACTGGACCGGGGTGGCGTTCGGAACCAAGGTCCGGGGGGGCGGTCGGAACCAAGGTCCGGTGAGGCATTCGAATCCAAGGTCCGGGGTGGCGGTCGGATCCAAGGTCCGGGTTGGCGGTCGGAACCAAGTTCCAAGGTGGCATTCAGAACCAAGGTCCGGGGTGGCGATCGGAACCAAGGTCCAGTGTGGCGTTCGGAACCAACGTCCGAGGTGGCACTCAGAGCCCAAGGTTCGAGGTGGCGGTCGGAACCAATGCCCGGGGTGGCGGTCGGAACCAAGGTCCGGGGTGGCGGTCGGAACCAAGGTCCGGGGTGGCGGTCGGAACCAAGGTCCGGGGTGGCGCTCGGAACCCAAGGTGCGGGGTGGCGTTCCGAACCAATGTCCGTGGTGGCGGTCGGAATCAAGGTCCGAGGTGGCGGTCGGAAACAAGGTCCGGGGTGGCGGTCGGAACAGGTCCAGGGTGGCGTCTGGAACCAAGGTCCGGAGTGGCGGTCGGAACTGGTCCGGGGTGGCGGTCGGAACCAAGGTCCGGGGGGGCGGTCGGAACCAAGGTCCAGGGAGGCGTTCGGAACCAAGGTCCGGGGTGGCGGTCGGATCCAAGGTCCGGGTTGGCGGTCGGAACCAAGGTCCAAGGTGGCATTCAGAACCAAGGTCCGGGGTGGCGATCGGAACCAAGGTCCAGTGTGGTGTTCGGAACCAAGGTCCGAGGTGGCACTCAGAACCCAAGGTTCGAGGTGGCGGTCGGAACCAATGCCCGGGGTGGCGGTCGGAACCAAGGTCCGGTGAGGCGTTCGGAACCAAGGTCCGGGCTGGCGGTCGGAACAAAGGATCGGGTTGGCGGTCGGAACCAAGTTCCAAGGTGGCATTCAGAACCAAGATCCGGGGTGGCGATCGGAACCAAGGTCCAGTGTGGCGTTCGGAACCAAGGTCCGAGGTGGCGGTCGGAACCAATGCCCGGGGTGGCGGTCGGAACCAAGGTCCGGGGTGGCGGTCGGAACCAAGGTCCGGGGTGGCGTTCGGAATCAAGGTCCGGGTTGGCGGTTGGAACCGAGGTCCGAGGTGGCGTTCAGAAACAAGGTCCGGGGTGCCGGTCGGAACCAAGGTCCGGGGTAGCGGTCGGAACAGGTCCGGGGTGGCGGTCAGAACCAAGGTCCGGGGTGGCGCTCGGAACCACCGTCCGAGGGGGCGGTCAGATCCAAAATCCGGGGTGACTGTCGGAATCAAGGTCAGGGGGGTCGGTCGGAACCAATGTCCGCGGTGGCTTTCGGAACCAAGGACCGGTGTGACGGTCAGAACCCAAGGTCCGGAGTTCCGGTCGGATCCAAGGTCCGGGATGGCGGTCGGAACCAAGATCCGGGGTGGCGATCGGAACCAAGGTCCGGGGTGGCGTTCGGAACCAAGGACCGGTGTGGCGGGCGGAACCAAGGTCCGGAGTGGTGGTCGGAACCAAGGTTTGGGGGGGGGCGGTCGGAACCAAGGTCCGGGTTGGCGGTTGGAACCAAGGTCCGGGGTGGCGCTCGGAACCAACTTCCAGGGTGGCGGTCGGAACCACCGTCCGGGGGGGGCGGTCAGAACCAAGGTCCGGGATGACAGTCGGAACCAAGGTCCGGGGTGGCGGTCGGAAAAAATCCGGGGTGGTGGTCGGACCGAATCCGGAGTGGCGGTTGGAACCAAGTTCCAGGGTGGGGTTCGGACCCAAATTCCAGGGTGGCGGTCAGAACCAAGGTCTGGGGGGGCCGTCGGAACCAAGGTCCATGGTGGCGGTCGGAACAAAAGTCCGGGTGGGCGGTCGGAACTAAGGTCCGGGGTGGCGTTTGGAACCAAGGTCCGGGGTGGTGGTTGGAACCGAGGTCCGAGGTGGCGGTCGGAACTAAGGTCCGGGGTGGCGGTCGGAACCAAGGTCCGGGGTGGCGGTCGGAACCACGTTCCGGGGTGGCGGTCGGAACCAAGGTCCGGGGGGTCGGTCGGAACCAAGCTCCGTGGTAGCGGTCGGAACCAAGGTCCGGGGTGGCGGTCGGAACCAAGGTCCGAGGTGACGGTCGGAACAGGTCCGAGGTGGCGGTCGGAACCCAAGGTGCGTGGTGGCGGTCCGAACCAATGTCCGTGGTGGCCGTCGGAACCAAGGTCCGAGGTGGCGGTCGGAAACAAGGTCCGGGGTGGCGGTCGGAACAGGTCCGGGGTGGCGTTCGGATCCAAGGTCCGAGGTGGCGGTTGGAACCAAGTTCCGGGGTGACGGTCGGAACCAAGGTCCGGGGGAGCGGTCGGAACCAAGGTCCGGGGAGGCGGTCGGAACCAACGTCCGCAGTGGCGGTCAGAACCAAGGTCCGGGTTGGCGGTTGGAAAGAATGTCCGGGGTGGCGGTACGAACCAAGATCCGGGGTGGGGTTCGGACCCAAATTCCAGGGTGGCGGTCAGAACCAAGGTCTGGGGGGGCAGTCGGAACCAAGGTCAATGGTGGCGGTCGGAACAAAGGTCCGGGGTGGCGGTCGGAACCGAGGTCCGAGGTGGCGGTCGGAACCAAGGTCCGTGGTGGCGGTCGGAACCAAGGTCTGGGGTGGCGGTCGGATCTAAGGTCCGTGGTGGCGTTCGGAACCAAGGTCCAGTGTGGCGTTCGGAACCAAGGTCCGAGGTGGCGGTCAAAACCCAAGGTTCGAGGTCGTGGTCGGAACCAATGTACGTGGTGGCAGTCGGAACAAAGATCCGGGTGGGCGGTCGGAACAAAGGTCCGGGGTGGCGTTCGGAATCAAGGTCCGGGTTGGCGGTTGGAACCGAGGTCCGAGGTGGCGTTCAGAAACAAGGTCCGGGGTGCCGGTCGGAACCAAGGTCCGGGGTAGCGGTCGGAACAGGTCCGGGGTGGCGGTCAGAACCAAGGTCCGGGGTGGCGCTCGGAACCACCGTCCGAGGGGGCGGTCAGATCCAAAATCCGGGGTGACTGTCGGAATCAAGGTCAGGGGGGTCGGTCGGAACCAATGTCCGCGGTGGCTTTCGGAACCAAGGACCGGGGTGACGTTCGGAACAAAGGTCCGGGGTGGCGGTCAGAAGCAAGGTCCGGGATGGCGGTCGGAACCAACGTCCGAGGTGGCAGTCGGAACCAAGTTCCGTGGTGGCGGTCAGAACCCAAGGTCGGAGGTGGCGGTCGGAACCAAGGTCCGGGGTGGCGGTTGGAACTAAGGTCCGGGGTGGCGATCGGAACCAAGGTCTGGGGTGGCGGTCGGAACCGATGTCCGAGGTGGCTGTCGGAACCAAGGTCCGGGGTGGCAGTCAGAACCAAGGTCCGGGATGGCGGTCGGAACTGCTCCGGGGTGGCGGTCGGAACCAAGGTCCGGGGTGACGCTCGGAACCCAAGATGCGGGGTGGCGGTCGAAACCAATGTCCGTGGTGGCGGTCGGAACCACGTTCCGGGGTGGCGGTCGGAACCAAGGTCGGGGTGGCGGACGGAACAGGTCCGGGGTGGCGTTCGGAACCAAGGTCCGAGGTGGCGGTCGGAACCACGTTCCGGGGTGGCGGTCGGAACCAAGGTCCGGGGGGTCGGTCGGAACCAAGCTCCGGGGTGGCGGTCGGAACCAAGGTCCGGGTTGGTGGTTGGAACCGAGGTCCGAGGTGGCGGTCGGATCAGGTCCGGGGTGGCGGTCGGAACCAAGGTCCGAGGTGGCGGTCGGAACAGGTCCGAGGTGGCGGTCGGAACCAATGTCCGGGGTGGCGCACGGAACCCAAGGTGCGGGGTGGCGGTCCGAACCAATGTCCGTGGTGGCGGTCGGAACCAAGGTCCGAGGTGTCGGTCGGAAACAAGGTCCGGGGTGGCGGTCGGAACAGGTCAGGGGTGGAGTTCGGATCCAAGGTCCGAGGTGGCAGTTGGAACCAAGTTCCGGGGTGGCGGTCGGAACCAAGGTCCGGGGGAGCGGTCAGAACCAAGGTCCGGGGAGGCGTTCGGAACCAACGTCCAGGGTGGCGGTCGGAACCAAGGTCCGGGTTGGCGGTAGGAACCAAGGTCCGAGGTGGCGGTCGGATCCAAGGTCCGGGGTGGCAGTCAGAACACGAGGTCCGGGTTGGTGGTCGGAACCAATGTCCGGGGTGGCATTCAGAAACAAGGTCCGAGGTGGCGGTCGAAACCAAGGTCCGGGTGGCGGTCGGAACTAAGGTCCGGGGTGGCGTTCGGAACCAAGGTCTGGGGTGGCGGTCGGAACCGCTTTCCGAGGTGGCGGTCGGACCCAAGGTTCGGGGTGGCATTCGGAACCAAGGTCCGGGGTGACGGTTGGAACTGGACCGGGGTGGCGGTCGGAACCAAGGTCCGGGGGGGCGGTCGGAACCAAGGTCCGGTGAGGCATTCGAATCCAAGGTCCGGGGTGGCGGTCGGATCCAAGGTCCGGGTTGGCGGTCGGAACCAAGTTCCAAGGTGGCATTCAGAACCAAGGTCCGGGGTGGCGATCGGAACCAAGGTCCAGTGTGGCGTTCGGAACCAACGTCCGAGGTGGCACTCAGAACCCAAGGTTCGAGGTGGCGGTCGGAACCAATGCCCGGGGTGGCGGTCGGAACCAAGGTCCAGTGTGGTGTTCGGAACCAAGGTCCGAGGTGGCACTCAGAACCCAAGGTTCGAGGTGGCGGTCGGAACCAATGCCCGGGGTGGCGGGTCGGAACCAAGGTCCGGTGAGGCGTTCGGAACCAAGGTCCGGGCTGGCGGTCGGAACCAAGGATCGGGTTGGCGGTCGGAACCAAGTTCCAAGGTGGCTTTCAGAACCAAGATCCGGGGTGGCGATCGGAACCAAGGTCCAGTGTGGCGTTCGGAACCAAGGTCCGAGGTGGCGGTCGGAACCAATGCCCGGGGTGGCGGTCGGAACCAAGGTCCGGGGTGGCGGTCGGATCCAAGGTCCGGGGTGGCGGTCGGAAACAAGATCCAGGGGGGGGGGGGTCGGACCCAAATTCCGGGGTGGCGGTCAGAACCAAGATCTGGGGGGGCGGTCGGAACCAAGGTCCATGGTCGCGGTTGGAACAATGGTCCGGGAGGGTGGTCGGAACTAAGGTCCGGCGTGGCTTTCGGAAACAAGGTCCTGGGAGGCGGTCGGAACCGAGGTCCGTGGTGGTGGTCGGAACCAAGGTCCGGGGTGGCGGTCGGAACCAAGGTCTGGGGTGGCGGTCGGAACAAAAGCCCGGGTGGGCGTTCGGAACTAAGGTCCGGGGTGGCGTTCGGAATCAAGGTCCGGGTTGGCGGTTGGAACCGAGTTCCGAGGTGGCGTTCGGAAACAAGGTCCGGGGTGGCGGTCGGAACCAAGGTCCGGGGTAGCGGTCAGAACAGGTCCGGTGTGGCGGTCGGAACCAAGGTCCGGTGTGGCGCTCGGAACCACCGTCCGAGGGGGTGGTCAGATCCAAAATCCGGGGTGACAGTCGGAATCAAGGTCAGTGGGGTCGGTCGGAACCAAGGTCCGGAGTGGCTTTCGGAACCAAGGACCGGGGTGACGTTCGGAACAAAGGTCCGGGGTGGCGGTCGGAAGCAAGGTCCGGGATGGCGGTCGGAACCAAGGTCCGAGGTGGCGGTCGGAACCAAGTTCCGGGGTGGCGGTCAGAACCCAAGGTCCGGGATTCCGGTCGGATCCAAGGTCCGGGGTGGCGGTCAGAACCCGAGGTCCGGGTTGGCGGTCGGAACCATTGTCCGGGGTGGCATTCAGAAACAAGGTCCGGGATGTCGGTCGGAACCAAGATCCGGGGTGGCGATCGGAACCAAGGTCCGGGGTGGTGTTCGGAACCAAGGACCGGTGTGGCGGGCGGAACCAAGGTCCGGAGTGGTGGTCGGAACCAAGGTTTCGGGGGGGGGCGGTCGGAACCAAGGTCCGGGTTGGCGGTCGGAACCAAGGTCCGGGGTGGCGCTCGGAACCAACTTCCAGGGTGGCGGTCGGAACCACCGTCCGGGTGGGCGGTCAGAACCAAGGTCCGGGATGACAGTCGGAATCAAGGTCACAGGGGGCGGTCGGAACTAAGGTCCGGGGTGGCGGTCGTAAAAAATCCGGGGTGGTGGTCGGAACCAATCCGGAGTGGCGGTTGGAACCAAGTTCCGGGGTGGCGGTCGGAAAGAATGTCCGGGGTGGCGGTACGAACCAAGATCCGGGGTGGGGTTCGGACCCAAATTCCAGGGTGGCGGTCAGAACCAAGGTCTGGGGGGGCAGTCGGAACCAAGGTCAATGGTGGCGGTCGGAACAAAGGTCCGGGGTGGCGGTCGGTACCGAGGTACGAGGTGGCGGTCGGAACCAAGGTCCGTGGTGGCGGTCGGAACCAAGGTCTGGGGTGGCGGTCGGATCTAAGGTCCGTGGTGGCGTTCGGAACCAAGGTCCAGTGTGGCGTTCGGAACCAAGGTCCGAGGTGGCGGTCAGAACCCAAGGTTCGTGGTGGTGGTCGGAACCAATGTACGTGGTGGCAGTCGGAACAAAGATCCGGGTGGGCGGTCGGAACGAAGGTCCGGGGTGGCGTTCGGAATCAAGGTCCGGGTTGGCGGTTGGAACCGAGGTCCGAGGTGGCGTTCAGAAACAAGGTCCGGGGTGCCGGTCGGAACCAAGGTCCGGGGTAGCGGTCGGAACAGGTCCGGGGTGGCGGTCAGAACCAAGGTCCGGGGTGGCGCTCGGAACCACCGTCCGAGGGGGCGGTCAGATCCAAAATCCGGGGTGACTGTCGGAATCAAGGTCAGGGGGGTCGGTCGGAACCAATGTCCGCGGTGGCTTTCGGAACCAAGGACCGGGGTGACGTTCGGAACAAAGGTCCGGGGTGGCGGTCAGAAGCAAGGTCCGGGATGGCGGTCGGAACCAACGTCCGAGGTGGCAGTCGGAACCAAGTTCCGGGGTGGCGGTCAGAACCCAAGGTCGGAGGTGGCGGTCGGAACCAAGGTCCGGGGTGGCGGTTGGAACTAAGGTCCGGGGTGGCGATCGGAACCAAGGTCTGGGGTGGCGGTCGGAACCGATGTCCGAGGTGGCTGTCGGAACCAAGGTCCGGGGTGGCAGTCAGAACCAAGGTCCGGGATGGCGGTCGGAACTGGTCCGGGGTGGCGGTCGGAACCAAGGTCCGGGGTGACGCTCGGAACCCAAGATGCGGGGTGGCGGTAGAAACCAATGTCCGTGGTGGCGATCGGAACCACGTTCCGGGGTGGCGGTCGGAACCAAGGTCGGGGTGGTGGACGGAACAGGTCCGGGGTGGCGTTCGGAACCAAGGTCCGAGGTGGCGGTCGGAACCACGTTCCGGGGTGGCGGTCGGAACCAAGGTCCGGGGGGTCGGTCGGAACCAAGCTCCGGGGTGGCGGTCGGAACCAAGGTCCGGGGTGGCGGTCGGAACCAAGGTCTGGGGTGGCGGTCGGAACAGGTCCGGGGTGGCGGTCGGAACCAAGGTCCGAGGTGGCGGTCGGAACAGGTCCGAGGTGGCGGTCGGAACCAAGGTCCGGGTTGGCGCACGGAACCCAAGGTGCGGGGTGGCGGTCCGAACCAATGTCCGTGGTGGCGGTCGGAACCAAGGTCCGAGGTGGCGGTCGGAAACAAGGTCCAGGGTGGCGGTCGGAACAGGTCAGGGGTGGCGTTCGGATCCAAGGTCCGAGGTGGCGGTTGGAACCAAGTTCCGGGGTGGCGGTCGGAACCAAGGTCCGGGGGAGCGGTCAGAACCAAGGTCCGGGGAGGCGGTCGGAACCAACGTCCAGGGTGGCGGTCGGAACCAAGGTCCGGGTTGGCGGTAGGAACCAAGGTCCGAGGTGGCGGTCGGATCCAAGGTCCGGGGTGGCAGTCAGAACACGAGGTCCGGGTTGGTGGTCGGAACCAATGTCCGGGGTGGCATTCAGAAACAAGGTCCGAGGTGGCGGTCGAAACCAAGGTCCGGGTAGCGGTCGGAACTAAGGTCCGGGGTGGCGTTCGGAACCAAGGTCTGGGGTGGCGGTCGGAACCGCTTTCCGAGGTGGCGGTCGGACCCAAGGTTCGGGGTGGCATTCGGAACCAAGGTCCGGGGTGGCGGTTGGAACTGGACCGGGGTGGCGTTCGGAACCAAGGTCCGGGGGGGCGGTCGGAACCAAGGTCCGGTGAGGCATTCGAATCCAAGGTCCGGGGTGGCGGTCGGATCCAAGGTCCGGGTTGGCGGTCGGAACCAAGTTCCAAGGTGGCATTCAGAACCAAGGTCCGGGGTGGCGATCGGAACCAAGGTCCGGGGTGGCGTTCGGAATCAAGGTCCGGGTTGGCGGTTGGATCCGAGGTCCGAGGTGGCGTTCAGAAACAAGGTCCGGGGTGCCGGTCGGAACCAAGGTCCGGGGTAGCGGTCGGAACAGGTCCGGGGTGGCGGTCAGAACCAAGGTCCGGGGTGGCGCTCGGAACCACCGTCCGAGGGGGCGGTCAGATCCAAAATCCGGGGTGACTGTCGGAATCAAGGTCAGGGGGGTCGGTCGGAACCAATGTCCGCGGTGGCTTTCGGAACCAAGGACCGGGGTGACGTTCGGAACAAAGGTCCGGGGTGGCGGTCAGAAGCAAGGTCCGGGATGGCGGTCGGAACCAACGTCCGAGGTGGCAGTCGGAACCAAGTTCCGGGGTGGCGGTCAGAACCCAAGGTCGGAGGTGGCGGTCGGAACCAAGGTCCGGGGTGGCGGTTGGAACTAAGGTCCGGGGTGGCGATCGGAACCAAGGTCTGGGGTGGCGGTCGGAACCGATGTCCGAGGTGGCTGTCGGAACCAAGGTCCGGGGTGGCAGTCAGAACCAAGGTCCGGGATGGCGGTCGGAACTGGTCCGGGGTGGCGGTCGGAACCAAGGTCCGGGGTGACGCTCGGAACCCAAGATGCGGGGTGGCGGTAGAAACCAATGTCCGTGGTGGCGGTCGGAACCACGTTCCGGGGTGGCGGTCGGAACCAAGGTCGGGGTGGCGGACGGAACAGGTCCGGGGTGGCGTTCGGAACCAAGGTCCGAGGTGGCGGTCGGAACCACGTTCCGGGGTGGCGGTCGGAACCAAGGTCCGGGGGGTCGGTCGGAACCAAGCTCCGGGGTGGCGGTCGGAACCAAGGTCCGGGGTGGCGGTCGGAACCAAGGTCTGGGGTGGCGGTCGGAACAGGTCCGGGGTGGCGGTCGGAACCAAGGTCCGAGGTGGCGGTCGGAACAGGTCCGAGGTGGCGGTCGGAACCAAGGTCCGGGTTGGCGCACGGAACCCAAGGTGCGGGGTGGCGGTCCGAACCAATGTCCGTGGTGGCGGTCGGAACCAAGGTCCGAGGTGGCGGTCGGAAACAAGGTCCAGGGTGGGGGTCGGAACAGGTCAGGGGTGGCGTTCGGATCCAAGGTCCGAGGTGGCGGTTGGAACCAAGTTCCGGGGTGGCGGTCGGAACCAAGGTCCGGGGGAGCGGTCAGAACCAAGGTCCGGGGAGGCGGTCGGAACCAACGTCCAGGGTGGCGGTCGGAACCAAGGTCCGGGTTGGCGGTAGGAACCAAGGTCCGAGGTGGCGGTCGGATCCAAGGTCCGGGGTGGCAGTCAGAACACGAGGTCCGGGTTGGTGGTCGGAACCAATGTCCGGGGTGGCATTCAGAAACAAGGTCCGAGGTGGCGGTCGAAACCAAGGTCCGGGTGGCGGTCGGAACTAAGGTCCGGGGTGGCGTTCGGAACCAAGGTCTGGGGTGGCGGTCGGAACCGCTTTCCGAGGTGGCGGTCGGACCCAAGGTTCGGGGTGGCATTCGGAACCAAGGTCCGGGGTGGCGGTTGGAACTGGACCGGGGTGGCGTTCGGAACCAAGGTCCGGGGGGGCGGTCGGAACCAAGGTCCGGGGTGGCGGTCAGAACCCAAGGTCGGAGGTGGCGGTCGGAACCAAGGTCCGGGGTGGCGGTTGGAACTAAGGTCCGGGGTGGCGATCGGAACCAAGGTCTGGGGTGGCGGTCGGAACCGATGTCCGAGGTGGCTGTCGGAACCAAGGTCCGGGGTGGCAGTCAGAACCAAGGTCCGGGATGGCGGTCGGAACTGGTCCGGGGTGGCGGTCGGAACCAAGGTCCGGGGTGACGCTCGGAACCCAAGATGCGGGGTGGCGGTAGAAACCAATGTCCGTGGTGGCGGTCGGAACCACGTTCCAGGGTGGCGGTCGGAACCAAGGTCGGGGTGGCGGACGGAACAGGTCCGGGGTGGCGTTCGGAACCAAGGTCCGAGGTGGCGGTCGGAACCACGTTCCGGGGTGGCGGTCGGAACCAAGGTCCGGGGGGTCGGTCGGAACCAAGCTCCGGGGTGGCGGTCGGAACCAAGGTCCGGGGTGGCGGTCGGAACCAAGGTCTGGGGTGGCGGTCGGAACAGGTCCGGGGTGGCGGTCGGAACCAAGGTCCGAGGTGGCGGTCGGAACAGGTCCGAGGTGGCGGTCGGAACCAAGGTCCGGGTTGGCGCACGGAACCCAAGGTGCGGGGTGGCGGTCCGACCCAATGTCCGTGGTGGCGGTCGGAACCAAGGTCCGAGGTGGCGGTCGGAAACAAGGTCCAGGGTGGCGGTCGGAACAGGTCAGGGGTGGCGTTCGGATCCAAGGTCCGAGGTGGCGGTTGGAACCAAGTTCCGGGGTGGCGGTCGGAACCAAGGTCCGGGGGAGCGGTCAGAACCAAGGTCCGGGGAGGCGGTCGGAACCAACGTCCAGGGTGGCGGTCGGAACCAAGGTCCGGGTTGGCGGTAGGAACCAAGGTCCGAGGTGGCGGTCGGATCCAAGGTCCGGGGTGGCAGTCAGAACACAAGGTCCGGGTTGGTGGTCGGAACCAATGTCCGGGGTGGCATTCAGAAACAAGGTCCGAGGTGGCGGTCGAAACCAAGGTCCGGGTGGCGGTCGGAACTAAGGTCCGGGGTGGCGTTCGGAACCAAGGTCTGGGGTGGCGGTCGGAACCGCTTTCCGAGGTGGCGGTCGGACCCAAGGTTCGGGGTGGCATTCGGAACCAAGGTCCGGGGTGGCGGTTGGAACTGGACCGGGGTGGCGTTCGGAACCAAGGTCCGGGGGGGCGGTCGGAACCAAGGTCCGGTGAGGCATTCGAATCCAAGGTCCGGGGTGGCGGTCGGATCCAAGGTCCGGGTTGGCGGTCGGAACCAAGTTCCAAGGTGGCATTCAGAACCAAGGTCCGGGGTGGCGATCGGAACCAAGGTCCAGTGTGGCGTTCGGAACCAACGTCCGAGGTGGCACTCAGAACCCAAGGTTCGAGGTGGCGGTCGGAACCAATGCCCGGGGTGGCGGTCGGAACCAAGGTCCGGGGTGGCGGTCGGAACCAAGGTCCGGGGTGGCGGTCGGAAACAAGATCCGGGGTGGGGGTCGGACCCAAATTCCGGGGTGGTGGTCAGAACCAAGATCTGGGGGGGCGGTCGGAACCAAGGTCCATGGTCGCGGTCGGGACAATGGTCCGGGAGGGTGGTCGGAACTAAGGTCCGGCGTGGCTTTCGGAACCAAGGTCCGGGGTGGCGGTCGGAACCGAGGTCCGTGGTGGTGGTCGGAACCAACGTCCGGGGTGGCGGTCGGAACCAAGGTCTGGGGTGGCGGTCGGAACAGGTCCGGGGTGGCGGTCGGAACCAAGGTCCGGGGTGGCGGTCGGAACAGGTCCGAGGTGGCGGTCGGAACCAAGGTCCGGGGTGGCGCTCGGAACCCAAGGTGCGGGGTGGCGGTCCGAACCAATGTCCGTGGTGGCGGTCGGAATCAAGGTCCGAGGTGGCGGTCGGAAACAAGGTCCGGGGTGGCGGTCGGAACAGGTCCAGGGTGGCGTTCGGAACCAAGGTCCGAGGTGGCGGTCGGAACCAGGTGCCGGGGTGGCAGTCGGAACCAACGTCCGGGGGGACGGTCAGAACCCAAGGTCCGGGGTTCCGGTCGGATCCAAGGTCCGGGATGGCGGTCGGAACCAAGGTCCGGGGTGGCAATCGGAACCAAGGTCCGGGGTGGCGTTCGGAACCAAGGACCGGTGTGGCGGGCGGAACCAAGGTCCGGAGTGGTGGTCGGAACCAAGGTTTGGGGGGGGCGGTCGGAACCAAGGTCCGGGTTGGCGGTTGGAACCAAGGTCCGGGGTGGCGCTCGGAACCAACTTCCAGGGTGGCGGTCGGAACCAAGGTCCGAGGTGGCGGTCGGATCCAAGGTCCGGGGTGGCAGTCAGAACACGAGGTCCGGGTTGGTGGTCGGAACCAATGTCCGGGGTGGCATTCAGAAACAAGGTCCGAGGTGGCGGTCGAAACCAAGGTCCGGGTGGCGGTCGGAACTAACGTCCGGGGTGGCGTTCGGAACCAAGGTCTGGGGTGGCGGTCGGAACCGCTTTCCGAGGTGGCGGTCGGACCCAAGGTTCGGGGTGGCATTCGGAACCAAGGTCCGGGGTGGCGGTTGGAACTGGACCGGGGTGGCGTTCGGAACCAAGGTCCGGGGGGGTGGTCGGAACCAAGGTCCGGTGAGGCATTCAAATCCAAGGTCCGGGGTGGCGGTCGGATCCAACGTCCGAGGTGGCACTCAGAACCCAAGGTTCGAGGTGGCGGTCGGAACCAATGCCCGGGGTGGCGGTCGGAACCAAGGTCCGGGGTGGCGGTCGGAACCAAGGTCCGGGGTGGCGGTCGGAACCAAGGTCCGGGGTGGCGCTCGGAACCCAAGGTGCGGGGTGGCGGTCCGAACCAATGTCCGTGGTGGCGGTCGGAATCAAGGTCCGAGGTGGCGGTCGGAAACAAGGTCCGGGGTGGCGGTCGGAACAGGTCCAGGGTGGCGTTTGGAACCAAGGTCCGGAGTGGCGGTCGGGACTGGTCCGGGGTGGCGGTCGGAACCCAGGTCCGGGGGGGCGGTCGGAACCAAGGTCCAGGGAGGCGTTCGGAACCAAGGTCCGGGGTGGCGGTCGGATCCAAGGTCCGGGTTGCCGGTCGGAACCAAGGTCCAAGGTGGCATTCAGAACCAAGGTCCGGGGTGGCGATCGGAACCAAGGTCCAGTGTGGTGTTCGGAACCAAGGTCCGAGGTGGCACTCAGAACCCAAGGTTCGAGGTGGCGGTCGGAACCAATGCCCGGGGTGGCGGTCGGAACCAAGGTCCGGTGAGGCGTTCGGAACCAAGGTCCGGGCTGGCGGTCGGAACTAAGGATCGGGTTGGCGGTCGGAACCAAGTTCCAAGGTGGCATTCAGAACCAAGATCCGGGGTGGCGATCGGAACCAAGGTCCAGTGTGGCGTTCGGAACCAAGGTCCGAGGTGGCGGTCGGAACCAATGCCCGGGGTGGCGGTCGGAACCAAGGTCCGGGGTGGCGGTCGGAACCAAGGTCCGGGGTGGCGTTCGGAATCAAGGTCCGGGTTGGCGGTTGGAACCGAGGTCCGAGGTGGCGTTCAGAAACAAGGTCCGGGGTGCCGGTCGGAACCAAGGTCCGGGGTAGCGGTCGGAACAGGTCCGGGGTGGCGGTCAGAACCAAGGTCCGGGGTGGCGCTCGGAACCACCGTCCGAGGGGGCGGTCAGATCCAAAATCCGGGGTGACTGTCGGAATCAAGGTCAGGGGGGTCGGTCGGAACCAATGTCCGCGGTGGCTTTCGGAACCAAGGACCGGGGTGACGTTCGGAACAAAGGTCCGGGGTGGCGGTCAGAAGCAAGGTCCGGGATGGCGGTCGGAACCAACGTCCGAGGTGGCAGTCGGAACCAAGTTCCGGGGTGGCGGTCAGAACCCAAGGTCGGAGGTGGCGGTCGGAACCAAGGTCCGGGGTGGCGGTTGGAACTAAGGTCCGGGGTGGCGATCGGAACCAAGGTCTGGGGTGGCGGTCGGAACCGATGTCCGAGGTGGCTGTCGGAACCAAGGTCCGGGGTGGCAGTCAGAACCAAGGTCCGGGATGGCGGTCGGAACTGGTCCGGGGTGGCGGTCGGAACCAAGGTCCGGGGTGACGCTCGGAACCCAAGATGCGGGGTGGCGGTCGAAACCAATGTCCGTGGTGGCGGTCGGAACCACGTTCCGGGGTGGCGGTCGGAACCAAGGTCGGGGTGGCGGACGGAACAGGTCCGGGGTGGCGTTCGGAACCAAGGTCCGAGGTTGCGGTCGGAACCACGTTCCGGGGTGGCGGTCGGAACCAAGGTCCGGGGGGTCGGTCGGAACCAAGCTCCGGGGTGGCGGTCGGAACCACGGTCCGGGTTGGCGGTTGGAACCGAGGTCCGAGGTGGCGGTCGGAACAGGTCCGGGGTGGCGGTCGGAACCAAGGTCCGAGGTGGCGGTCGGAACAGGTCCGAGGTGGCGGTCGGAACCAAGGTCCGGGGTCGCGCACGGAACCCAAGGTGCGGGGTGGCGGTCCGAACCAATGTCCGTGGTGGCGGTCGGAACCAAGGTCCGAGGTGGTGGTCGGAAACAAGGTCCGGGGTGGCGGTCGGAACAGGTCAGGGGTGGAGTTCGGATCCAAGGTCCGAGGTGGCGGTTGGAACCAAGTTCCGGGGTGGCGGTCGGAACCAAGGTCCGGGGGAGCGGTCAGAACCAAGGTCCGGGGAGGCGGTCGGAAGCAACGTCCAGGGTGGCGGTCGGAACCAAGGTCCGGGTTGGCGGTAGGAACCAAGGTCCGAGGTGGCGGTCGGATCCAAGGTCCGGGGTGGCAGTCAGAACACAAGGTCCGGGTTGGTGGTCGGAACCAATGTCCGGGGTGGCATTCAGAAACAAGGTCCGAGGTGGCGGTCGAAACCAAGGTCCGGGTGGCGGTCGGAACTAAGGTCCGGGGTGGCGTTCGGAACCAAGGTCTGGGGTGGCGGTCGGAACCGCTTTCCGAGGTGGCGGTCGGACCCAAGGTTCGGGGTGGCATTCGGAACCAAGGTCCGGGGTGGCGGTTGGAACTGGACCGGGGTGGCGGTCGGAACCAAGGTCCGGGGGGGCGGTCGGAACCAAGGTCCGGTGAGGCATTCGAATCCAAGGTCCGGGGTGGCGGTCGGATCCAAGGTCCGGGTTGGCGGTCGGAACCAAGTTCCAAGGTGGCATTCAGAACCAAGGTCCGGGGTGGCGATCGGAACCAAGGTCCAGTGTGGCGTTCGGAACCAACGTCCGAGGTGGCACTCAGAACCCAAAGTTCGAGGTGGCGGTCGGAACCAATGCCCGGGGTGGCGGTCGGAACCAAGGTCCAGTGTGGTGTTCGGAACCAAGGTCCGGGCTGGCGGTCGGAACCAAGGATCGGGTTGGCGGTCGGAACCAAGTTCCAAGGTGGCATTCAGAACCAAGATCCGGGGTGGCGATCGGAACCAAGGTCCAGTGTGGCGTTCGGAACCAAGGTCCGAGGTGGCGGTCGGAACCAATGCCCGGGGTGGCGGTCGGAACCAAGGTCCGGGGTGGCGGTCGGAACCAAGGTCCGGGGTGGCGGTCGGAAACAAGATCCGGGGTGGGGGTCGGACCCAAATTCCGGGGTGGCGGTCAGAACCAAGATCTGGGGGGGCGGTCGGAACCAAGGTCCATCGTCGCAGTTGGAACAATGGTCCGGGAGGGTGGTCGGAACTAAGGTCCGGCGTGGCGGTCGGAACCAAGGTCTGGGGTGGCGGTCGGAACAAAAGTCCGGGTGGGCGTTCGGAACTAAGGTCCGGGGTGGCGTTCGGAATCAAGGTCCGGGTTGGCGGTTGGAACCGAGTTCCGAGGTGGCGTTCGGAAACAAGGTCCGGGGTGGCGGTCGGAACCAAGGTCCGGGGTAGCGGTCAGAACAGGTCCGGGGTGGCGGTCGGAACCAAGGTCCGGGGTGGCGCTCGGAACCACCGTCCGAGGGGGCGGTCAGATCCAAAATCCGGGGTGACAGTCGGAATCAAGGTCAGTGGGGTCGGTCGGAACCAAGGTCCGGAGTGGCTTTCGGAACCAAGGACCGGGGTGACGTTCGGAACAAAGGTCCGGGGTGGCGGTCGGAAGCAAGGTCCGGGATGGCGGTCGGAACCAACGTCCGAGGTGGCGGTCGGAACCAAGTTCCGGGGTGGCGGTCAGAACCCAAGGTCGGAGGTGGCGGTCGGAACCAAGGTCCGGGGTGGCGGTCGGAACTAAGGTCCGGGGTGGCGTTCGGAACCAAGGTCTGGGGTGGCGGTCGGATCCGATGTCCGAGGTGGCTGTCGGAACCAAGGTCCGGGGTGGCAGTCAGAACGAAGGTCCGAAGTGGCGTCGGAACTGGTCCGGGGTGGCGGTCGGAACCAAGGTCCGGGGTGATGCTCGGAAACCAAGATGCGGGGTGGCGGTCGAAACCAATGTCCGTGGTGGCGGTCGGAACCACGTTCCGGGGTGGCGGTCGGAACCAAGGTCGGGGTGGCGGTCGGAACAGGTCCGGGGTGGCGTTCGGAACCAAGGTCCGAGGTGGCGGTCGGAACCACGTTCCGGGGTGGCGGTTGGAACCAAGGTCCGGGGTGGCGGTCGGAACCAAGGTCCGGGGTGGCAGTCAGAACAGGTCCGAGGTGGCGGTCGGAACCAAGTTCCGGGATGGCGCTCGGAGCCCAAGGTGTGGGGTGGCGGTCCAAACCAATGTCCGTGGTGGCGGTCGGAACCAAGGTCCGAGGTGGCGGTCGGAAACAAGGTCCGGGGTGGCGGTCGGAACAGGTCCGGGGTGGCGTTCGGGTCCAAGGTCCGAGGTGGCGGTCGGAACCAAGTTCCGGGGTGGCGGTCGGAACCAAGGTCCGGGGGAGCGGTCGGAACCAAGGTCCGGGGAGGCGGTCGGAATCAACGTCCGGGGTGGCGGTCGGAAACAAGGTCCGGGTTGGCGGTACGAACCAAGGTCCGAGGTGGCGGTCGGATCCAAGGTCCGGGGTGGCAGTCAGAACCCGAGGTCCGGGATGGTGGTCGGAACCAATGTCCGGGGTGGCATTCAGAAACAAGGTCCGAGGTGGCGGTCGAAACCAAGGTCCGGGTGGCGGTCGGAACTAAGGACCGGGGTGGCGTTCGGAACCAAGGTCTGGGGTGGCGGTCGGAACGGCTTTCCGAGGTGGCGGTTGGACCCAAGGTCCGGGGTGGCATTCGGAACCAAGGTCCGGAGTGGCGGTCGGAACTGGTCCGGGGTGGCGGTCGGAACCAAGGTCCGGGGGGTCGGTCGGAACCAAGGTCCAGGGAGGCGTTCGGAACCAAGGTCCGGGGTGGCGGTCGGATCCAAGGTCCGGGTTGGCGGTCGGAACCAAGGTCCAAGGTGGCATTCAGAACCAAGGTCCGCGGTGGCGATCGGAACCAAGGTCCTGTGTGGTGTTCGGAACCAAGGTCCGAGGTGGCACTCAGAACCCAAGGTTCGAGGTGGTGGTCGGAACCAATGCCCGGGGTGGCGGTCGGAACCAAGGTCCGGTGAGGCGTTCGGAACCAAGGTCCGGGCTGGCGGTCGGAACCAAGGATCGGGTTGGCGGTCGGAACCAAGTTCCAAGGTGGCATTCAGAACCAAGATCCGGGGTGGCGATCGGAACCAAGGTCCAGTGTGGCGTTCGGAACCAAGGTCCGAGGTGGCGGTCGGAACCAATGCCCGGGGTGGCGGTCGGAACCAAGGTCCGGGGTGGCGGTCGGAACCAAGGTCCGGGGTGGCGTTCGGAATCAAGGTCCGGGTTGGCGGTTGGAACCGAGGTCCGAGGTGGCGTTCAGAAACAAGGTCCGGGGTGCCGGTCGGAACCAAGGTCCGGGGTAGCGGTCGGAACAGGTCCGGGGTGGCGGTCAGAACCAAGGTCCGGGGTGGCGCTCGGAACCACCGTCCGAGGGGGCGGTCAGATCCAAAATCCGGGGTGACTGTCGGAATCAAGGTCAGGGGGGTCGGTCGGAACCAATGTCCGCGGTGGCTTTCGGAACCAAGGACCGGGGTGACGTTCGGAACAAAGGTCCGGGGTGGCGGTCAGAAGCAAGGTCCGGGATGGCGGTCGGAACCAACGTCCGAGGTGGCAGTCGGAACCAAGTTCCGGGGTGGCGGTCAGCACCCAAGGTCGGAGGTGGCGGTTGGAACCAAGGTCCGGGGTGGCGGTTGGAACTAAGGTCCGGGGTGGCGATCGGAACCAAGGTCTGGGGTGGCGGTCGGAACCGATGTCCGAGGTGGCTGTCGGAACCAAGGTCCGGGGTGGCAGTCAGAACCAAGGTCCGGGATGGCGGTCGGAACTGGTCCGGGGTGGCGGTCGGAACCAAGGTCCGGGGTGACGCTCGGAACCCAAGATGCGGGGTGGCGGTCGAAACCAATGTCCGTGGTGGCGGTCGGAACCACGTTCCGGGGTGGCGGTCGGAACCAAGGTCGGGGTGGCGGACGGAACAGGTCCGGGGTGGCGTTCGGAACCAAGGTCCGAGGTTGCGGTCGGAACCACGTTCCGGGGTGGCGGTCGGAACCAAGGTCCGGGGGGTCGGTCGGAACCAAGCTCCGGGGTGGCGGTCGGAACCACGGTCCGGGTTGGCGGTTGGAACCGAGGTCCGAGGTGGCGGTCGGAACAGGTCCGGGGTGGCGGTCGGAACCAAGGTCCGAGGTGGCGGTCGGAACAGGTCCGAGGTGGCGGTCGGAACCAAGGTCCGGGGTCGCGCACGGAACCCAAGGTGCGGGGTGGCGGTCCGAACCAATGTCCGTGGTGGCGGTCGGAACCAAGGTCCGAGGTGGTGGTCGGAAACAAGGTCCGGGGTGGTGGTCGGAACAGGTCAGGGGTGGAGTTCGGATCCAAGGTCCGAGGTGGCGGTTGGAACCAAGTTCCGGGGTGGCGGTCGGAACCAAGGTCCGGGGGAGCGGTCAGAACCAAGGTCCGGGGAGGCGGTCGGAAGCAACGTCCAGGGTGGCGGTCGGAACCAAGGTCCGGGTTGGCGGTAGGAACCAAGGTCCGAGGTGGCGGTCGGATCCAAGGTCCGGGGTGGCAGTCAGAACACAAGGTCCGGGTTGGTGGTCGGAACCAATGTCCGGGGTGGCATTCAGAAACAAGGTCCGAGGTGGCGGTCGAAACCAAGGTCCGGGTGGCGGTCGGAACTAAGGTCCGGGGTGGCGTTCAGAACCAAGGTCTGGGGTGGCGGTCGGAACCGCTTTCCGAGGTGGCGGTCGGACCCAAGGTTCGGGGTGGCATTCGGAACCAAGGTCCGGGGTGGCGGTTGGAACTGGACCGGGGTGGCGGTCGGAACCAAGGTCCGGGGGGGCGGTCGGAACCAAGGTCCGGTGAGGCATTCGAATCCAAGGTCCGGGGTGGCGGTCGGATCCAAGGTCCGGGTTGGCGGTCGGAACCAAGTTCCAAGGTGGCATTCAGAACCAAGGTCCGGGGTGGCGATCGGAACCAAGGTCCAGTGTGGCGTTCGGAACCAACGTCCGAGGTGGCACTCAGAACCCAAAGTTCGAGGTGGCGGTCGGAACCAATGCCCGGGGTGGCGGTCGGAACCAAGGTCCAGTGTGGTGTTCGGAACCAAGGTCCGGGCTGGCGGTCGGAACCAAGGATCGGGTTGGCGGTCGGAACCAAGTTCCAAGGTGGCATTCAGAACCAAGATCCGGGGTGGCGATCGGAACCAAGGTCCAGTGTGGCGTTCGGAACCAAGGTCCGAGGTGGCGGTCGGAACCAATGCCCGGGGTGGCGGTCGGAACCAAGGTCCGGGGTGGCGGTCGGAACCAAGGTCCGGGGTGGCGGTCGGAAACAAGATCCGGGGTGGGGGTCGGACCCAAATTCCGGGGTGGCGGTCAGAACCAAGATCTGGGGGGGCGGTCGGAACCAAGGTCCATCGTCACGGTTGGAACAATGGTCCGGGAGGGTGGTCGGAACTAAGGTCCGGCGTGGCGGTCGGAACCAAGGTCTGGGGTGGCGGTCGGAACAAAAGTCCGGGTGGGCGTTCGGAACTAAGGTCCGGGGTGGCGTTCGGAATCAAGGTCCGGGTTGGCGGTTGGAACCGAGTTCCGAGGTGGCGTTCGGAAACAAGGTCCGGGGTGGCGGTCGGAACCAAGGTCCGGGGTAGCGGTCAGACCAGGTCCGGGGTGGCGGTCGGAACCAAGGTCCGGGGTGGCGCTCGGAACCACCGTCCGAGGGGGCGGTCAGATCCAAAATCCGGGGTGACAGTCGGAATCAAGGTCAGTGGGGTCGGTCGGAACCAAGGTCCGGAGTGGCTTTCGGAACCAAGGACCGGGGTGACGTTCGGAACAAAGGTCCGGGGTGGCGGTCGGAAGCAAGGTCCGGGATGGCGGTCGGAACCAACGTCCGAGGTGGCGGTCGGAACCAAGTTCCGGGGTGGCGGTCAGAACCCAAGGTCGGAGGTGGCGGTCGGAACCAAGGTCCGGGGTGGCGGTCGGAACTAAGGTCCGGGGTGGCGTTCGGAACCAAGGTCTGGGGTGGCGGTCGGATCCGATGTCCGAGGTGGCTGTCGGAACCAAGGTCCAGGGTGGCAGTCAGAACGAAGGTCCGAAGTGGCGTCGGAACTGGTCCGGGGTGGCGGTCGGAACCAAGGTCCGGGGTGATGCTCGGAAACCAAGATGCGGGGTGGCGGTCGAAACCAATGTCCGTGGTGGTGGTCGGAACCACGTTCCGGGGTGGCGGTCGGAACCAAGGTCGGGGTGGCGGTCGGAACAGGTCCGGGGTGGCGTTCGGAACCAAGGTCCGAGGTGGCGGTCGGAACCACGTTCCGGGGTGGCGGTTGGAACCAAGGTCCGGGGTGGCGGTCGGAACCAAGGTCCGGGATGGCGCTCGGAGCCCAAGGTGTGGGGTGGCGGTCCAAACCAATGTCCGTGGTGGCGGTCGGAACCAAGGTCCGAGGTGGCGGTCGGAAACAAGGTCCGGGGTGGCGGTCGGAACAGGTCCGGGGTGGCGTTCGGGTCCAAGGTCCGAGGTGGCGGTCGGAACCAAGTTCCGGGGTGGCGGTCGGAACTAAGGTCCGGGGGAGCAGTCGGAACCAAGGTCCGGGGAGGCGGTCGGAATCAACGTCCGGGGTGGCGGTCGGAAACAAGGTCCGGGTTGGCGGTACGAACCAAGGTCCGAGGTGGCGGTCGGATCCAAGGTCCGGGGTGGCAGTCAGAACCCGAGGTCCGGGTTGGTGGTCGGAACCAATGTCCGGGGTGGCATTCAGAAACAAGGTCCGAGGTGGCGGTCGAAACGAAGGTCCGGGTGGCGGTCGGAACTAAGGACCGGGGTGGCGTTCGGAACCAAGGTCTGGGGTGGCGGTCGGAACGGCTTTCCGAGGTGGCGGTTGGACCCAAGGTCCGGGGTGGCATTCGGAACCAAGGTCCGGAGTGGCGGTCGGAACTGGTCCGGTGTGGCGGTCGGAACCAAGGTCCGGGGGGTCGGTCGGAACCAAGGTCCAGGGAGGCGTTCGGAACCAAGGTCCGGGGTGGCGGTCGGATCCAAGGTCCGGGTTGGCGGTCGGAACCAAGGTCCAAGGTGGCATTCAGAACCAAGGTCCGGGGTGGCGATCGGAACCAAGGTCCTGTGTGGTGTTCGGAACCAAGGTCCGAGGTGGCACTCAGAACCCAAGGTTCGAGGTGGTGGTCGGAACCAATGCCCGGGGTGGCGGTCGGAACCAAGGTCCGGTGAGGCGTTCGGAACCAAGGTCCGGGCTGGCGGTCGGAACCAAGGATCGGGTTGGCGGTCGGAACCAAGTTCCAAGGTGGCATTCAGAACCAAGATCCGGGGTGGCGATCGGAACCAAGGTCCAGTGTGGCGTTCGGAACCAAGGTCCGAGGTGGCGGTCGGAACCAATGCCCGGGGTGGCGGTCGGAACCAAGGTCCGGGGTGGCGGTCGGAACCAAGGTCCGGGGTGGCGTTCGGAATCAAGGTCCGGGTTGGCGGTTGGAACCGAGGTCCGAGGTGGCGTTCAGAAACAGGGTCTGGGGTGCCGGTCGGAACCAAGGTCCGGGGTAGCGGTCGGAACAGGTCCGGGGTGGCGGTCAGAACCAAGGTCCGGGGTGGCGCTCGGAACCGCCGTCCGAGGGGGCGGTCAGATCCAAAATCCGGGGTGACTGTCGGAATCAAGGTCAGGGGGGTCGGTCGGAACCAATGTCCGCGGTGGCTTTCGGAACCAAGGACCGGGGTGACGTTCGGAACAAAGGTCCGGGGTGGCGGTCAGAAGCAAGGTCCGGGATGGCGGTCGGAACCAACGTCCGGGATGGCGGTCGGAACCAACGTCCGAGGTGGCAGTCGGAATCAAGTTCCGGGGTGGCGGTCAGAACCCAAGGTCGGAGGTGGCGGTCGGAACCAAGGTCCGGGGTGGCGGTTGGAACTAAGGTCCGGGGTGGCGATCGGAACCAAGGTCTGGGGTGGCGGTCGGAACCGATGTCCGAGGTGGCTGTCGGAACCAAGGTCCGGGGTGGCAGTCAGAACCAAGGTCCGGGATGGCGGTCGGAACTGGTCCGGGGTGGCGGTCGGAACCAAGGTCCGGGGTGACGCTCGGAACCCAAGATGCGGGGTGGCGGTCGAAACCAATGTCCGTGGTGGCGGTCGGAACCACGTTCCGGGGTGGCGGTCGGAACCAAGGTCGGGGTGGCGGACGGAACAGGTCCGGGGTGGCGTTCGGAACCAAGGTCCGAGGTTGCGGTCGGAACCACGTTCCGGGGTGGCGGTCGGAACCAAGGTCCGGGGGGTCGGTCGGAACCAAGCTCCGGGGTGGCGGTCGGAACCAAGGTCCGGGTTGGCGGTTGGAACCGAGGTCCGAGGTGGCGGTCGGAACAGGTCCGGGGTGGCGGTCGGAACCAAGGTCCGAGGTGGCGGTCGGAACAGGTCCGAGGTGGCGGTCGGAACCAAGGTCCGGGGTCGCGCACGGAACCCAAGGTGCGGGGTGGCGGTCCGAACCAATGTCCGTGGTGGCGGTCGGAACCAAGGTCCGAGGTGGTGGTCGGAAACAAGGTCCGGGGTGGCGGTCGGAACAGGTCAGGGGTGGAGTTCGGATCCAAGGTCCGAGGTGGCGGTTGGAACCAAGTTCCGGGGTGGCGGTCGGAACCAAGGTCCGGGGGAGCGGTCAGAACCAAGGTCCGGGGAGGCGGTCGGAAGCAACGTCCAGGGTGGCGGTCGGAACCAAGGTCCGGGTTGGCGGTAGGAACCAAGGTCCGAGGTGGCGGTCGGATCCAAGGTCCGGGGTGGCAGTCAGAACACAAGGTCCGGGTTGGTGGTCGGAACCAATGTCCGGGGTGGCATTCAGAAACAAGGTCCGAGGTGGCGGCCGAAACCAAGGTCCGGGTGGCGGTCGGAACTAAGGTCCGGGGTGGCGTTCGGAACCAAGGTCTGGGGTGGCGGTCGGAACCGCTTTCCGAGGTGGCGGTCGGACCCAAGGTTCGGGGTGGCATTCGGAACCAAGGTCCGGGGTGGCGGTTGGAACTGGACCGGGGTGGCGGTCGGAACCAAGGTCCGGGGGGGCGGTCGGAACCAAGGTCCGGTGAGGCATTCGAATCCAAGGTCCGGGGTGGCGGTCGGATCCAAGGTCCGGGTTGGCGGTCGGAACCAAGTTCCAAGGTGGCATTCAGAACCAAGGTCCGGGGTGGCGATCGGAACCAAGGTCCAGTGTGGCGTTCGGAACCAACGTCCGAGGTGGCACTCAGAACCCAAAGTTCGAGGTGGCGGTCGGAACCAATGCCCGGGGTGGCGGTCGGAACCAAGGTCCAGTGTGGTGTTCGGAACCAAGGTCCGGGCTGGCGGTCGGAACCAAGGATCGGGTTGGCGGTCGGAACCAAGTTCCAAGGTGGCATTCAGAACCAAGATCCGGGGTGGCGATCGGAACCAAGGTCCAGTGTGGCGTTCGGAACCAAGGTCCGAGGTGGCGGTCGGAACCAATGCCCGGGGTGGCGGTCGGAACCAAGGTCCGGGGTGGCGGTCGGAACCAAGGTCCGGGGTGGCGTTCGGAATCAAGGTCCGGGTTGGCGGTTGGAACCGAGGTCCGAGGTGGCGTTCAGAAACAAGGTCCGGGGTGCCGGTCGGAACCAAGGTCCGGGGTAGCGGTCGGAACAGGTCCGGGGTGGCGGTCAGAACCAAGGTCCGGGGTGGCGCTCGGAACCACCGTCCGAGGGGGCGGTCAGATCCAAAATCCGGGGTGACTGTCGGAATCAAGGTCAGGGGGGTCGGTCGGAACCAATGTCCGCGGTGGCTTTCGGAACCAAGGACCGGGGTGACGTTCGGAACAAAGCTCCGGGGTGGCGGTCAGAAGCAAGGTCCGGGATGGCGGTCGGAACCAACGTCCGAGGTGGCAGTCGGAACCAAGTTCCGGGGTGGCGGTCAGAACCCAAGGTCGGAGGTGGCGGTCGGAACCAAGGTCCGGGGTGGCGGTTGGAACTAAGGTCCGGGGTGGCGATCGGAACCAAGGTCTGGGGTGGCGGTCGGAACCGATGTCCGAGGTGGCTGTCGGAACCAAGGTCCGGGGTGGCAGTCAGAACCAAGGTCCGGGATGGCGGTCGGAACTGGTCCGGGGTGGCGGTCGGAACCAAGGTCCGGGGTGACGCTCGGAACCCAAGATGCGGGGTGGCGGTCGAAACCAATGTCCGTGGTGGCGGTCGGAACCACGTTCCGGGGTGGCGGTCGGAACCAAGGTCGGGGTGGCGGACGGAACAGGTCCGGGGTGGCGTTCGGAACCAAGGTCCGAGGTTGCGGTCGGAACCACGTTCCGGGGTGGCGGTCGGAACCAAGGTCCGGGGGGTCGGTCGGAACCAAGCTCCGGGGTGGCGGTCGGAACCAAGGTCCGGGTTGGCGGTTGGAACCGAGGTCCGAGGTGGCGGTCGGAACAGGTCCGGGGTGGCGGTCGGAACCAAGGTCCGAGGTGGCGGTCGGAACAGGTCCGAGGTGGCTGTCGGAACCAAGGTCCGGGGTCGCGCACGGAACCCAAGGTGCGGGGTGGCGGTCCGAACCAATGTCCGTGGTGGCGGTCGGAACCAAGGTCCGAGGTGGTGGTCGGAAACAAGGTCCGGGGTGGCGGTCGGAACAGGTCAGGGGTGGAGTTCGGATCCAAGGTCCGAGGTGACGGTTGGAACCAAGTTCCGGGGTGGCGGTCGGAACCAAGGTCCGGGGGAGCGGTCAGAACCAAGGTCCGGGGAGGCGGTCGGAAGCAACGTCCAGGGTGGCGGTCGGAACCAAGGTCCGGGTTGGCGGTAGGAACCAAGGTCCGAGGTGGCGGTCGGATCCAAGGTCCGGGGTGGCAGTCAGAACACAAGGTCCGGGTTGGTGGTCGGAACCAATGTCCGGGGTGGCATTCAGAAACAAGGTCCGAGGTGGCGGTCGAAACCAAGGTCCGGGTGGCGGTCGGAACTAAGGTCCGGGGTGGCGTTCGGAACCAAGGTCTGGGGTGGCGGTCGGAACCGCTTTCCGAGGTGGCGGTCGGACCCAAGGTTCGGGGTGGCATTCGGAACCAAGGTCCGGGGTGGCGGTTGGAACTGGACCGGGGTGGCGGTCGGAACCAAGGTCCGGGGGGGCGGTCGGAACCAAGGTCCGGTGAGGCATTCGAATCCAAGGTCCGGGGTGGCGGTCGGATCCAAGGTCCGGGTTGGCGGTCGGAACCAAGTTCCAAGGTGGCATTCAGAACCAAGGTCCGGGGTGGCGATCGGAACCAAGGTCCAGTGTGGCGTTCGGAACCAATGTCCGAGGTGGCACTCAGAACCCAAAGTTCGAGGTGGCGGTCGGAACCAATGCCCGGGGTGGCGGTCGGAACCAAGGTCCAGTGTGGTGTTCGGAACCAAGGTCCGGGCTGGCGGTCGGAACCAAGGATCGGGTTGGCGGTCGGAACCAAGTTCCAAGGTGGCATTCAGAACCAAGATCCGGGGTGGCGATCGGAACCAAGGTCCAGTGTGGCGTTCGGAACCAAGGTCCGAGGTGGCGGTCGGAACCAATGCCCGGGGTGGCGGTCGGAACCAAGGTCCGGGGTGGCGGTCGGAACCAAGGTCCGGGGTGGCGGTCGGAAACAAGATCCGGGGTGGGGGTCGGACCCAAATTCCGGGGTGGCGGTCAGAACCAAGATCTGGGGGGGCGGTCGGAACCAAGGTCCATGGTCGCGGTTGGAACAATGGTCCGGGAGGGTGGTCGGAACTAAGGTCCGGCGTGGCTTTCGGAACCAAGGTCCTGGGAGGCGGTCGGAACCGAGGTCCGTGGTGGTGGTCGGAACCAAGGTCCGGGGTGGCGGTCGGAACCAAGGTCTGGGGTGGCGGTCGGAACAAAAGTCCGGGTGGGCGTTCGGAACTAAGGTCCGGGGTGGCGTTCGGAATCAAGGTCCGGGTTGGCGGTTGGAACCGAGTTCCGAGGTGGCGTTCGGAAACAAGGTCCGGGGTGGTGGTCGGAACCAAGGTCCGGGGTAGCGGTCAGAACAGGTCCGGGGTGGCGGTCGGAACCAAGGTCCGGGGTGGCGCTCGGAACCACCGTCCGAGGGGGCGGTCAGATCCAAAATCCGGGGTGACAGTCGGAATCAAGGTCAGTGGGGTCGGTCGGAACCAAGGTCCGGAGTGGCTTTCGGAACCAAGGACCGGGGTGACGTTCGGAACAAAGGTCCGGGGTGGCGGTCGGAAGCAAGGTCCGGGATGGCGGTTGGAACCAACGTCCGAGGTGGCGGTCGGAACCAAGTTCCGGGGTGGCGGTCAGAACCCAAGGTCGGAGGTGGCGGTCGGAACCAAGGTCCGGGGTGGCGGTCGGAACTAAGGTCCGGGGTGGCGTTCGGAACCAAGGTCTGGGGTGGCGGTCGGAACCGATGTCCGAGGTGGCTGTCGGAACCAAGGTCCGGGGTGGCAGTCAGAACGAAGGTCCGAAGTGGCGTCGGAACTGGTCCGGGGTGGCGGTCGGAACCAAGGTCCGGGGTGATGCTCGGAAACCAAGATGCGGGGTGGCGGTCGAAACCAATGTCCGTGGTGGCGGTCGGAACCACGTTCCGGGGTGGCGGTCGGAACCAAGGTCGGGGTGGCGGTCGGAACAGGTCCGGGGTGGCGTTCGGAACCAAGGTCCGAGGTGGCGGTCGGAACCACGTTCCGGGGTGGCGGTTGGAACCAAGGTCCGGGGTGGCGGTCGGAACCAAGGTCCGGGGTGGCAGTCAGAACAGGTCCGAGGTGGCGGTCGGAACCAAGTTCCGGGGTGGCGCTCGGAGCCCAAGGTGTGGGGTGGCGGTCCAAACCAATGTCCGTGGTGGCGGTCGGAACCAAGGTCCGAGGTGGCGGTCGGAAACAAGGTCCGGGGTGGCGGTCGGAACAGGTCCGGGGTGGCGTTCGGGTCCAAGGTCCGAGGTGGCGGTCGGAACCAAGTTCCGGGGTGGCGGTCGGAACCAAGGTCCGGGGGAGCGGTCGGAACCAAGGTCCGGGGAGGCGGTCGGAATCAACGTCCGGGGTGGCGGTCGGAAACAAGGTCCGGGTTGGCGGTACGAACCAAGGTCCGAGGTGGCGGTCGGATCCAAGGTCCGGGGTGGCAGTCAGAACCCGAGGTCCGGGTTGGTGGTCGGAAACAATGTCCGGGGTGGCATTCAGAAACAAGGTCCGAGGTGGCGGTCGAAACCAAGGTCCGGGTGGCGGTCGGAACTAAGGACCGGGGTGGCGTTCGGAACCAAGGTCTGGGGTGGCGGTCGGAACGGCTTTCCGAGGTGGCGGTTGGACCCAAGGTCCGGGGTGGCATTCGGAACCAAGGTCCGGAGTGGCGGTCGGAACTGGTCCGGGGTGGCGGTCGGAACCAAGGTCCGGGGGGTCGGTCGGAACCAAGGTCCAGGGAGGCGTTCGGAACCAAGGTCCGGGGTGGCGGTCGGATCCAAGGTCCGGGTTGGCGGTCGGAACCAAGGTCCAAGGTGGCATTCAGAACCAAGGTCCGGGGTCGCGATCGGAACCAAGGTCCAGTGTGGTGTTCGGAACCAAGGTCCGAGGTGGCACTCAGAACCCAAGGTTCGAGGTGGTGGTCGGAACCAATGCCCGGGGTGGCGGTCGGAACCAAGGTCCGGTGAGGCGTTCGGAACCAAGGTCCGAGCTGGCGGTCGGAACCAAGGATCGGGTTGGCGGTCGGAACCAAGTTCCAAGGTGGCATTCAGAACCAAGATCCGGGGTGGCGATCGGAACCAAGGTCCAGTGTGGCGTTCGGAACCAAGGTCCGAGGTGGCGGTCGGAACCAATGCCCGGGGTGGCGGTCGGAACCAAGGTCCGGGGTGGCGGTCGGAACCAAGGTCCGGGGTGGCGTTCGGAATCAAGGTCCGGGTTGGCGGTTGGAACCGAGGTCCGAGGTGGCGTTCAGAAACAAGGTCCGGGGTGCCGGTCGGAACCAAGGTCCGGGGTAGCGGTCGGAACAGGTCCGGGGTGGCGGTCAGAACCAAGGTCCGGGGTGGCGCTCGGAACCACCGTCCGAGGGGGCGGTCAGATCCAAAATCCGGGGTGACTGTCGGAATCAAGGTCAGGGGGGTCGGTCGGAACCAATGTCCGCGGTGGCTTTCGGAACCAAGGACCGGGGTGACGTTCGGAACAAAGGTCCGGGGTGGCGGTCAGAAGCAAGGTCCGGGATGGCGGTCGGAACCAACGTCCGAGGTGGCAGTCGGAACCAAGTTCCGGAGTGGCGGTCAGAACCCAAGGTCGGAGGTGGCGGTCGGAACCAAGGTCCGGGGTGGCGGTTGGAACTAAGGTCCGGGGTGGCGATCGGAACCAAGGTCTGGGGTGGCGGTCGGAACCGATGTCCGAGGTGGCTGTCGGAACCAAGGTCCGGGGTGGCAGTCAGAACCAAGGTCCGGGATGGCGGTCGGAACTGGTCCGGGGTGGCGGTCGGAACCAAGGTCCGGGGTGACGCTCGGAACCCAAGATGCGGGGTGGCGGTCGAAACCAATGTCCGTGGTGGCGGTCGGAACCACGTTCCGGGGTGGCGGTCGGAACCAAGGTCGGGGTGGCGGACGGAACAGGTCCGGGGTGGCGTTCGGAACCAAGGTCCGAGGTTGCGGTCGGAACCACGTTCCGGGGTGGCGGTCGGAACCAAGGTCCGGGGGGTCGGTCGGAACCAAGCTCCGGGGTGGCGGTCGGAACCAAGGTCCGGGTTGGCGGTTGGAACCGAGGTCCGAGGTGGCGGTCGGAACAGGTCCGGGGTATGAGTCGGAACCAAGGTCCGAGGTGGCGGTCGGAACAGGTCCGAGGTGGCGGTCGGAACCAAGGTCCGGGGTCGCGCACGGAACCCAAGGTGCGGGGTGGCGGTCCGAACCAATGTCCGTGGTGGCGGTCGGAACCAAGGTCCGAGGTGGCGGTCGGAAACAAGGTCCGGGGTGGCGGTCGGAACAGGTCAGGGGTGGAGTTCGGATCCAAGGTCCGAGGTGGCGGTTGGAACCAAGTTCCGGGGTGGCGGTCGGAACCAAGGTCCGGGGGAGCGGTCAGAACCAAGGTCCGGGGAGGCGGTCGGAACCAACGTCCAGGGTGGCGGTCGGAACCAAGGTCCGGGTTGGCGGTAGGAACCAAGGTCCGAGGTGGCGGTCGGATCCAAGGTCCGGGGTGGCAGTCAGAACACAAGGTCCAGGTTGGTGGTCGGAACCAATGTCCGGGGTGGCATTCAGAAACAAGGTCCGAGGTGGCGGTCGAAACCAAGGTCCGGGTGGCGGTCGGAACTAAGGTCCGGGGTGGCGTTCGGAACCAAGGTCTGGGGTGGCGGTCGGAACCGCTTTCCGAGGTGGCGGTCGGACCCAAGGTTCGGGGTGGCATTCGGAACCAAGGTCCGGGGTGGCGGTTGGAACTGGACCGGGGTGGCGGTCGGAACCAAGGTCCGGGGGGGCGGTCGGAACCAAGGTCCGGTGAGGCATTCGAATCCAAGGTCCGGGGTGGCGGTCGGATCCAAGGTCCGGGTTGGCGGTCGGAACCAAGTTCCAAGGTGGCATTCAGAACCAAGGTCCGGGGTGGCGATCGGAACCAAGGTCCAGTGTGGCGTTCGGAACCAACGTCCGAGGTGGCACTCAGAACCCAAGGTTCGAGGTGGCGGTCGGAACCAATGCCCGGGGTGGCGGTCGGAACCAAGGTCCAGTGTGGTGTTCGGAACCAAGGTCCGAGGTGGCACTCAGAACCCAAGGTGCGAGGTGGCGGTCGGAACCAATGCCCGGGGTGGCGGGTCGGAACCAAGGTCCGGTGAGGCGTTCGGAACCAAGGTCCGGGCTGGCGGTCGGAACCAATGATCGGGTTGGCGGTCGGAACCAAGTTCCAAGGTGGCATTCAGAACCAAGATCCGGGGTGGCGATCGGAACCAAGGTCCAGTGTGGCATTCGGAACCAAGGTCCGAGGTGGCGGTCGGAACCAATGCCCGGGGTGGCGGTCGGAACCAAGGTCCGGGGTGGCGGTCGGAACCAAGGTCCGGGGTGGCGGTCGGAAACAAGATCCGGGGTGGGGGTCGGACCCAAATTCCGGGGTGGCGGTCAGAACCAAGATCTGGGGGGGCGGTCGGAACCAAGGTCCATCGTCGCGGTTGGAACAATGGTCCGGGAGGGTGGTCGGAACCAAGGTCCGGGGTAGCGGTCAGAACAGGTCCGGGGTGGCGGTCGGAACCAAGGTCCGGGGTGGCGCTCGGAACCACCGTCCGAGGGGGCGGTCAGATCCAAAATCCGGGGTGACAGTCGGAATCAAGGTCAGTGGGGTCGGTCGGAACCAAGGTCCGGAGTGGCTTTCGGAACCAAGGACCGGGGTGACGTTCGGCACAAAGGTCCGGGGTGGCGGTCGGAAGCAAGGTCCGGGATGGCGGTCGGAACCAACGTCCGAGGTGGCGGTCGGAACCAAGTTCCGGGGTGGCGGTCAGAACCCAAGGTCGGAGGTGGCGGTCGGAACCAAGGTCCGGGGTGGCGGTCGGAACTAAGGTCCGGGGTGGGGTTCGGAACCAAGGTCTGGGGTGGCGGTCGGAACCGATGTCCGAGGTGGCTGTCGGAACCAAGGTCCGGGGTGGCAGTCAGAACGAAGGTCCGAAGTGGCGTCGGAACTGGTCCGGGGTGGCGGTCGGAACCAAGGTCCGGGGTGATGCTCGGAAACCAAGATGCGGGGTGGCGGTCGAAACCAATGTCCGTGGTGGCGGTCGGAACCACGTTCCGGGGTGGCGGTCGGAACCAAGGTCGGGGTGGCGGTCGGAACAGGTCCGGGGTGGCGTTCGGAACCAAGGTCCGAGGTGGCGGTCGGAACCACGTTCCGGGGTGGCGGTTGGAACCAAGGTCCGGGGTGGCGGTCGGAACCAAGGTCCGGGGTGGCAGTCAGAACAGGTCCGAGGTGGCGGTCGGAACCAAGTTCCGGGGTGGCGCTCGGAGCCCAAGGTGTGGGGTGGCGGTCCAAACCAATGTCCGTGGTGGCGGTCGGAACCAAGGTCCGAGGTGGCGGTCGGAAACAAGGTCCGGGGTGGCGGTCGGAACAGGTCCGGGGTGGCGTTCGGGTCCAAGGTCCGAGGTGGCGGTCGGAACCAAGTTCCGGGGTGGCGGTCGGAACCAAGGTCCGGGGGAGCGGTCGGAACCAAGGTCCGGGGAGGCGGTCGGAATCAACGTCCGGGGTGGCGGTCGGAAACAAGGTCCGGGTTGGCGGTACGAACCAAGGTCCGAGGTGGCGGTCGGATCCAAGGTCCGGGGTGGCAGTCAGAACCCGAGGTCCGGGTTGGTGGTCGGAAACAATGTCCGGGGTGGCATTCAGAAACAAGGTCCGAGGTGGCGGTCGAAACCAAGGTCCGGGTGGCGGTCGGAACTAAGGACCGGGGTGGCGTTCGGAACCAAGGTCTGGGGTGGCGGTCGGAACGGCTTTCCGAGGTGGCGGTTGGACCCAAGGTCCGGGGTGGCATTCGGAACCAAGGTCCGGAGTGGCGGTCGGAACTGGTCCGGGGTGGCGGTCGGAACCAAGGTCCGGGGGGTCGGTCGGAACCAAGGTCCAGGGAGGCGTTCGGAACCAAGGTCCGGGGTGGCGGTCGGATCCAAGGTCCGGGTTGGCGGTCGGAACCAAGGTCCAAGGTGGCATTCAGAACCAAGGTCCGGGGTGGCGATCGGAACCAAGGTCCTGTGTGGTGTTCGGAACCAAGGTCCGAGGTGGCACTCAGAACCCAAGGTTCGAGGTGGTGGTCGGAACCAATGCCCGGGGTGGCGGTCGGAACCAAGGTCCGGTGAGGCGTTCGGAACCAAGGTCCGGGCTGGCGGTCGGAACCAAGGATCGGGTTGGCGGTCGGAACCAAGTTCCAAGGTGGCATTCAGAACCAAGATCCGGGGTGGCGATCGGAACCAAGGTCCAGTGTGGCGTTCGGAACCAAGGTCCGAGGTGGCGGTCGGAACCAATGCCCGGGGTGGCGGTCGGAACCAAGGTCCGGGGTGGCGGTCGGAACCAAGGTCCGGGGTGGCGGTCGGAACCGATGTCCGAGGTGGCTGTCGGAACCAAGGTCCGGGGTGGCAGTCAGAACCAAGGTCCGGGATGGCGGTCGGAACTGGTCCGGGGTGGCGGTCGGAACCAAGGTCCGGGGTGACGCTCGGAACCAACGTCCGAGGTGGCGGTCGGAACCAAGTTCCGGGGTGGCGGTCAGAACCCAAGGTCGGAGGTGGCGGTCGGAACCAAGGTCCGGGGTGGCGGTCGGAACTAAGGTCCGGGGTGGCGTTCGGAACCAAGGTCCGGGGTGACGCTCGGAACCCAAGATGCGGGGTGGCGGTCGAAACCAATGTCCGTGGTGGCGGTCGGAACCACGTTCCGGGGTGGCGGTCGGAACCAAGGTCGGGGTGGCGGACGGAACAGGTCCGGGGTGGCGTTCGGAACCAAGGTCCGAGGTTGCGGTCGGAACCACGTTCCGGGGTGGCGGTCGGAACCAAGGTCCGGGGGGTCGGTCGGAACCAAGCTCCGGGGTGGCGGTCGGAACCAAGGTCCGGGTTGGCGGTTGGAACCGAGGTCCGAGGTGGCGGTCGGAACAGGTCCGGGGTATGAGTCGGAACCAAGGTCCGAGGTGGCGGTCGGAACAGGTCCGAGGTGGCGGTCGGAACCAAGGTCCGGGGTCGCGCACGGAACCCAAGGTGCGGGGTGGCGGTCCGAACCAATGTCCGTGGTGGCGGTCGGAACCAAGGTCCGAGGTGGCGGTCGGAAACAAGGTCCGGGGTGGCGGTCGGAACAGGTCAGGGGTGGAGTTCGGATCCAAGGTCCGAGGTGGCGGTTGGAACCAAGTTCCGGGGTGGCGGTCGGAACCAAGGTCCGGGGGAGCGGTCAGAACCAAGGTCCGGGGAGGCGGTCGGAACCAACGTCCAGGGTGGCGGTCGGAACCAAGGTCCGGGTTGGCGGTAGGAACCAAGGTCCGAGGTGGCGGTCGGATCCAAGGTCCGGGGTGGCAGTCAGAACACAAGGTCCAGGTTGGTGGTCGGAACCAATGTCCGGGGTGGCATTCAGAAACAAGGTCCGAGGTGGCGGTCGAAACCAAGGTCCGGGTGGCGGTCGGAACTAAGGTCCGGGGTGGCGTTCGGAACCAAGGTCTGGGGTGGCGGTCGGAACCGCTTTCCGAGGTGGCGGTCGGACCCAAGGTTCGGGGTGGCATTCGGAACCAAGGTCCGGGGTGGCGGTTGGAACTGGACCGGGGTGGCGGTCGGAACCAAGGTCCGGGGGGGGCGGTCGGAACCAAGGTCCGGTGAGGCATTCGAATCCAAGGTCCGGGGTGGCGGTCGGATCCAAGGTCCGGGTTGGCGGTCGGAACCAAGTTCCAAGGTGGCATTCAGAACCAAGGTCCGGGGTGGCGATCGGAACCAAGGTCCAGTGTGGCGTTCGGAACCAACGTCCGAGGTGGCACTCAGAACCCAAGGTTCGAGGTGGCGGTCGGAACCAATGCCCGGGGTGGCGGTCGGAACCAAGGTCCAGTGTGGTGTTCGGAACCAAGGTCCGAGGTGGCACTCAGAACCCAAGGTGCGAGGTGGCGGTCGGAACCAATGCCCGGGGTGGCGGGTCGGAACCAAGGTCCGGTGAGGCGTTCGGAACCAAGGTCCGGGCTGGCGGTCGGAACCAATGATCGGGTTGGCGGTCGGAACCAAGTTCCAAGGTGGCATTCAGAACCAAGATCCGGGGTGGCGATCGGAACCAAGGTCCAGTGTGGCATTCGGAACCAAGGTCCGAGGTGGCGGTCGGAACCAATGCCCGGGGTGGCGGTCGGAACTAAGGTCCGGGGTGGCGGTCGGAACCAAGGTCCGGGGTGGCGGTCGGAAACAAGATCCGGGGTGGGGGTCGGACCCAAATTCCGGGGTGGCGGTCAGAACCAAGATCTGGGGGGGCGGTCGGAACCAAGGTCCATCGTCGCGGTTGGAACAATGGTCCGGGAGGGTGGTCGGAACCAAGGTCCGGGGTAGCGGTCAGAACAGGTCCGGGGTGGCGGTCGGAACCAAGGTCCGGGGTGGCGCTCGGAACCACCGTCCGAGGGGGCGGTCAGATCCAAAATCCGGGGTGACAGTCGGAATCAAGGTCAGTGGGGTCGGTCGGAACCAAGGTCCGGAGTGGCTTTCGGAACCAAGGACCGGGGTGACGTTCGGCACAAAGGTCCGGGGTGGCGGTCGGAAGCAAGGTCCGGGATGGCGGTCGGAACCAACGTCCGAGGTGGCGGTCGGAACCAAGTTCCGGGGTGGCGGTCAGAACCCAAGGTCGGAGGTGGCGGTCGGAACCAAGGTCCGGGGTGGCGGTCGGAACTAAGGTCCGGGGTGGCGTTCGGAACCAAGGTCCGGGGTGACGCTCGGAACCCAAGATGCGGGGTGGCGGTCGAAACCAATGTCCGTGGTGGCGGTCGGAACCACGTTCCGGGGTGGCGGTCGGAACCAAGGTCGGGGTGGCGGACGGAACAGGTCCGGGGTGGCGTTCGGAACCAAGGTCCGAGGTTGCGGTCGGAACCACGTTCCGGGGTGGCGGTCGGAACCAAGGTCCGGGGGGTCGGTCGGAACCAAGCTCCGGGGTGGCGGTCGGAACCAAGGTCCGGGTTGGCGGTTGGAACCGAGGTCCGAGGTGGCGGTCGGAACAGGTCCGGGGTGGCGGTCGGAACCAAGGTCCGAGGTGGCGGTCGGAACAGGTCCGAGGTGGCGGTCGGAACCAAGGTCCGGGGTCGCGCACGGAACCCAAGGTGCGGGGTGGCGGTCCGAACCAATGTCCGTGGTGGCGGTCGGAACCAAGGTCCGAGGTGGTGGTCGGAAACAAGGTCCGGGGTGGCGGTCGGAACAGGTCAGGGGTGGAGTTCGGATCCAAGGTCCGAGGTGACGGTTGGAACCAAGTTCCGGGGTGGCGGTCGGAACCAAGGTCCGGGGGAGCGGTCAGAACCAAGGTCCGGGGAGGCGGTCGGAAGCAACGTCCAGGGTGGCGGTCGGAACCAAGGTCCGGGTTGGCGGTAGGAACCAAGGTCCGAGGTGGCGGTCGGATCCAAGGTCCGGGGTGGCAGTCAGAACACAAGGTCCGGGTTGGTGGTCGGAACCAATGTCCGGGGTGGCATTCAGAAACAAGGTCCGAGGTGGCGGTCGAAACCAAGGTCCGGGTGGCGGTCGGAACTAAGGTCCGGGGTGGCGTTCGGAACCAAGGTCTGGGGTGGCGGTCGGAACCGCTTTCCGAGGTGGCGGTCGGACCCAAGGTTCGGGGTGGCATTCGGAACCAAGGTCCGGGGTGGCGGTCGGAACCAAGGTCCGGGGTGGCAGTCAGAACAGGTCCGAGGTGGCGGTCGGAACCAAGTTCCGGGGTGGCGCTCGGAGCCCAAGGTGTGGGGTGGCGGTCCAAACCAATGTCCGTGGTGGCGGTCGGAACCAAGGTCCGAGGTGGCGGTCGGAAACAAGGTCCGGGGTGGCGGTCGGAACAGGTCCGGGGTGGCGTTCGGGTCCAAGGTCCGAGGTGGCGGTCGGAACCAAGTTCCGGGGTGGCGGTCGGAACCAAGGTCCGGGGGAGCGGTCGGAACCAAGGTCCGGGGAGGCGGTCGGAATCAACGTCCGGGGTGGCGGTCGGAAACAAGGTCCGGGTTGGCGGTACGAACCAAGGTCCGAGGTGGCGGTCGGATCCAAGGTCCGGGGTGGCAGTCAGAACCCGAGGTCCGGGTTGGTGGTCGGAAACAATGTCCGGGGTGGCATTCAGAAACAAGGTCCGAGGTGGCGGTCGAAACCAAGGTCCGGGTGGCGGTCGGAACTAAGGACCGGGGTGGCGTTCGGAACCAAGGTCTGGGGTGGCGGTCGGAACGGCTTTCCGAGGTGGCGGTTGGACCCAAGGTCCGGGGTGGCATTCGGAACCAAGGTCCGGAGTGGCGGTCGGAACTGGTCCGGGGTGGCGGTCGGAACCAAGGTCCGGGGGGTCGGTCGGAACCAAGGTCCAGGGAGGCGTTCGGAACCAAGGTCCGGGGTGGCGGTCGGATCCAAGGTCCGGGTTGGCGGTCGGAACCAAGGTCCAAGGTGGCATTCAGAACCAAGGTCCGGGGTGGCGATCGGAACCAAGGTCCTGTGTGGTGTTCGGAACCAAGGTCCGAGGTGGCACTCAGAACCCAAGGTTCGAGGTGGTGGTCGGAACCAATGCCCGGGGTGGCGGTCGGAACCAAGGTCCGGTGAGGCGTTCGGAACCAAGGTCCGGGCTGGCGGTCGGAACCACGTTCCGGGGTGGCGGTCGGAACCAAGGTCGGGGTGGCGGACGGAACAGGTCCGGGGTGGCGTTCGGAACCAAGGTCCGAGGTTGCGGTCGGAACCACGTTCCGTGGTGGCGGTCGGAACCACGTTCCGGGGTGGCGGTCGGAACCAAGGTCGGGGTGGCGGACGGAACAGGTCCGGGGTGGCGTTCGGAACCAAGGTCCGAGGTTGCGGTCGGAACCACGTTCCGGGGTGGCGGTCGGAACCAAGGTCCGGGGGGTCGGTCGGAACCAAGCTCCGGGGTGGCGGTCGGAACCAAGGTCCGGGTTGGCGGTTGGAACCGAGGTCCGAGGTGGCGGTCGGAACAGGTCCGGGGTGGCGGTCGGAACCAAGGTCCGAGGTGGCGGTCGGAACAGGTCCGAGGTGGCGGTCGGAACCAAGGTCCGGGGTCGCGCACGGAACCCAAGGTGCGGGGTGGCGGTCCGAACCAATGTCCGTGGTGGCGGTCGGAACCAAGGTCCGAGGTGGTGGTCGGAAACAAGGTCCGGGGTGGCGGTCGGAACAGGTCAGGGGTGGAGTTCGGATCCAAGGTCCGAGGTGACGGTTGGAACCAAGTTCCGGGGTGGCGGTCGGAACCAAGGTCCGGGGGAGCGGTCAGAACCAAGGTCCGGGGAGGCGGTCGGAAGCAACGTCCAGGGTGGCGGTCGGAACCAAGGTCCGGGTTGGCGGTAGGAACCAAGGTCCGAGGTGGCGGTCGGATCCAAGGTCCGGGGTGGCAGTCAGAACACAAGGTCCGGGTTGGTGGTCGGAACCAATGTCCGGGGTGGCATTCAGAAACAAGGTCCGAGGTGGCGGTCGAAACCAAGGTCCGGGTGGCGGTCGGAACTAAGGTCCGGGGTGGCGTTCGGAACCAAGGTCTGGGGTGGCGGTCGGAACCGCTTTCCGAGGTGGCGGTCGGACCCAAGGTTCGGGGTGGCATTCGGAACCAAGGTCCGGGGTGGCGGTCGGAACCAAGGTCCGGGGTGGCAGTCAGAACAGGTCCGAGGTGGCGGTCGGAACCAAGTTCCGGGGTGGCGCTCGGAGCCCAAGGTGTGGGGTGGCGGTCCAAACCAATGTCCGTGGTGGCGGTCGGAACCAAGGTCCGAGGTGGCGGTCGGAAACAAGGTCCGGGGTGGCGGTCGGAACAGGTCCGGGGTGGCGTTCGGGTCCAAGGTCCGAGGTGGCGGTCGGAACCAAGTTCCGGGGTGGCGGTCGGAACCAAGGTCCGGGGGAGCGGTCGGAACCAAGGTCCGGGGAGGCGGTCGGAATCAACGTCCGGGGTGGCGGTCGGAAACAAGGTCCGGGTTGGCGGTACGAACCAAGGTCCGAGGTGGCGGTCGGATCCAAGGTCCGGGGTGGCAGTCAGAACCCGAGGTCCGGGTTGGTGGTCGGAAACAATGTCCGGGGTGGCATTCAGAAACAAGGTCCGAGGTGGCGGTCGAAACCAAGGTCCGGGTGGCGGTCGGAACTAAGGACCGGGGTGGCGTTCGGAACCAAGGTCTGGGGTGGCGGTCGGAACGGCTTTCCGAGGTGGCGGTTGGACCCAAGGTCCGGGGTGGCATTCGGAACCAAGGTCCGGAGTGGCGGTCGGAACTGGTCCGGGGTGGCGGTCGGAACCAAGGTCCGGGGGGTCGGTCGGAACCAAGGTCCAGGGAGGCGTTCGGAACCAAGGTCCGGGGTGGCGGTCGGATCCAAGGTCCGGGTTGGCGGTCGGAACCAAGGTCCAAGGTGGCATTCAGAACCAAGGTCCGGGGTGGCGATCGGAACCAAGGTCCTGTGTGGTGTTCGGAACCAAGGTCCGAGGTGGCACTCAGAACCCAAGGTTCGAGGTGGTGGTCGGAACCAATGCCCGGGGTGGCGGTCGGAACCAAGGTCCGGTGAGGCGTTCGGAACCAAGGTCCGGGCTGGCGGTCGGAACCAAGGATCGGGTTGGCGGTCGGAACCAAGTTCCAAGGTGGCATTCAGAACCAAGATCCGGGGTGGCGATCGGAACCAAGGTCCAGTGTGGCGTTCGGAACCAAGGTCCGAGGTGGCGGTCGGAACCAATGCCCGGGGAGGCGGTCGGAACCAAGGTCCGGGGTGGCGGTCGGAACCAAGGTCTGGGGTGGCGGTCGGAACCGATGTCCGAGGTGGCTGTCGGAACCAAGGTCCGGGGTGGCAGTCAGAACCAAGGTCCGGGATGGCGGTCGGAACTGGTCCGGGGTGGCGGTCGGAACCAAGGTCCGGGGTGACGCTCGGAACCCAAGATGCGGGGTGGCGGTCGAAACCAATGTCCGTGGTGGCGGTCGGAACCACGTTCCGGGGTGGCGGTCGGAACCAAGGTCGGGGTGGCGGACGGAACAGGTCCGGGGTGGCGTTCGGAACCAAGGTCCGAGGTTGCGGTCGGAACCACGTTCCGGGGTGGCGGTCGGAACCAAGGTCCGGGGGGTCGGTCGGAACCAAGCTCCGGGGTGGCGGTCGGAACCAAGGTCCGGGTTGGCGGTTGGAACCGAGGTCCGAGGTGGCGGTCGGAACAGGTCCGGGGTATGAGTCGGAACCAAGGTCCGAGGTGGCGGTCGGAACAGGTCCGAGGTGGCGGTCGGAACCAAGGTCCGGGGTCGCGCACGGAACCCAAGGTGCGGGGTGGCGGTCCGAACCAATGTCCGTGGTGGCGGTCGGAACCAAGGTCCGAGGTGGCGGTCGGAAACAAGGTCCGGGGTGGCGGTCGGAACAGGTCAGGGGTGGAGTTCGGATCCAAGGTCCGAGGTGGCGGTTGGAACCAAGTTCCGGGGTGGCGGTCGGAACCAAGGTCCGGGGGAGCGGTCAGAACCAAGGTCCGGGGAGGCGGTCGGAACCAACGTCCAGGGTGGCGGTCGGAACCAAGGTCCGGGTTGGCGGTAGGAACCAAGGTCCGAGGTGGCGGTCGGATCCAAGGTCCGGGGTGGCAGTCAGAACACAAGGTCCAGGTTGGTGGTCGGAACCAATGTCCGGGGTGGCATTCAGAAACAAGGTCCGAGGTGGCGGTCGAAACCAAGGTCCGGGTGGCGGTCGGAACTAAGGTCCGGGGTGGCGTTCGGAACCAAGGTCTGGGGTGGCGGTCGGAACCGCTTTCCGAGGTGGCGGTCGGACCCAAGGTTCGGGGTGGCATTCGGAACCAAGGTCCGGGGTGGCGGTTGGAACTGGACCGGGGTGGCGGTCGGAACCAAGGTCCGGGGGGGGCGGTCGGAACCAAGGTCCGGTGAGGCATTCGAATCCAAGGTCCGGGGTGGCGGTCGGATCCAAGGTCCGGGTTGGCGGTCGGAACCAAGTTCCAAGGTGGCATTCAGAACCAAGGTCCGGGGTGGCGATCGGAACCAAGGTCCAGTGTGGCGTTCGGAACCAACGTCCGAGGTGGCACTCAGAACCCAAGGTTCGAGGTGGCGGTCGGAACCAATGCCCGGGGTGGCGGTCGGAACCAAGGTCCAGTGTGGTGTTCGGAACCAAGGTCCGAGGTGGCACTCAGAACCCAAGGTGCGAGGTGGCGGTCGGAACCAATGCCCGGGGTGGCGGGTCGGAACCAAGGTCCGGTGAGGCGTTCGGAACCAAGGTCCGGGCTGGCGGTCGGAACCAATGATCGGGTTGGCGGTCGGAACCAAGTTCCAAGGTGGCATTCAGAACCAAGATCCGGGGTGGCGATCGGAACCAAGGTCCAGTGTGGCATTCGGAACCAAGGTCCGAGGTGGCGGTCGGAACCAATGCCCGGGGTGGCGGTCGGAACTAAGGTCCGGGGTGGCGGTCGGAACCAAGGTCCGGGGTGGCGGTCGGAAACAAGATCCGGGGTGGGGGTCGGACCCAAATTCCGGGGTGGCGGTCAGAACCAAGATCTGGGGGGGCGGTCGGAACCAAGGTCCATCGTCGCGGTTGGAACAATGGTCCGGGAGGGTGGTCGGAACCAAGGTCCGGGGTAGCGGTCAGAACAGGTCCGGGGTGGCGGTCGGAACCAAGGTCCGGGGTGGCGCTCGGAACCACCGTCCGAGGGGGCGGTCAGATCCAAAATCCGGGGTGACAGTCGGAATCAAGGTCAGTGGGGTCGGTCGGAACCAAGGTCCGGAGTGGCTTTCGGAACCAAGGACCGGGGTGACGTTCGGCACAAAGGTCCGGGGTGGCGGTCGGAAGCAAGGTCCGGGATGGCGGTCGGAACCAACGTCCGAGGTGGCGGTCGGAACCAAGTTCCGGGGTGGCGGTCAGAACCCAAGGTCGGAGGTGGCGGTCGGAACCAAGGTCCGGGGTGGCGGTCGGAACTAAGGTCCGGGGTGGCGTTCGGAACCAAGGTCCGGGGTGACGCTCGGAACCCAAGATGCGGGGTGGCGGTCGAAACCAATGTCCGTGGTGGCGGTCGGAACCACGTTCCGGGGTGGCGGTCGGAACCAAGGTCGGGGTGGCGGACGGAACAGGTCCGGGGTGGCGTTCGGAACCAAGGTCCGAGGTTGCGGTCGGAACCACGTTCCGGGGTGGCGGTCGGAACCAAGGTCCGGGGGGTCGGTCGGAACCAAGCTCCGGGGTGGCGGTCGGAACCAAGGTCCGGGTTGGCGGTTGGAACCGAGGTCCGAGGTGGCGGTCGGAACAGGTCCGGGGTGGCGGTCGGAACCAAGGTCCGAGGTGGCGGTCGGAACAGGTCCGAGGTGGCGGTCGGAACCAAGGTCCGGGGTCGCGCACGGAACCCAAGGTGCGGGGTGGCGGTCCGAACCAATGTCCGTGGTGGCGGTCGGAACCAAGGTCCGAGGTGGTGGTCGGAAACAAGGTCCGGGGTGGCGGTCGGAACAGGTCAGGGGTGGAGTTCGGATCCAAGGTCCGAGGTGACGGTTGGAACCAAGTTCCGGGGTGGCGGTCGGAACCAAGGTCCGGGGGAGCGGTCAGAACCAAGGTCCGGGGAGGCGGTCGGAAGCAACGTCCAGGGTGGCGGTCGGAACCAAGGTCCGGGTTGGCGGTAGGAACCAAGGTCCGAGGTGGCGGTCGGATCCAAGGTCCGGGGTGGCAGTCAGAACACAAGGTCCGGGTTGGTGGTCGGAACCAATGTCCGGGGTGGCATTCAGAAACAAGGTCCGAGGTGGCGGTCGAAACCAAGGTCCGGGTGGCGGTCGGAACTAAGGTCCGGGGTGGCGTTCGGAACCAAGGTCTGGGGTGGCGGTCGGAACCGCTTTCCGAGGTGGCGGTCGGACCCAAGGTTCGGGGTGGCATTCGGAACCAAGGTCCGGGGTGGCGGTTGGAACTGGACCGGGGTGGCGGTCGGAACCAAGGTCCGGGGGGGCGGTCGGAACCAAGGTCCGGTGAGGCATTCGAATCCAAGGTCCGGGGTGGCGGTCGGATCCAAGGTCCGGGTTGGCGGTCGGAACCAAGTTCCAAGGTGGCATTCAGAACCAAGGTCCGGGGTGGCGATCGGAACCAAGGTCCAGTGTGGCGTTCGGAACCAATGTCCGAGGTGGCACTCAGAACCCAAAGTTCGAGGTGGCGGTCGGAACCAATGCCCGGGGTGGCGGTCGGAACCAAGGTCCAGTGTGGTGTTCGGAACCAAGGTCCGGGCTGGCGGTCGGAACCAAGGATCGGGTTGGCGGTCGGAACCAAGTTCCAAGGTGGCATTCAGAACCAAGATCCGGGGTGGCGATCGGAACCAAGGTCCAGTGTGGCGTTCGGAACCAAGGTCCGAGGTGGCGGTCGGAACCAATGCCCGGGGTGGCGGTCGGAACCAAGGTCCGGGGTGGCGGTCGGAACCAAGGTCCGGGGTGGCGGTCGGAAACAAGATCCGGGGTGGGGGTCGGACCCAAATTCCGGGGTGGCGGTCAGAACCAAGATCTGGGGGGGCGGTCGGAACCAAGGTCCATCGTCGCGGTTGGAACAATGGTCCTGGAGGGTGGTCGGAACTAAGGTCCGGCGTGGCTTTCGGAACCAAGGTCCTGGGAGGCGGCCGGAACCGAGGTCCGTGGTGGTGGTCGGAACCAAGGTCCGGGGTGGCGGTCGGAACCAAGGTCTGGGGTGGCGGTCGGAACAAAAGTCCGGGTGGGCGTTCGGAACTAAGGTCCGGGGTGGCGTTCGGAATCAAGGTCCGGGTTGGCGGTTGGAACCGAGTTCCGAGGTGGCGTTCGGAAACAAGGTCCGGGGTGGCGGTCGGAACCAAGGTCCGGGGTAGCGGTCAGAACAGGTCCGGGGTGGCGGTCGGAACCAAGGTCCGGGGTGGCGCTCGGAACCACCGTCCGAGGGGGCGGTCAGATCCAAAATCCGGGGTGACAGTCGGAATCAAGGTCAGTGGGGTCGGTCGGAACCAAGGTCCGGAGTGGCTTTCGGAACCAAGGACCGGGGTGACGTTCGGAACAAAGGTCCGGGGTGGCGGTCGGAAGCAAGGTCCGGGATGGCGGTTGGAACCAACGTCCGAGGTGGCGGTCGGAACCAAGTTCCGGGGTGGCGGTCAGAACCCAAGGTCGGAGGTGGCGGTCGGAACCAAGGTCCGGGGTGGCGGTCGGAACTAAGGTCCGGGGTGGCGTTCGGAACCAAGGTCTGGGGTGGCGGTCGGAACCGATGTCCGAGGTGGCTGTCGGAACCAAGGTCCGGGGTGGCAGTCAGAACGAAGGTCCGAAGTGGCGTCGGAACTGGTCCGGGGTGGCGGTCGGAACCAAGGTCCGGGGTGATGCTCGGAAACCAAGATGCGGGGTGGCGGTCGAAACCAATGTCCGTGGTGGCGGTCGGAACCACGTTCCGGGGTGGCGGTCGGAACCAAGGTCGGGGTGGCGGTCGGAACAGGTCCGGGGTGGCGTTCGGAACCAAGGTCCGAGGTGGCGGTCGGAACCACGTTCCGGGGTGGCGGTTGGAACCAAGGTCCGGGGTGGCGGTCGGAACCAAGGTCTGGGGTGGCAGTCAGAACAGGTCCGAGGTGGCGGTCGGAACCAAGTTCCGGGGTGGCGCTCGGAGCCAAAGGTGTGGGGTGGCGGTCCAAACCAATGTCCGTGGTGGCGGTCGGAACCAAGGTCCGAGGTGGCGGTCGGAAACAAGGTCCGGGGTGGCGGTCGGAACAGGTCCGGGGTGGCGTTCGGGTCCAAGGTCCGAGGTGGCGGTCGGAACCAAGTTCCGGGGTGGCGGTCGGAACCAAGGTCCGGGGGAGCGGTCGGAACCAAGGTCCGGGGAGGCGGTCGGAATCAACGTCCGGGGTGGCGGTCGGAAACAAGGTCCGGGTTGGCGGTACGAACCAAGGTCCGAGGTGGCGGTCGGATCCAAGGTCCGGGGTGGCAGTCAGAACCCGAGGTCCGGGTTGGTGGTCGGAAACAATGTCCGGGGTGGCATTCAGAAACAAGGTCCGAGGTGGCGGTCGAAACCAAGGTCCGGGTGGCGGTCGGAACTAAGGTCCGGGGTGGCGTTCGGAACCAAGGTCTGGGGTGGCGGTCGGAACGGCTTTCCGAGGTGGCGGTTGGACCCAAGGTCCGGGGTGGCATTCGGAACCAAGGTCCGGAGTGGCGGTCGGAACTGGTCCGGGGTGGCGGTCGGAACCAAGGTCCGGGGGGTCGGTCGGAACCAAGGTCCAGGGAGGCGTTCGGAACCAAGGTCCGGGGTGGCGGTCGGATCCAAGGTCCGGGTTGGCGGTCGGAACCAAGGTCCAAGGTGGCATTCAGAACCAAGGTCCGGGGTGGCGATCGGAACCAAGGTCCTGTGTGGTGTTCGGAACCAAGGTCCGAGGTGGCACTCAGAACCCAAGGTTCGAGGTGGTGGTCGGAACCAATGCCCGGGGTGGCGGTCGGAACCAAGGTCCGGTGAGGCGGTCGGAACCAAGGTCCGGGCTGGCGGTCGGAACCAAGGATCGGGTTGGCGGTCGGAACCAAGTTCCAAGGTGGCATTCAGAACCAAGATCCGGGGTGGCGATCGGAACCAAGGTCCAGTGTGGCGTTCGGAACCAAGGTCCGAGGTGGCGGTCGGAACCAATGCCCGGGGTGGCGGTCGGAACCAAGGTCCGGGGTGGCGGTCGGAACCAAGGTCCGGGGTGGCGCTCGGAATCAAGGTCCGGGTTGGCGGTTGGAACCGAGGTCCGAGGTGGCGTTCAGAAACAAGGTCCGGGGTGCCGGTCGGAACCAAGGTCCGGGGTAGCGGTCGGAACAGGTCCGGGGTGGCGGTCAGAACCAAGGTCCGGGGTGGCGCTCGGAACCACCGTCCGAGGGGGCGGTCAGATCCAAAATCCGGGGTGACTGTCGGAATCAAGGTCAGGGGGGTCGGTCGGAACCAATGTCCGCGGTGGCTTTCGGAACCAAGGACCGGGGTGACGTTCGGAACAAAGGTCCGGGGTGGCGGTCAGAAGCAAGGTCCGGGATGGCGGTCGGAACCAACGTCCGAGGTGGCAGTCGGAACCAAGTTCCGGAGTGGCGGTCAGAACCCAAGGTCGGAGGTGGCGGTCGGAACCAAGGTCCGGGGTGGCGGTTGGAACTAAGGTCCGGGGTGGCGATCGGAACCAAGGTCTGGGGTAGCGGTCGGAACCGATGTCCGAGGTGGCTGTCGGAACCAAGGTCCGGGGTGGCAGTCAGAACCAAGGTCCGGGATGGCGGTCGGAACTGGTCCGGGGTGGCGGTCGGAACCAAGGTCCGGGGTGACGCTCGGAACCCAAGATGCGGGGTGGCGGTCGAAACCAATGTCCGTGGTGGCGGTCGGAACCACGTTCCGGGGTGGCGGTCGGAACCAAGGTCGGGGTGGCGGACGGAACAGGTCCGGGGTGGCGTTCGGAACCAAGGTCCGAGGTTGCGGTCGGAACCACGTTCCGGGGTGGCGGTCGGAACCAAGGTCCGGGGGGTCGGTCGGAACCAAGCTCCGGGGTGGCGGTCGGAACCAAGGTCCGGGTTGGCGGTTGGAACCGAGGTCCGAGGTGGCGGTCGGAACAGGTCCGGGGTATGAGTCGGAACCAAGGTCCGAGGTGGCGGTCGGAACAGGTCCGAGGTGGCGGTCGGAACCAAGGTCCGGGGTCGCGCACGGAACCCAAGGTGCGGGGTGGCGGTCCGAACCAATGTCCGTGGTGGCGGTCGGAACCAAGGTCCGAGGTGGCGGTCGGAAACAAGGTCCGGGGTGGCGGTCGGAACAGGTCAGGGGTGGAGTTCGGATCCAAGGTCCGAGGTGGCGGTTGGAACCAAGTTCCGGGGTGGCGGTCGGAACCAAGGTCCGGGGGAGCGGTCAGAACCAAGGTCCGGGGAGGCGGTCGGAACCAACGTCCAGGGTGGCGGTCGGAACCAAGGTCCGGGTTGGCGGTAGGAACCAAGGTCCGAGGTGGCGGTCGGATCCAAGGTCCGGGGTGGCAGTCAGAACACAAGGTCCGGGTGGGTGGTCGGAACCAATGTCCGGGGTGGCATTCAGAAACAAGGTCCGAGGTGGCGGTCGAAACCAAGGTCCGGGTGGCGGTCGGAACTAAGGTCCGGGGTGGCGTTCGGAACCAAGGTCTGGGGTGGCGGTCGGAACCGCTTTCCGAGGTGGCGGTCGGACCCAAGGTTCGGGGTGGCATTCGGAACCAAGGTCCGGGGTGGCGTTTGGAACTGGACCGGGGTGGCGGTCGGAACCAAGGTCCGGGGGGGCGGTCGGAACCAAGGTCCGGTGAGGCATTCGAATCCAAGGTCCGGGGTGGCGGTCGGATCCAAGGTCCGGGTTGGCGGTCGGAACCAAGTTCCAAGGTGGCATTCAGAACCAAGGTCCGGGGTGGCGATCGGAACCAAGGTCCAGTGTGGCGTTCGGAACCAACGTCCGAGGTGGCACTCAGAACCCAAGGTTCGAGGTGGCGGTCGGAACCAATGCCCGGGGTGGCGGTCGGAACCAAGGTCCAGTGTGGTGTTCGGAACCAAGGTCCGAGGTGGCACTCAGAACCCAAGGTGCGAGGTGGCGGTCGGAACCAATGCCCGGGGTGGCGGGTCGGAACCAAGGTCCGGTGAGGCGTTCGGAACCAACGTCCGGGCTGGCGGTCGGAACCAATGATCGGGTTGGCGGTCGGAACCAAGTTCCAAGGTGGCATTCAGAACCAAGATCCGGGGTGGCGATCGGAACCAAGGTCCAGTGTGGCATTCGGAACCAAGGTCCGAGGTGGCGGTCGGAACCAATGCCCGGGGTGGCGGTCGGAACCAAGGTCCGGGGTGGCGGTCGGAACCAAGGTCCGGGGTGGCAGTCGGAAACAAGATCCGGGGTGGGGGTCGGACCCAAATTCCGGGGTGGCGGTCAGAACCAAGATCTGGGGGGGCGGTCGGAACCAAGGTCCATCGTCGCGGTTGGAACAATGGTCCGGGAGGGTGGTCGGAACCAAGGTCCGGGGTAGCGGTCAGAACAGGTCCGGGGTGGCGGTCGGAACCAAGGTCCGGGGTGGCGCTCGGAACCACCGTCCGAGGGGGCGGTCAGATCCAAAATCCGGGGTGACAGTCGGAATCAAGGTCAGTGGGGTCGGTCGGAACCAAGGTCCGGAGTGGCTTTCGGAACCAAGGACCGGGGTGACGTTCGGCACAAAGGTCCGGGGTGGCGGTCGGAAGCAAGGTCCGGGATGGCGGTCGGAACCAACGTCCGAGGTGGCGGTCGGAACCAAGTTCCGGGGTGGCGGTCAGAACCCAAGGTCGGAGGTGGCGGTCGGAACCAAGGTCCGGGGTGGCGGTCGGAACGAAGGTCCGGGGTGGCGTTCGGAACCAAGGTCTGGGGTGGCGGTCGGATCGAAGGTCCGAAGTGGCGTCGGAACTGGTCCGGGGTGGCGGTCGGAACCAAGGTCCGGGGTGATGCTCGGAAACCAAGATGCGGGGTGGCGGTCGAAACCAATGTCCGTGGTGGCGGTCGGAACCACGTTCCGGGGTGGCGGTCGGAACCAAGGTCGGGGTGGCGGTCGGAACAGGTCCGGGGTGGCGTTCGGAACCAAGGTCCGAGGTGGCGGTCGGAACCACGTTCCGGGGTGTCGGTTGGAACCAAGGTCCGGGGTGGCGGTCGGAACCAAGTTCTGGGGTGGCGGTCGGAACAGGTCCGGGGTGGTGGTCGGAACCAAGGTCCGGGGTGGCAGTCAGAACAGGTCCGAGGTGGCGGTCGGAACCAAGTTCCGGGGTGGCGCTCGGAGCCCAAGGTGTGGGGTGGCGGTCCAAACCAATGTCCGTGGTGGCGGTCGGAACCAAGGTCCGAGGTGGCGGTCGGAAACAAGGTCCGGGGTGGCGGTCGGAACAGGTCCGGGGTGGCGTTCGGGTCCAAGGTCCGAGGTGGCGGTCGGAACCAAGTTCCGGGGTGGCGGTCGGAACCAAGGTCCGGGGGAGCGGTCGGAACCAAGGTCCGGGGAGGCGGTCGGAATCAACGTCCGGGGTGGCGGTCGGAAACAAGGTCCGGGTTGGCGGTACGAACCAAGGTCCGAGGTGGCGGTCGGATCCAAGGTCCGGGGTGGCAGTCAGAACCCGAGGTCCGGGTTGGTGGTCGGAACCAATGTCCGGGGTGGCATTCAGAAACAAGGTCCGAGGTGGCGGTCGAAACCAAGGTCCGGGTGGCGGTCGGAACTAAGGACCGGGGTGGCGTTCGGAACCAAGGTCTGGGGTGGCGGTCGGAACGGCTTTCCGAGGTGGCGGTTGGACCCAAGGTCCGGGGTGGCATTCGGAACCAAGGTCCGGAGTGGCGGTCGGAACTGGTCCAGGGAGGCGTTCGGAACCAAGGTCCGGGGGGGCGGTCGGAACCAAGGTCCAGGGAGGCGTTCGGAACCAAGGTCCGAGGTGGCGGTCGGATCCAAGGTCCGGGGTGGCAGTCAGAACCCGAGGTCCGGGTGGGTGGTCGGAACCAATGTCCGGGGTGGCATTCAGAAACAAGGTCCGAGGTGGCGGTCGAAACCAAGGTCCGGGTGGCGGTCGGAACTAAGGACCGGGGTGGCGTTCGGAACCAAGGTCTGGGGTGGCGGTCGGAACGGCTTTCCGAGGTGGCGGTTGGACCCAAGGTCCGGGGTGGCATTCGGAACCAAGGTCCGGAGTGGCGGTCGGAACTGGTCCGGGGTGGCGGTCGGAACCAAGGTCCGGGGGGGCGGTCGGAACCAAGGTCCAGGGAGGCGTTCGGAACCAAGGTCCGGGGTGGCGGTCGGATCCAAGGTCCGGGTTGGCGGTCGGAACCAAGGTCCAAGGTGGCATTCAGAACCAAGGTCCGGGGTCGCGATCGGAACCAAGGTCCAGTGTGGTGTTCGGAACCAAGGTCCGAGGTGGCACTCAGAACCCAAGGTTCGAGGTGGTGGTCGGAACCAATGCCCGGGGTGGCGGTCGGAACCAAGGTCCGGTGAGGCGTTCGGAACCAAGGTCCGAGCTGGCGGTCGGAACCAAGGATCGGGTTGGCGGTCGGAACCAAGTTCCAAGGTGGCATTCAGAACCAAGATCCGGGGTGGCGATCGGAACCAAGGTCCAGTGTGGCGTTCGGAACCAAGGTCCGAGGTGGCGGTCGGAACCAATGCCCGGGGTGGCGGTCGGAACCAAGGTCCGGGGTGGCGGTCGGAACCAAGGTCCGGGGTGGCGTTCGGAATCAAGGTCCGGGTTGGCGGTTGGAACCGAGGTCCGAGGTGGCGTTCAGAAACAAGGTCCGGGGTGCCGGTCGGAACCAAGGTCCGGGGTAGCGGTCGGAACAGGTCCGGGGTGGCGGTCAGAACCAAGGTCCGGGGTGGCGCTCGGAACCACCGTCCGAGGGGGCGGTCAGATCCAAAATCCGGGGTGACTGTCGGAATCAAGGTCAGGGGGGTCGGTCGGAACCAATGTCCGCGGTGGCTTTCGGAACCAAGGACCGGGGTGACGTTCGGAACAAAGGTCCGGGGTGGCGGTCAGAAGCAAGGTCCGGGATGGCGGTCGGAACCAACGTCCGAGGTGGCAGTCGGAACCAAGTTCCGGGGTGGCGGTCAGAACCCAAGGTCGGAGGTGGCGGTCGGAACCAAGGTCCGGGGTGGCGGTTGGAACTAAGGTCCGGGGTGGCGATCGGAACCAAGGTCTGGGGTGGCGGTCGGAACCGATGTCCGAGGTGGCTGTCGGAACCAAGGTCCGGGGTGGCAGTCAGAACCAAGGTCCGGGATGGCGGTCGGAACTGGTCCGGGGTGGCGGTCGGAACCAAGGTCCGGGGTGACGCTCGGAACCCAAGATGCGGGGTGGCGGTCGAAACCAATGTCCGTGGTGGCGGTCGGAACCACGTTCCGGGGTGGCGGTCGGAACCAAGGTCGGGGTGGCGGACGGAACAGGTCCGGGGTGGCGTTCGGAACCAAGGTCCGAGGTTGCGGTCGGAACCACGTTCCGGGGTGGCGGTCGGAACCAAGGTCCGGGGGGTCGGTCGGAACCAAGCTCCGGGGTGGCGGTCGGAACCAAGGTCCGGGTTGGCGGTTGGAACCGAGGTCCGAGGTGGCGGTCGGAACAGGTCCGGGGTGGCGGTCGGAACCAAGGTCCGAGGTGGCGGTCGGAACAGGTCCGAGGTGGCGGTCGGAACCAAGGTCCGGGGTCGCGCACGGAACCCAAGGTGCGGGGTGGCGGTCCGAACCAATGTCCGTGGTGGCGGTCGGAACCAAGGTCCGAGGTGGCGGTCGGAAACAAGGTCCGGGGTGGCGGTCGGAACAGGTCAGGGGTGGAGTTCGGATCCAAGGTCCGAGGTGGCGGTTGGAAGCAAGTTCCGGGGTGGCGGTCGGAACCAAGGTCCGGGGGAGCGGTCAGGACCAACGTCCGGGGAGGCGGTCGGAACCAACGTCCAGGGTGGCGGTCGGAACCAAGGTCCGGGTCGGCGGTAGGAACCAAGGTCCGAGGTGGCGGTCGGATCCAAGGTCCGGGGTGGCAGTCAGAACACAAGGTCCGGGTTGGTGGTCGGAACCAATGTCCGGGGTGGCATTCAGAAACAAGGTCCGAGGTGGCGGTCGAAACCAAGGTCCGGGTGGCGGTCGGAACTAAGGTCCGGGGTGGCGTTCGGAACCAAGGTCTGGGGTGGCGGTCGGAACCGCTTTCCGAGGTGGCGGTCGGACCCAAGGTTCGGGGTGGCATTCGGAACCAAGGTCCGGGGTGGCGGTTGGAACTGGACCGGGGTGGCGGTTGGAACCAAGGTCCGGGGGGGCGGTCGGAACCAAGGTCCGGTGAGGCATTCGAATCCAAGGTCCGGGGTGGCGGTCGGATCCAAGGTCCGGGTTGGCGGTCGGAACCAAGTTCCAAGGTGGCATTCAGAACCAAGGTCCGGGGTGGCGATCGGAACCAAGGTCCAGTGTGGCGTTCGGAATCAACGTCCGAGGTGGCACTCAGAACCCAAGGTTCGAGGTGGCGGTCGGAACCAATGCCCGGGGTGGCGGTCGGAACCAAGGTCCAGTGTGGTGTTCGGAACCAAGGTCCGAGGTGGCACTCAGAACCCAAGGTTCGAGGTGGCGGTCGGAACCAATGCCCGGGGTGGCAGGTCGGAACCAAGGTCCGGTGAGGCGTTCGGAACCAAGGTCCGGGCTGGCGGTCGGAACCAAGGATCGGGTTGGCGGTCGGAACCAAGTTCCAAGGTGGCATTCAGAACCAAGATCCGGGGTGGCGATCGGAACCAAGGTCCAGTGTGGCGTTCGGAACCAAGGTCCGAGGTGGCGGTCGGAACCAATGCCCGGGGTGGCGGTCGGAACCAAGGTCCGGGGTGGCGGTCGGAACCAAGGTCCGGGGTGGCGGTCGGAAACAAGATCCGGGGTGGGGGTCGGACCCAAATTCCGGGGTGGCGGTCAGAACCAAGATCTGGGGGGGCGGTCGGAACCAAGGTCCATGGTCGCGGTTGGAACAATGGTCCGGGAGGGTGGTCGGAACTAAGGTCCGGCGTGGCTTTCGGAACCAAGGTCCTGGGAGGCGGTCGGAACCGAGGTCCGTGGTGGTGGTCGGAACCAAGGTCCGGGGTGGCGGTCGGAACCAAGGTCTGGGGTGGCGGTCGGAACAAAAGTCCGGGTGGGCGTTCGGAACTAAGGTCCGGGGTGGCGTTCGGAATCAAGGTCCGGGTTCGCGGTTGGAACCGAGTTCCGAGGTGGCGTTCGGAAACAAGGTCCGGGGTGGCGGTCGGAACCAAGGTCCGGGGTAGCGGTCAGAACAGGTCCGGGGTGGCGGTCGGAACCAAGGTCCGGGGTGGCGCTCGGAACCACCGTCCGAGGGGGCGGTCAGATCCAAAATCCGGGGTGACAGTCGGAATCAAGGTCAGTGGGGTCGGTCGGAACCAAGGTCCGGAGTGGCTTTCGGAACCAAGGACCGGGGTGACGTTCGGAACAAAGGTCCGGGGTGGCGGTCGGAACCAACGTCCGAGGTGGCGGTCGGAACCAAGTTCCGGGGTGGCGGTCAGAACCCAAGGTCGGAGGTGGCGGTCGGAACCAAGGTCCGGGGTGGCGGTCGGAACTAAGGTCCGGGGTGGCGTTCGGAACCAAGGTCTGGGGTGGCGGTCGGATCCGATGTCCGAGGTGGCTGTTGGAACCAAGGTCCGGGGTGGCAGTCAGAACGAAGGTCCGAAGTGGCGTCGGAACTGGTCCGGGTTGGCGGTCGGAACCAAGGTCCGGGGTGATGCTCGGAAACCAAGATGCGGGGTGGCGGTCGAAACCAATGTCCGTGGTGGCGGTCGGAACCACGTTCCGGGGTGGCGGTCGGAACCAAGGTCGGGGTGGCGGTCGGAACAGGTCCGGGGTGGCGTTCGGAACCAAGGTCCGAGGTGGCAGTCGGAACCACGTTCCGGGGTGGCGGTTGGAACCAAGGTCCGGGGTGGCGGTCGGAACCAAGTTCTAGGGTGGCGGTCGGAACAGGTCCGGGGTGGCGGTCGGAACCAAGGTCCGGGGTGGCAGTCAGAACAGGTCCGAGGTGGCGGTCGGAACCAAGTTCCGGGGTGGCGCTCGGAGCCCAAGGTGTGGGGTGGCGGTCCAAACCAATGTCCGTGGTGGCGGTCGGAACCAAGGTCCGAGGTGGCGGTCGGAAACAAGGTCCGGGGTGGCGGTCGGAACAGGTCCGGGGTGGCGTTCGGGTCCAAGGTCCGAGGTGGCGGTTGGAACCAAGTTCCGGGGTGCCGGTCGGAACCAAGGTCCGGGGGAGCGGTCGGAACCAAGGTCCGGGGAGGCGGTCGGAATCAACGTCCGGGGTGGCGGTCGGAAACAAGGTCCTGATTGGCGGTACGAACCAAGGTCCGAGGTGGCGGTCGGATCCAAGGTCCGGGGGCAGTCAGAACCCGAGGTCCGGGTTGGTGGTTGGAACCAATGTCCGGGGTGGCATCCAGAAACAAGGTCCGAGATGGCGGTCGAAACCAAGGTCCGGGTGGCGGTCGGAACTAAGGACCGGGGTGGCGTTCGGAACCAAGGTCTGGGGTGGCGGTCGGAACGGCTTTCCGAGGTGGCGGTTGGACCCAAGGTCCGGGGTGGCATTCGGAACCAAGGTCCGGAGTGGCGGTCGGAACTGGTCCGGGGTGGCGGTCGGAACCAAGGTCCGGGGGGGCGGTCGGAACCAAGGTCCAGGGAGGCGTTCGGAACCAAGGTCCGGGGTGGCGGTCGGATCCAAGGTCCGGGTTGGCGGTCGGAACCAAGGTCCAAGGTGGCATTCAGAACCAAGGTCCGGGGTGGCGATCGGAACCAAGGTCCAGTGTGGTGTTCGGAACCAAGGTCCGAGGTGGCACTCAGAACCCAAGGTTCGAGGTGGCGGTCGGAACCAATGCCCGGGGTGGCGGTCGGAACCAAGGTCCGGTGAGGCGTTCGGAACCAAGGTCCGGGCTGGCGGTCGGAACCAAGGATCGGGTTGGCGGTCGGAACCAAGTTCCAAGGTGGCATTCAGAACCAAGATCCGGGGTGGCGATCGGAACCAAGGTCCAGTGTGGCATTCGGAACCAAGGTCCGAGGTGGCGGTCGGAACCAATGCCCAGGGTGGCGGTCGGAACCAAGGTCCGGGGTGGCGGTCGGAACCAAGGTCCGGGGTGGCGGTCGGAAACAAGATCCGGGGTGGGGGTCGGACCCAAATTCCGGGGTGGCGGTCAGAACCAAGATCTGGGGGGGCGGTCGGAACCAAGGTCCATGGTCGCGGTTGGAACAATGGTCCGGGAGGGTGGTCGGAACTAAGGTCCGGCGTGGCTTTCGGAACCAAGGTCCTGGGAGGCGGTCGGAACCGAGGTCCGTGGTGGTGGTCGGAACCAAGGTCCGGGGTGGCGGTCGGAACCAAGGTCTGGGGTGGCGGTCGGAACAAAAGTCCGGGTGGGCGTTCGGAACTAAGGTCCGGGGTGGCGATCGGAACCAAGGTCCGGGGTGGCGGTTGGAACCGAGGTCCGAGGTGGCGGTCGGAACCAAGGTCCGGGGTGGCGGTCGGAACCAAGGTCCGGGGTGGCGGTCGGAATAAGTCCGGGGTGGCGGTTGGAACCAAGGTCCGGGGTGGCGCTCGGAACCAACTTCCGGGGTTGCGGTCGCAACCACTGTCCGGGGGGGCGGTCAGAACCAAGGTCCAGGGTGACAGTCGGAATCAAGGTCAGGGGGGGCGGTCGGAACCAAGGTCCGGTGTTGCGTTCGGAACAAAGGTCCGGGGTGGCGGTCGGAATCAAGGTCCGGGGAGGCGGTCGGAACCAACGTCCGGGGTGGCGGTCGGAACCAAGGTCCGGGTGGGCGGTAGGAACCAAGGTCCGAGGTGGCGGTCGGAACCAAGGTCCGGGGTGGCGGTCGGAACCAAGGTCCGGGGTGGCGGTCGGAACCACGTTCCGGGGTGGCGGTCGGAACCAAGGTCCGGGGGGTCGGTCGGAACCAAGGTCTGGGGTGGCGGTCGGAACAAAAGTCCGGGTGGGCGTTCGGAACTAAGGTCCGGGGTGGCGTTCGGAACCAAGGTCCGGGGTGGCGGTCGGAACCACGTTCCCGGGTGGCGGTCGGAACCAAGGTCCGGGGGGTCGGTCGGAACAGGTCCGGGGTGGCGGTCGGAACTAAGGTCCGGGTGGGCGTTCGGAACTAAGGTCCGGGGTGGCGTTCGGAACCAAGGTCCGGGGTGGCGGTCGGAACCACGTTCCGGGTTGGCGGTTGGAACCAAGGTCCGAGGTGGCGGTCGGATCCAAGGTCCGGGGTGGCAGTCAGAACACGAGGTCCGGGTTGGTGGTCGGAACCAATGTCCGGGGTGGCATTCAGAAACAAGGTCCGAGGTGGCGGTCGAAACCAAGGTCCGGGTGGCGGTCGGAACTAAGGTCCGGGGTGGCGTTCGGAACCAAGGTCTGGGGTGGCGGTTGGAACCGCTTTCCGAGGTGGCGGTCGGACACAAGGTTCGGGGTGGCATTCGGAACCAACGTCCGGGGTGGCGGTTGGAACTGGACCGGGGTGGCGGTCGGAACCAAGGTCCGGGGGGTGCGGTCGGAGCCAAGGTCCGGTGAGGCGTTCGGAACCAAGGTCCGGGCTGGCGGTCGGAACCAAGGATCGGGTTGGCGGTCGGAACCAAGTTCCAAGGTGGCATTCAGAACCAAGATCCGGGGTGGCGATCGGAACCAAGGTCCAGTGTGGCGTTCGGAACCAAGGTCCGAGGTGGCGGTCGGAACCAATGCCCGGGGTGGCGGTCGGAACCAAGGTCCGGGGTGGCGGTCGGAACCAAGGTCCGGGGTGGCGGTCGGAAACAAGATCCGGGGTGGGGGTCGGACCCAAATTCCGGGGTGGCGGTCAGAACCAAGATCTGGGGGGGCGGTCGGAACCAAGGTCCATGGTCGCGGTTGGAACAATGGTCCGGGAGGGTGGTCGGAACTAAGGTCCGGCGTGGCTTTCGGAACCAAGGTCCTGGGAGGCGGTCGGAACCGAGGTCCGTGGTGGTGGTCGGAACCAAGGTCCGGGGTGGCGGTCGGAACCAAGGTCTGGGGTGGCGGTCGGAACAAAAGTCCGGGTGGGCGTTCGGAACTAAGGTCCGGGGTGGCGTTCGGAATCAAGATCCGGGGTGGCGGTTGGAACCGAGGTCCGAGGTGGCGGTCGGAACCAAGGTCCGGGGTGGCGGTCGGAACCAAGGTCCGGGGTGGCGGTCGGAATAAGTCCGGGGTGGCGGTTGGAACCAAGGTCCGGGGTGGCGCTCGGAACCAACGTCCGGGGTTGCGGTCGCAACCACTGTCCGGGGGGCCGTCAGAACCAAGGTCCAGGGTGACAGTCGGAATCAAGGTCGGGGGGGGCGGTCGGAACTGGTCCGGGGTGGCGGTCGGAACCAAGGTCCGGGGGGGCGGTCGGAACCAAGGTCCAGGGAGGCGCTCGGAACCAAGGTCCGGGGTGGCGGTCGGATCCAAGGTCCGGGTTGGCGGTCGGAACCAAGGTCCAAGGTGGCATTCAGAACCAAGGTCCGGGGTGGCGATCGGAACCAAGGTCCAGTGTGGTGTTCGGAACCAAGGTCCGAGGTGGCACTCAGAACCCAAGGTTCGAGGTGGCGGTCGGAACCAATGCCCGGGGTGGCGGTCGGAACCAAGGTCCGGGGTGGCGGTCGGAACCAATGTCCGGGGTGGCGGTCGGAACCAAGATCCGGGGTGGGTGTCGGACCCAAATTCCGAGGTGGCGGTCAGAACCAAGGTCTGGGGGGGTGGTCAGAACCAAGGTCCATGGTGGCGGTCGGAACAGTGGTCCGGGAGGGTGGTCGGAACTAAGGTCCGGCGTGGCTTTCGGAACCAAGGTCCGAGGTGGCACTCAGAACCCAAGGTTCGAGGTGGCGTTCGGAACCAATGCCCGGGTTGGCGGTCGGAACCAAGGTCCGGGGTGGCGGTCGGAACCAATGTCCGGGGTGGGGGTCGGAACCAAGATCCGGGGTGGGGGTCGGACCCAAATTCCGGGGTGGCGGTCAGAACCAAGGTCTGGGGGGGCAGTCGGAACCAAGGTCCATGGTGGCGGTCGGAACAATGGTCCGGGAGGGTGGTCAGAACTAAGGTCCGTGGTGGCTTTCGGAACCAAGGTCCTGGGTGGCGGTCGGAGCCGAGGTCCGTGGTGGTGGTCGGAACCAAGGTCCGGGGTGGCGGTCGGAACACGTCCGGGGTGGCGTTCGGAACCAAGGTCCGAGGTGGCGTTCGGAACCATGTTCCGGGGTGGCGGTCGGAACCAAAGTCCGGGGGAGCGGTCGGAACCAAGGTCCGGGGAGGCGGTCGGAACCAACGTCCGGGGTGGCGGTAGGAACCATGGTCCGGGCTGGCGGTAGGAACCAAGTTCCGAAGTGGCGGTCGGATCCAAGGTCCGGGGTGGCGGTCAAAACCCGAGGTCCGGGTTGGCGGTCGGAACCATTGTCCGGGGTGGCATTCAGAAACAAGGTCCGAGGTGGCGGTCGAAACCAAGGTCCGGGTGCCGATCGGAACAGGGTCCGGGTTGCCGGTCCCAACCAAGGTCCAGGGTGGCAGACGGAACCAAGGTCCGGAGTGGCGGTCGGAACCAAACTCCGAGGTGGCGGTCGCAACCTAGGTCCGGGGGGGTGGTCAGAACCCAAGGTCCGGGATTCCGGTCGGATCCAAGGTCCGGGGTGGCGGTCAGAACCCGAGGTCCGGGTTGGCGGTCGGAACCATTGTCCGGGGTGGCATTCAGAAACAAGGTCCGAGGTGGCGGTCGAAACCAAGGTCCGGGTGCCGATCGGAACAGGGTCCGGGTTGCCGGTCCCAACCAAGGTCCGGGGTGGCAGACGGAACCAAGGTCCGGAGTGGCGGTCGGAACCAAACTCTGAGGTGGCGGTCGCAACCTAGGTCCGGGGGGGTGGTCAGAACCCAAGGTCCGGGATTCCGGTCGGATCCAAGGTCCGGGATGTCGGTCGGAACCAAGATCCGGGGTGGCGTTCGGAACCAAGGACCGGTGTGGCGGGCGGAACCAAGGTCCGGAGTGGAGGTCGGAACCAAGGTTTCGGGGGGGGGCGGTCGGAACCAAGGTCCAGGTTGGCGGTCGGAACCAAGGTCCGGGGTGGCGCTCGGAACCAACTTCCAGGGTGGCGGTCGGAACCACCGTCCGGGTGGGCGGTCAGAACCAAGGTCCGGGATGACAGTCGGAATCAAGGTCACGGGGGGCGGTCGGAACCAAGGTCCGGGGTGGCGGTCGTAAAAAATCCGGGGTGGTGGTCGGACCCAATCTGGAGTGGCGGTTGGAACCACGTTCTGGGGTGGCGGTCGGAAAGAATGTCCGGGTTGGCGGTACGAACCAAGATCCGGGGTGGGGTTCGGACCCAAATTCCAGGGTGGCGGTCAGAACCAAGGTCTGGGGGGGCAGTCGGAACCAAGGTCAATGGTGGCGTTCGGAACAAAGGTCCGGGGTGGCGGTCGGAACCGAGGTCCGAGGTGGCGGTCGGAACCAAGGTCCGTGCTGGCGGTCGGAACCAAGGTCTGGGGTGGCGGTCGGATCTAAGGTCCGTGGTGGCGTTCGGAACCAAGGTCCAGTGTGGCGTTCGGAACCAAGGTCCGAGTTGGCGGTCAGAACCCAAGGTTCGAGGTGGTGGTCGGAACCAATGTCCGTGGTGGCAGTCGGAACAAAGGTCCGGGTGGGCAGTCGGAACAAAGGTCCGGGGTGGCGTTCGGAATCAAGGTCCGGGTTGGCGGTTGGAACCGAGGTCCGAGGTGGCGTTCAGAAACAAGGTCCGGGGTGCCGGTCGGAACCAAGGTCCGGGGTAGCGGTCGGAACACTTCCGGGGTGGCGGTCAGAACCAAGGTCCGGGGTGGCGCTCGGAACCACCGTCCGAGGGGGCGGTCAGATCCAAAATCCGGGGTGACTGTCGGAATCAAGGTCAGGGGGTTCGGTCGGAACCAATGTCCGCGGTGGCTTTCGGAACCAAGGACCGAGGTGACGTTCGGAACAAAGGTCCGGGGTGGCGGTCAGAAGCAAGGTCCGGGATGGCGGTCGGAACCAACGTCCGAGGTGGCAGTCGGAACCAAGTTCCGGAGTGGCGGTCAGAACCCAAGGTCGGAGGTGGCGGTCGGAACCAAGGTCCGGGGTGGCGGTTGGAACTAAGGTCCGGTGTGGCGATCGGAACCAAGGTCTGGGGTGGCGGTCGGAACCGATGTCCGAGGTGGCTGTCGGAACCAAGGTCCGGGGTGGCAGTCAGAACCAAGGTCCGGGGGGGCGGTCGGAACTGGTCCGGGGTGGCGGTCGGAACCAAGGTCCGGGGTGGCGGTCGAAACCAAGGTCCGGGTGGCGGTCGGAACTAAGGTCCGGGGTGGCGCTCGGAACCCAAGGTGTGGGGTGGCGGTCCAAACCAATGTCCGTGGTGGCGGTCGGAACCAAGGTCCGAGGTGGCGGTCGGAAACAAGGTCCGGGGTGGCGGTCGGATCAGGTCCGGGGTGGCGTTCGGATCCAAGGTCCGAGGTGGCGGTCGGAACCAAGTTCCGGGGTGGCGGTCGGAACCAAGGTCCGGGCGAGCGGTCGGAACCAAGGTCCGGGGAGGCGGTCGGAATCAACGTCCGGGGTGGCGGTCGGAACCAAGGTCCGGGTTGGCGGTAGGAACCAAGGTCCGAGGTGGCGGTCGGATCCAAGGTCCGGGGTGGCGGTCAGAACCCGAGGTCCGGGTTGGTGGTCGGAACCAATGTCCGGGGTGGCATTCAGAAACAAGGTCCGAGGTGGCGGTCGAAACCAAGGTCCGAGTGGTGGTCGGAACTAAGGTCCGGGGTGGCGTTCGGAACCAAGGTCTGGGGTGGCAGTCGGAACGGCTTTCCGAGGTGGCGGTTGGACCCAAGGTCCGGGGTGGCATTCGGAACCAAGGTCCGGGGTGGCGGTCGGAACTGGTCCGGGGTGGCGGTCGGAACCAAGGTCCGGGGGCCGGTCGGAACCAAGGTCCAGTGAGGCGTTCGGAACCAAGGTCCGGGGTGGCGGTCGGATCCAAGGTTCAAGGTGGCATTCAGAACCAATGCCCGGGGTGGCGGTCGGAACCAAGGTCCGGGGTGGCGGTCGGAACCAATGTCCGGGGTGGCGGTCGGAACCAAGATCCGGGGTGGGTGTCGGACCCAAATTCCGAGGTGGCGGTCAGAACCAAGGTCTGGGGGGGTGGTCGGAACCAAGGTCCATGGTGGCGGTCGGAACAGTGGTCCGGGAGGGTGGTCGGAACTAAGGTCCGGCGTGGCTTTCGGAACCAAGGTCCGAGGTGGCACTCAGAACCCAAGGTTCGAGGTGGCGGTCGGAACCAATGCCCGGGGTGGCGGTCGGAACCAAGGTCCGGGGTGGCGGTCGGAACCAATGTCCGGGGTGGGGGTCGGAACCAAGATCCGGGGTGGGGGTCGGACCCAAATTCCGGGGTGGCGGTCAGAACCAAGGTCTGGGGGGGCGGTCGGAACCAAGGTCCATGGTGGCGGTCGGAACAATGGTCCGGGAGGGTGGTCGGAACTAAGGTCCATGGTGGCTTTCGGAACCAAGGTCCTGGGTGGCGGTCGGAGCCGAGGTCCGTGGTGGTGGTCGGAACCAAGGTCCGGGGTGGCGGTCGGAACACGTCCGGGGTGGCGTTCGGAACCAAGGTCCAAGGTGGCGTTCGGATACAAGTTCCGGGGTGGCGGTCGGAACCAAGGTCCGGGGGAGCGGTCGGAACCAAGGTCCGGGGAGGCGGTCGGAACCAACGACCGGGGTGGCGGTCGGAACCAAGGTCCGGGCTGGCGGTAGGAACCAAGGTCCGAAGTGGCGGTCGGATCAAAGGTCCGGGGTGGCGGTCAGAACCCGAGGTCTGGGTTGGCGGACGGAACCATTGTCCGGGGTGGCATCCAGAAACAAGGTCCGAGGTGGCGGTCGAAACCAAGGTCCGGGTGCCGATCGGAACAGGGTCCGGGTTGCCGGTCCCAACCAAGGTCCGGGGTTGCAGACGGAACCAAGGTCCGGAGTGGCGGTCGGAACCAAACTCCGAGGTGGCGGTCGCAACCTAGGTCCGGGGGGGTGGTCAGAACCCAAGGTCCGGGATTCCGGTCGGATCCAAGGTCCGGGGTGGTGGTCAGAACCCGAGGTCCGGGTTGGCGGTCGGAACCATTGTCCGGGGTGGCATTCAGAAACAAGGTCCGGGATGTCGGTCGGAACCAAGATCCGGGGTGGCGATCGGAACCAAGGTCCGGGGTGGTGTTCGGAACCAAGGACCGGTGTGGCGGGCGGAACCAAGGTCCGGAGTGGTGGTCGGAACCAAGGTTTCGGGGGGGGGCGGTCGGAACCAAGGTCCGGGTTGGCGGTCGGAACCAAGGTCCGGGGTGGCGCTCGGAACCAACTTCCAGGGTGGCGGTCGGAACCACCGTCCGGGTGGGCGGTCAGAACCAAGGTCCGGGATGACAGTCGGAATCAAGGTCACGGGGGGCGGTCGGAACCAAGGTCCGGGGTGGCGGTCGGAACCAATGTCCGGGGTGGGGGTCGGAACCAAGATCCGGGGTGGGGGTCGGACCCAAATTCCGGGGTGGCGGTCAGAACCAAGGTCTGGGGGGGCGTTCGGAACCAAGGTCCATGGTGGCGGTCGGAACAATGGTCCGGGAGGGTGGTCGGAACTAAGATCCGTGGTGGCTTTCGGAACCAAGGTCCTGGGTGGCGGTCGGAGCCGAGGTCCGTGGTGGTGGTCGGAACCAAGGTCCGGGGTGGCGGTCGGAACACGTCCGGGGTGGCGTTCGGAACCAAGGTCCGAGGTGGCGTTCGGAACCAAGTTCCGGGGTGGCGGTCGGAACCAAAGTCCGGGGGAGCGGTCGGAACCAAGGTCCGGGGAGGCGGTCGGAACCAACGTCCGGGGTGGCGGTAGGAACCATGGTCCGGGCTGGCGGTAGGAACCAAGTTCCGAAGTGGCGGTCGGATCCAAGGTCCGGGGTGGCGGTCAGAACCCGAGGTCCGGGTTGGCGGTCGGAACCATTGTCCGGGGTGGCATTCAGAAACAAGGTCCGAGGTGGCGGTCGAAACCAAGGTCCGGGTGCCGATCGGAACAGGGTCCGGGTTGCCGGTCCCAACCAAGGTCTGGGGTGGCAGACGGAACCAAGGTCCGGAGTGGCGGTCGGAACCAAACTCCGAGGTGGCGGTCGCAACCTAGGTCCGGGGGGGTGGTCAGAACCCAAGGTCCGGGATTCCGGTCGGATCCAAGGTCCGGGGTGGCGGTCAGAACCCGAGGTCCGGGTTGGCGGTCGGAACCATTGTCCGGGGTGGCATTCAGAAACAAGGTCCGAGGTGGCGGTCGAAACCAAGGTCCGGGTGCCGATCGGAACAGGGTCCGGGTTGCCGGTCCCAACCAAGGTCCGGGGTGGCAGACGGAACCAAGGTCCGGAGTGGCGGTCGGAACCAAACTCTGAGGTGGCGGTCGCAACCTAGGTCCGGGGGGGTGGTCAGAACCCAAGGTCCGGGATTCCGGTCGGATCCAAGGTCCGGGATGTCGGTCGGAACCAAGATCCGGGGTGGCGATCGGAACCAAGATCCGGGGTGGCGTTCGGAACCAAGGACCGGTGTGGCGGGCGGAACCAAGGTCCGGAGTGGTGGTCGGAACCAAGGTTTCGGGGGGGGGCGGTCGGAAGCAAGGTCCGGGTTGGCGGTCGGAACCAAGGTCCGGGGTGGCGCTCGGAACCAACTTCCAGGGTGGCGGTCGGAACCACCGTCCGGGTGGGCGGTCAGAACCAAGGTCCGGGATGACAGTCGGAATCAAGGTCACGGGGGGCGGTCGGAACCAAGGTCCGGGGTGGCGGTCGTAAAAAATCCGGGGTGGTGGCCGGACCCAATCCGGAGTGGCGGTTGGAACCAAGTTCCAGGGTGGCGGTCGGAAAGAATGTCCGGGTTGGCGGTACGAACCAAGATCCGGGGTGGGGTTCGGACCCAAATTCCAGGGTGGCGGTCAGAACCAAGGTCTGGGGGGGCAGTCGGAACCAAGGTCAATGGTGGCGGTCGGAACAAAGGTCCGGGGTGGCGGTCGGAACCGAGGTCCGAGGTGGCGGTCGGAACCAAGGTCCGTGGTGGCGGTCGGAACCAAGGTCTGGGGTGGCGGTCGGATCTAAGGTCCGTGGTGGCGTTCGGAACCAAGGTCCAGTGTGGCGTTCGGAACCAAGGTCCGAAGTGGCGGTCAGAACCCAAGGTTCGAGGTGGTGGTCGGAACCAATGTCCGTGGTGGCAGTCGGAACAAAGGTCCGGGTGGGCAGTCGGAACAAAGGTCCGGGGTGGCGTTCGGAATCAAGGTCCGGGTTGGCGGTTGGAACCGAGGTCCGAGGTGGCGTTCAGAAACAAGGTCCGGGGTGCCGGTCGGAACCAAGGTCCGGGGTAGCGGTCGGAACAGGTCCGGGGTGGCGGTCAGAACCAAGGTCCGGGGTGGCGCTCGGAACCACCGTCCGAGGGGGCGGTCAGATCCAAAATCCGGGGTGACTGTCGGAATCAAGGTCAGGGGGTTCGGTCGGAACCAATGTCCGCGGTGGCTTTCGGAACCAAGGACCGAGGTGACGTTCGGAACAAAGGTCCGGGGTGGCGGTCAGAAGCAAGGTCCGGGATGGCGGTCGGAACCAACGTCCGAGGTGGCAGTCGGAACCAAGTTCCGGAGTGGCGGTCAGAACCCAAGGTCGGAGGTGGCGGTCGGAACCAAGGTCCGGGGTGGCGATCGGAACCAAGGTCTGGGGTGGCGGTCGGAACCGATGTCCGAGGTGGCTGTCGGAACCAAGGTCCGGGGTGGCAGTCAGAACCAAGGTCCGGGGTGGCGGTCGGAACTGGTCCGGGGTGGCGGTCGGATCCAAGGTCCGGGGTGGCGGTCGAAACCAAGGTCCGGGTGGCGGTCGGAACTAAGGTCCGGGGTGGCGCTCGGAACCCAAGGTGTGGGATGGCGGTCCAAACCAATGTCCGTGGTTGCGGTCGGAACCAAGGTCCGAGGTGGCGGTCGGAAACAAGGTCCGGGGTGGCGGTCGGATCAGGTCCGGGGTGGCGTTCGGATCCAAGGTCCGAGGTGGCGGTCGGAACCAAGTTCCGGGGTGGCGGTCGGAACCAAGGTCCGGGGGAGCGGTCGGAACCAAGGTCCGGGGAGGCGGTCGGAATCAACGTCCGGGGTGGCGGTCGGAACCAAGGTCCGGGTTGGCGGTAGGAACCAAGGTCCGAGGTGGCGGTCGGATCCAAGGTCCGGGGTGGCGGTCAGAACCCGAGGTCCGGGTTGGTGGTCGGAACCAATGTCCGGGGTGGCATTCAGAAACAAGGTCCGAGGTGGCGGTCGAAACCAAGGTCCGGGTGGTGGTCGGAACTAAGGTCCGGGGTGGCGTTCGGAACCAAGGTCTGGGGTGGCGGTCGGAACGGCTTTCCAAGGTGGCGGTTGGACCCAAGGTCCGGGGTGGCATTCGGAACCAAGGTCCGGGGTGGCGGTCGGAACTGGTCCGGGGTGGCGGTCGGAACCAAGGTCCGGGGGCTGGTCGGAACCAAGGTCCAGTGAGGCGTTCGGAACCAAGGTCCGGGGTGGCGGTCGGATCCAAGGTTCAAGGTGGCATTCAGAACCAAGGTCCGGGGTGGCGATCGGAACCAAGGTCCAGTGTGGTGTTCGGAACCAAGGTCCGAGGTGGCACTCAGAACCCAAGGTTCGAGGTGGCGGTCGGAACCAATGCCCGGGGTGGCGGTCGGAACCAAGGTCCGGGGTGGCGGTCGGAACCAATGTCCGGGGTGGCGGTCGGAACCAAGATCCGGGGTGGGTGTCGGACCCAAATTCCGAGGTGGCGGTCAGAACCAAGGTCTGGGGGGATGGTCGGAACCAAGGTCCATGGTGGCGGTCGGAACAGTGGTCCGGGAGGGTGGTCGGAACTAAGGTCCGGCGTGGCTTTCGGAACCAAGGTCCGAGGTGGCACTCAGAACCCAAGGTTCGAGGTGGCGGTCGGAACCAATGCCCGGGGTGGCGGTCGGAACCAAGGTCCGGGGTGGCGGTCGGAACCAATGTCCGGGGTGGGGGTCGGAACCAAGATCCGGGGTGGGGGTCGGACCCAAATTCCGGGGTGGCGGTCAGAACCAAGGTCTGGGGGGGCGGTCGGAACCAAGGTCCATGGTGGCGGTCGGAACAATGGTCCGGGAGGGTGGTCGGAACTAAGGTCCGTGGTGGCTTTCGGAACCAAGGTCCTGGGTGGCGGTCGGAGCCGAGGTCCGTGGTGGTGGTCGGAACCAAGGTCCGGGGTGGCGGTCGGAACACGTCCGGGGTGGCGTTCGGAACCAAGGTCCGAGGTGGCGTTCGGAACCAAGTTCCGGGGTGGCGGTCGGAACCAAGGTCCGGGGGAGCGGTCGGAACCAAGGTCCGGGGAGGCGGTCGGAACCAACGACCGGGGTGGCGGTCGGAACCAAGGTCCGGGCTGGCGGTCGAAACCAAGGTCCGGGTGGCGGTCGGAACTAAGGTCCGGGGTGGCGCTCGGAACCCAAGGTGTGGGATGGCGGTCCAAACCAATGTCCGTGGTGGCGGTCGGAACCAAGGTCCGAGGTGGCGGTCGGAAACAAGGTCCGGGGTGGCGGTCGGATCAGGTCCGGGGTGGCGTTCGGATCCAAGGTCCGAGGTGGCGGTCGGAACCAAGTTCCGGGGTGGCGGTCGGAACCAAGGTCCGGGGGAGCGGTCGGAACCAAGGTCCGGGGAGGCGGTCGGAATCAACGTCCGGGGTGGCGGTCGGAACCAAGGTCCGGGTTGGCGGTAGGAACCAAGGTCCGAGGTGGCGGTCGGATCCAAGGTCCGGGGTGGCGGTCAGAACCCGAGGTCCGGGTTGGTGGTCGGAACCAGTGTCCGGGGTGGCATTCAGAAACAAGGTCCGAGGTGGCGGTCGAAACCAAGGTCCGGGTGGTGGTCAGAACTAAGGTCCGGGGTGGCGTTCGGAACCAAGGTCTGGGGTGGCGGTCGGAACGGCTTTCCAAGGTGGCGGTTGGACCCAAGGTCCGGGGTGGCATTCGGAACCAAGGTCCGGGGTGGCGGTCGGAACTGGTCCGGGGTGGCGGTCGGAACCAAGGTCCGGGGGCTGGTCGGAACCAAGGTCCAGTGAGGCGTTCGGAACCAAGGTCCGGGGTGGCGGTCGGATCCAAGGTTCAAGGTGGCATTCAGAACCAAGGTCCGGGGTGGCGATCGGAACCAAGGTCCAGTGTGGTGTTCGGAACCAAGGTCCGAGGTGGCACTCAGAACCCAAGGTTCGAGGTGGCGGTCGGAACCAATGCCCGGGGTGGCGGTCGGAACCAAGGTCCGGGGTGGCGGTCGGAACCAATGTCCGGGGTGGCGGTCGGAACCAAGATCCGGGGTGGGTGTCGGACCCAAATTCCGAGGTGGCGGTCAGAACCAAGGTCTGGGGGGGTGGTCGGAACCAAGGTCCATGGTGGCGGTCGGAACAGTGGTCCGGGAGGGTGGTCGGAACTAAGGTCCGGCGTGGCTTTCGGAACCAAGGTCCGAGGTGGCACTCAGAACCCAAGGTTCGAGGTGGCGGTCGGAACCAATGCCCGGGGTGGCGGTCGGAACCAAGGTCCGGGGTGGCGGTCGGAATCAATGTCCGGGGTGGGGGTCGGAACCAAGATCCGGGGTGGGGGTCGGACCCAAATTCCGGGGTGGCGGTCAGAACCAAGGTCTGGGGGGGCGGTCGGAACCAAGGTCCATGGTGGCGGTCGGAACAATGGTCCGGGAGGGTGGTCGGAACTAAGGTCCGTGGTGGCTTTCGGAACCAAGGTCCTGGGTGGCGGTCGGAGCCGAGGTCCGTGGTGGTGGTCGGAACCAAGGTCCGGGGTGGCGGTCGGAACACGTCCGGGGTGGCGTTCGGAACCAAGGTCCGAGGTGGCGTTCGGAACCAAGTTCCGGGGTGGCGGTCGGAACCAAGGTCCGGGGGAGCGGTCGGAACCAAGGTCCGGGGAGGCGGTCGGAACCAACGACCGGGGTGGCGGTCGGAACCAAGGTCCGGGCTGGCGGTAGGAACCAAGGTCCGAAGTGGCGGTCGGATCAAAGGTCCGGGGTGGCGGTCAGAACCAAGGTCCGGGGTGGCGGTCGGAACACGTCCGGGGTGGCGCTCGGAACCACCGTCCGAGGGGGCGGTCAGATCCAAAATCCGGGGTGACTGTCGGAATCAAGGACAGGGGGGTCGGTCGGAACCAATGTCCGCGGTGGCTTTCGGAACCAAGGACCGGGGTGACGTTCGGAACAAAGGTCCGGGGTGGCGGTCAGAAGCAAGGTCTGGGATGGCGGTCGGAACCAACGTCCGAGGTGGCAGTCGGAACCAAGTTCCGGGGTGGCGGTCAGAACCCAAGGTCGGAGGTGGCGGTCGGAACCAAGGTCCGGGGTGGCGGTTGGAACTAAGGTCCGGGGTGGCGATCGGAACCAAGGTCTGGGGTGGCGGTCGGAACCGATGTCCGAGGTGGCTGTCGGAAACAAGGTCCGGGGTGGCAGTCAGAACCAAGGTCCGGGATGGCGGTCGGAATTGGTCCATGGTGGCGGTCGGAACCAAGGTCCGGGGTGACGCTCGGAACCCAAGATGCGGGGTGGCGGTCGAAACCAATGTCTGTGGTGGCGGTCGGAACCACGTTCTGGGGTGGCGGTCGGAACCAAGGTCGGGGTGGCGGACGGAACAGGTCCGGGGTGGCGTTCGGAACCAAGGTCCGAGGTGGCGGTCGGAACCACGTTCCGGGGTGGCGGTCGGAACCAAGGTCCGGGGGGTCGGTCGGAACCAAGCTCCGGGGTGGCGGTCGGAACCAACGTCCGGGGTGGTGGTCGGAACCAAGGTCTGGGGTGGCGGTCGGAACAGGTCCGGGGTGGCGGTCGGAACCAAGGTCCGAGGTGGCGGTCGGAACAGGTCCGAGGTGGCGGTCGGAACCAAGGTCCGGGGTGGCGCACGGAACCCAAGGTGCGGGGTGGCGGTCCGAACCAATGTCCGTGGTGGCGGTCGGAACCAAGGTCCGAGGTGGCGGTCGGAAACAAGGTCCGGGGTGGCGGTCGGAACAGGGCAGGTGTGGCGTTCGGATCCAAGGTCCGAGGTGGCGGTTGGAACCAAGTTCCGGGGTGGCGGTCGGAACCAAGGTCCGGGGGAGCGGTCAGAACCAAGGTCCGGGGAGGCGGTCGGAACCAACGTCCAGGGTGGCGGTCGGAACCAAGGTCCGGGTTGGCGGTAGGAACCAAGGTCCGAGGTGGCGGTCGGATCCAAGGTCCGGGGTGGCAGTCAGAACACGAGGTCCGGGTTGGTGGTCGGAACCAATGTCCGGGGTGGCATTCAGAAACAAGGTCCGAGGTGGCGGTCAAAACCAAGGTCCGGGTGGCGGTCGGAACTAAGGTCCGGGGTGGCGTTCGGAACCAAGGTCTGGGGTGGCGGTCGGAACCGCTTTCCGAGGTGGCGGTCGGACCCAAGGTTCGGGGTGGCATTCGGAACCAAGGTCCGGGGTGGCGGTTGGAACTGGACCGGGGTGGCGGTCGGAACCAAGGTCCGGAGGGGCGGTCGGAACCAAGGTCCAGTGAGGCATTCGAATCCAAGGTCCGGGGTGGCGGTCGGATCCAAGGTCCGGGTTGGCGGTCGGAACCAAGTTCCAAGGTGGCATTCAGAACCAAGGTCCGGGGTGGCGATCGGAACCAAGGTCCAGTGTGGCGTTCGGAACCAACGTCCGAGGTGGCACTCAGAACCCAAGGTTCGAGGTGGCGGTCGGAACCAATGCCCGGGGTGGCAGTCGGAACCAAGGTCCGGGGTCGTGGTCGGAACCAAGGTCCGGGGTGGCGGTCGGAAACAAGATCCGGGGTGGGGGTCGGACCCAAATTCCGGGGTGGTGGTCAGAACCAAGATCTGGGGGGGCGGTCGGAACCAAGGTCCATGGTCGCGGTCGGGACAATGGTCCGGGAGGGTGGTCGGAACTAAGGTCCGGCGTGGCGGTCGGAACCAAGGTCTGGGGTGGCGGTCGGAACCAATGTCCGAGGTGGCGGTCAGAACCCAAGGTTCGAGGTGGTGGTCGGAACCAATGTCCGTGGTGGCAGTCGGAACAAAGGTCTGGGTGGGCAGTCGGAACAAAGGTCCGGGGTGGCGTTCGGAATCAAGGTCCGGGTTGGCGGTTGGAACCGAGGTCCGAGGTGGCGTTCAGAAACAAGGTCCGGGGTGCCGGTCGGAACCAAGGTCCGGGGTAGCGGTCGGAACAGGTCCGGGGTGGCGGTCAGAACCAAGGTCCGGGGTGGCGCTCGGAACCACCGTCCGAGGGGGCGGTCAGATCCAAAATCCGGGGTGACTGTCGGAATCAAGGTCAGGGGGTTTGGTCGGAACCAATGTCCGCGGTTGCTTTCGGAACCAAGGACCGAGGTGACGTTCGGAACAAAGGTCCGGGGTGGCGGTCAGAAGCAAGGTCCGGGATGGCGGTCGGAATCAACGTCCGAGGTGGCAGTCGGAACCAAGTTCCGGGGTGGCGGTCAGAACCCAAGGTCGGAGGTGGCGGTCGGAACGGCTTTCTGAGGTGGCGGTTGGACCCAAGGTCCGGGGTGGCATTCGGAACCAAGGTCCGGGGTGGCGGTCGGAACTGGTCCGGGGTGGCGGTCGGAACCAAGGTCCGGGGGCCGGTCGGAACCAAGGTCCAGTGAGGCGTTCGGAACCAAGGTCCGGGGTGGCGGTCGGATCCAAGGTTCAAGGTGGCATTCAGAACCAAGGTCCGGGGTGGCGATCGGAACCAAGGTCCAGTGTGGTGGTCGGAACTAAGGTCCGGGGTGGCGTTCGGAACCAAGGTCTGGGGTGGCGGTCGGAACGGCTTTCCGAGGTGGCGGTTGGACCCAAGGTCCGGGGTGGCATTCGGAACCAAGGTCCGGGGTGGCGGTCGGAACTGGTCCGGGGTGGCGGTCGGAACCAAGGTCCGGGGGCCGGTCGGAACCAAGGTCCAGTGAGGCGTTCGGAACCAAGGTCCGGGGTGGCGGTCGGATCCAAGGTTCAAGGTGGCATTCAGAACCAAGGTCCGGGGTGGCGATCGGAACCAAGGTCCAGTGTGGTGGTCGGAACTAAGGTCCGGGGTGGCGTTCGGAACCAAGGTCTGGGGTGGCGGTCGGAACGGCTTTCCGAGGTGGCGGTTGGACCCAAGGTCCGGGGTGGCATTCGGAACCAAGGTCCGGGGTGGCGGTCGGAACTGGTCCGGGGTGGCGGTCGGAACCAAGGTCCGGGGGCCGGTCGGAACCAAGGTCCAGTGAGGCGTTCGGAACCAAGGTCCGGGGTGGCGGTCGGATCCAAGGTTCAAGGTGGCATTCAGAACCAAGGTCCGGGGTGGCGATCGGAACCAAGGTCCAGTGTGGTGTTCGGAACCAAGGTCCGAGGTGGCACTCAGAACCCAAGGTTCGAGGTGGCGGTCGGAACCAATGCCCGGGGTGGCGGTCGGAACCAAGGTCCGGGGTGGCGGTCGGAACCAATGTCCGGGGTGGCGGTCGGAACCAAGATCCGGGGTGGGTGTCGGACCCAAATTCCGAGGTGGCGGTCAGAACCAAGGTCTGGGGGGATGGTCGGAACCAAGGTCCATGGTGGCGGTCGGAACAGTGGTCCGGGAGGGTGGTCGGAACTAAGGTCCGGCGTGGCTTTCGGAACCAAGGTCCGAGGTGGCACTCAGAACCCAAGGTTCGAGGTGGCGGTCGGAACCAATGCCCGGGGTGGCGGTCGGAACCAAGGTCCGGGGTGGCGGTCGGAAAAAATGTCCGGGGTGGGGGTCGGAACCAAGATCCGGGGTGGGGGTCGGACCCAAATTCCGGGGTGGCGGTCAGAACCAAGGTCTGGGGGGGCGGTCGGAACCAAGGTCCATGGTGGCGGTCGGAACAATGGTCCGGGAGGCTGGTCGGAACTAAGGTCCGTGGTGGCTTTCGGAACCAAGGTCCTGGGTGGCGGTCGGAGCCGAGGTCCGTGGTGGTGGTCGGAACCAAGGTCCGGGGTGGCGGTCGGAACACGTCCGGGGTGGCGTTCGGAACCAAGGTCCGAGGTGGCGTTCGGAACCAAGTTCCGGGGTGGCGGTCGGAACCAAGGCCCGGGGGAGCGGTCGGAACCAAGGTCCGGGGAGGCGGTCGGAACCAACGACCGGGGTGGCGGTCGGAACCAAGGTCCGGGCTGGCGGTAGGAACCAAGGTCCGAAGTGGCGGTCGGATCAAAGGTCCGGGGTGGCGGTCAGAACCCGAGGTCCGGGTTGGCGGTCGGAACCATTGTCCGGGGTGGCATTCAGAAACAAGGTCCGAGGTGGCGGTCGAAACCAAGGTCCGGGTGCCGATCGGAACAGGGTCCGGGTTGCCGGTCCCAACCAAGGTCCGGGGTGGCAGACGGAACCAAGGTCCGGAGTGGCGGTCGGAACCAACCTACGAGGTGGCGGTCGCAACCTAGGTCCGGGGGGGTGGTCAGAACCCAAGGTCTGGGATTCCGGTCGGATCCAAGGTCCGGGGTGGCGGTCAGAACCCGAGGTCCGGGTTGGCGGTCGGAACCATTGTCCGGGGTGGCATTCAGAAACAAGGTCCGGGATGTCGGACGGAACCAAGATCCGGGGTGGCGATCGGAACCAAGGTCCGGGGTGGTGTTCGGAACCAAGGACCGGTGTGGCGGGCGGAACCAAGGTCCGGAGTGGTGGTCGGAACCAAGGTTTCGGGGGGGGGGCGGTCGGAACCAAGGTCCGGGTTGGCGGTCGGAACCAAGGTCCGGGGTGGCGCTCGGAACCAACTTCCAGGGTGGCGGTCAGAACCACCGTCCGGGTGGGCGGTCAGAACCAAGGTCCGGGATGACAGTCGGAATCAAGGTCACGGGGGGCGGTCGGAACCAAGGTCCGGGGTGGCGGTCGTAAAAAATCCGGGGTGGTGGTCGGAACCAATCCGGAGTGGCGGTTGGAACCAAGTTCCGGGGTGGCGGTCGGAAAGAATGTCTGGGGTGGCGTTACGAACCAAGATCCGGGGTGGGGTTCGGACCCAAATTCCAGGGTGGCGGTCAGAACCAAGGTCTGGGGGGGCAGTCGGAACCAAGGTCAATGGTGGCGGTCAGAACAAAGGTCCGGGGTGGCGGTCGGAACCGAGGTCCGAGGTGGCGGTCGGAACCAAGGTCCGGGTTGGCGGTCGGAACCATTGTCCGGGGTGGCATTCAGAAACAAGGTCCGAGGTGGCGGTCGAAACCAAGGTCCGGGTGCCGATCGGAACAGGGTCCGGGTTGCCGGTCCCAACCAAGGTCCGGGGTGGCAGACGGAACCAAGGTCCGGAGTGGCGGTCGGAACCAACCTCCGAGGTGGCGGTCGCAACCTAGGTCCGGGGGGGTGGTCAGAACCCAAGGTCTGGGATTCCGGTCGGATCCAAGGTCCGGGGTGGCGGTCAGAACCCGAGGTCCGGGTTGGCGGTCGGAACCATTGTCCGGGGTGGCATTCAGAAACAAGGTCCGGGATGTCGGACGGAACCAAGATCCGGGGTGGCGATCGGAACCAAGGTCCGGGGTGGTGTTCGGAACCAAGGACCGGTGTGGCGGGCGGAACCAAGGTCCGGAGTGGTGGTCGGAACCAAGGTTTCGGGGGGGGGCGGTCGGAACCAAGGTCCGGGTTGGCGGTCGGAACCAAGGTCCGGGGTGGCGCTCGGAACCAACTTCCAGGGTGGCGGTCAGAACCACCGTCCGGGTGGGCGGTCAGAACCAAGGTCCGGGATGACAGTCGGAATCAAGGTCACGGGGGGCGGTCGGAACCAAGGTCCGGGGTGGCGGTCGTAATAAATCCGGGGTGGTGGTCGGAACCAATCCGGAGTGGCGGTTGGAACCAAGTTCCGGGGTGGCGGTCGGAAAGAATGTCTGGGGTGGCGTTACGAACCAAGATCCGGGGTGGGGTTCGGACCCAAATTCCAGGGTGGCGGTCAGAACCAAGGTCTGGGGGGGCAGTCGGAACCAAGGTCAATGGTGGCGGTCAGAACAAAGGTCCGGGGTGGCGGTCGGAACCGAGGTCCGAGGTGGCGGTCGGAACCAAGGTCCGTGGTGGCGGTCGGAACCAAGGTCTGGGGTGGCGGTCGGATCCAAGGTCCGTGGTGGCGTTCGGAACCAAGGTCCAGTGTGGCGTTCGGAACCAAGGTCCGAGGTGGCGGTCAGAACCCAAGGTTCGAGGTGGTGGTCGGAACCAATGTACGTGGTGGCAGTCGGAACAAAGATCCGGGTGGGCGGTCGGAACAAGGGTCCGGGGTGGCGTTCGGAATCAAGGTCCGGGTTGGCGGTTGGAACCGAGGTCCGAGGTGGCGTTCAGAAACAAGGTCCGGGGTGCCGGTCGGAACCAAGGTCCGGGTAGCGGTCGGAACAGATCCGGGGTGGCGGTCAGAACCAAGGTCCGGGGTGGCGCTCGGAACCACCGTCCGAGGGGGCGGTCAGATCCAAAATCCGGGGTGACTGTCGGAATCAAGGTCAGGGGGGTCGGTCGGAACCAATGTCCGCGGTGGCTTTCGGAACCAAGGACCGGGGTGACGTTCGGAACAAAGGTCCGGGGTGGCGGTCAGAAGCAAGGTCCGGGATGGCGGTCGGAACCAACGTCCGAGGTGGCAGTCAGAACCAAGTTCCGGGGTGGCAGTCAGAACCCAAGGTCGGAGGTGGCGGTCGGAACCAAGGTCCGGGGTGGCGGTTGGAACTAAGGTCCGGGGTGGCGATCGGAACCAAGGTCTGGGGTGGCGGTCGGAACCGATGTCCGAGGTGGCTGTCGGAACCAAGGTCCGGGGTGGCAGTCAGAACCAAGGTCCGGGATGGCGGTCGGAATTGGTCCATGGTGGCGGTCGGAACCAAGGTCCGGGGTGACGCTCGGAACCCAAGATGCGGGGTGGCGGTCGAAACCAATGTCTGTGGTGGCGGTCGGAACCACGTTCCGGGGTGGCGGTCGGAACCAAGGTCGGGGTGGCGGACGGAACAGGTCCGGGGTGGCGTTCGGAACCAAGGTCCGAGGTGGCGGTCGGAACCACGTTCCGGGGTGGCGGTCGGAACCAAGGTCCGGGGGGTCGGTCGGAACCAAGCTCCGGGGTGGCGGTCGGAACCAAGGTCCGGGGTGGCGGTCGGAACCAAGGTCTGGGGTGGCGGTCGGAACAGGTCCGGGGTGGCGGTCGGAACCAAGGTCCGAGGTGGCGGTCGGAACCAAGGTCCGGGGTGGCGGTTGGAACTAAGGTCCGGTGTGGGGATCGGATCCAAGGTCTGGGGTGGCGGTCGGAACCGATGTCCGAGGTGGCTGTCGGAACCAAGGTCCGGGGTGGCAGTCAGAACCAAGGTCCGGGGTGGCGGTCGGAACTGGTCCGGGGTGGCGGTCGGAACCAAGGTCCGGGGTGGCGGTCGAAACCAAGGTCCGGGTGGCGGTCGGAACTAAGGTCCGGGGTGGCGCTCGGAACCCAAGGTGTGGGGTGGCGGTCCAAACCAATGTCCGTGGTGGCGGTCGGAACCAAGGTCCGAGGTGGCGGTCGGAAACAAGGTCCGGGGTGGCGGTCGGATCAGGTCCGGGGTGGCGTTCGGATCCAAGGTCCGAGGTGGCGGTCGGAACCAAGTTCCGGGTTGGCGGTCGGAACCAAGGTCCGGGCGAGCGGTCGGAACCAAGGTCCGGGGAGGCGGTCGGAATCAACGTCCGGGGTGGCGGTCGGAACCAAGGTCCGGGTTGGCGGTAGGAACCAAGGTCCGAGGTGGCGGTCGGATCCAAGGTCCGGGGTGGCGGTCAGAACCCGAGGTCCGGGTTGGTGGTCGGAACCAATGTCCGGGGTGGCATTCAGAAACAAGGTCCGAGGTGGCGGTCGAAACCAAGGTCCAAGTGGTGGTCGGAACTAAGGTCCGGGGTGGCGTTCGGAACCAAGGTCTGGGGTGGCAGTCGGAACGGCTTTCCGAGGTGGCGGTTGGACCCAAGGTCCGGGGTGGCATTCGGAACCAAGGTCCGGGGTGGCGGTCGGAACTGGTCCGGGGTGGCGGTCGGAACCAAGGTCCGGGGGCCGGTCGGAACCAAGGTCCAGTGAGGCGTTCGGAACCAAGGTCCGGGGTGGCGGTCGGATCCAAGGTTCAAGGTGGCATTCAGAACCAAGGTCCGGGGTGGCGATCGGAACCAAGGTCCAGTGTGGTGGTCGGAACTAAGGTCCGGGGTGGCGTTCGGAACCAAGGTCTGGGGTGGCTGTCGGAACGGCTTTCCGAGGTGGCGGTTGGACCCAAGGTCCGGGGTGGCATTCGGAACCAAGGTCCGGGGTGGCGGTCGGAACTGGTCCGGGGTGGCGGTCGGAACCAAGGTCCGGGGGCCGGTCGGAACCAAGGTCCAGTGAGGCGTTCGGAACCAAGGTCCGGGGTGGCGGTCGGATCCAAGGTTCAAGGTGGCATTCAGAACCAAGGTCCGGGGTGGCGATCGGAACCAAGGTCCAGTGTGGTGTTCGGAACCAAGGTCCGAGGTGGCACTCAGAACCCAAGGTTCGAGGTGGCGGTCGGAACCAATGCCCGGGGTGGCGGTCGGAACCAAGGTCCGGGGTGGCGGTCGGAACCAATGTCCGGGGTGGCGGTCGGAACCAAGATCCGGGGTGGGTGTCGGACCCAAATTCCGAGGTGGCGGTCAGAACCAAGGTCTGGGGGGATGGTCGGAACCAAGGTCCATGGTGGCGGTCGGAACAGTGGTCCGGGAGGGTGGTCGGAACTAAGGTCCGGCGTGGCTTTCGGAACCAAGGTCCGAGGTGGCACTCAGAACCCAAGGTTCGAGGTGGCGGTCGGAACCAATGCCCGGGGTGGCGGTCGGAACCAAGGTCCGGGGTGGCGGTCGGAACCAATGTCCGGGGTGGGGGTCGGAACCAAGATCCGGGGTGGGGGTCGGACCCAAATTCCGGGGTGGCGGTCAGAACCAAGGTCTGGGGGGGCGGTCGGAACCAAGGTCCATGGTGGCGGTCGGAACAATGGTCCGGGAGGGTGGTCGGAACTAAGGTCCGTGGTGGCTTTCGGAACCAAGGTCCTGGGTGGCGGTCGGAGCCGAGGTCCGTGGTGGTGGTCGGAACCAAGGTCCGGGGTGGCGGTCGGAACACGTCCGGGGTGGCGTTCGGAACCAAGGTCCGAGGTGGCGTTCGGAACCAAGTTCCGGGGTGGCGGTCGGAACCAAGGTCCGGGGGAGCGGTCGGAACCAAGGTCCGGGGAGGCGGTCGGAACCAACGACCGGGGTGGCGGTCGGAACCAAGGTCCGGGCTGGCGGTAGGAACCAAGGTCCGAAGTGGCGGTCGGATCAAAGGTCCGGGGTGGCGGTCAGAACCCGAGGTCCGGGATGGCGGTCGGAACCATTGTCCGGGGTGGCATTCAGAAACAAGGTCCGAGGTGGCGGTCGAAACCAAGGTCCGGGTGCCGATCGGAACAGGGTCCGGGTTGCCGGTCCCAACCAAGGTCCGGGGTGGCAGACGGAACCAAGGTCCGGAGTGGCGGTCGGAACCAACCTCCGAGGTGGCGGTCGCAACCTAGGTCCGGGGGGGTGGTCAGAACCCAAGGTCTGGGATTCCGGTCGGATCCAAGGTCCGGGGTGGCGGTCAGAACCCGAGGTCCGGGTTGGCGGTCGGAACCATTGTCCGGGGTGGCATTCAGAAACAAGGTCCGGGATGTCGGACGGAACCAAGATCCGGGGTGGCGATCGGAACCAAGGTCCGGGGTGGTGTTCGGAACCAAGGACCGGTGTGGCGGGCGGAACCAAGGTCCGGAGTGGTGGTCGGAACCAAGGTTTCGGGGGGGGGCGGTCGGAACCAAGGTCCGGGTTGGCGGTCGGAACCAAGGTCCGGGGTGGCGCTCGGAACCAACTTCCAGGGTGGCGGTCGGAACCACCGTCCGGGTGGGCGGTCAGAACCAAGGTCCGGGATGACAGTCGGAATCAAGGTCACGGGGGGCGGTCGGAACCAAGGTCCGGGGTGGCGGTCGTAAAAAATCCGGGGTGGTGGTCGGAACCAATCCGGAGTGGCGGTTGGAACCAAGTTCCGGGGTGGCGGTCGGAAAGAATGTCTGGGGTGGCGTTACGAACCAAGATCCGGGGTGGGGTTCGGACCCAAATTCCAGGGTGGCGGTCAGAACCAAGGTCTGGGGGGGCAGTCGGAACCAAGGTCAATGGTGGCGGTCAGAACAAAGGTCCGGGGTGGCGGTCGGAACCGAGGTCCGAGGTGGCGGTCGGAACCAAGGTCCGTGGTGGCGGTCGGAACCAAGGTCTGGGGTGGCGGTCGGATCCAAGGTCCGTGGTGGCGTTCGGAACCAAGGTCCAGTGTGGCGTTCGGAACCAAGGTCCGAGGTGGCGGTCAGAACGCAAGGTTCGAGGTGGTGGTCGGAACCAATGTACGTGGTGGCAGTCGGAACAAAGATCCGGGTGGGCGGTCGGAACAAGGGTCCGGGGTGGCGTTCGGAATCAAGGTCCGGGTTGGCGGTTGGAACCGAGGTCCGAGGTGGCGTTCAGAAACAAGGTCCGGGGTGCCGGTCGGAACCAAGGTCCGGGATGGCGGTCGGAATTGGTCCATGGTGGCGGTCGGAACCAAGGTCCGGGGTGACGCTCGGAACCCAAGATGCGGGGTGGCGGTCGAAACCAATGTCTGTGGTGGCGGTCGGAACCACGTTCCGGGGTGGCGGTCGGAACCAAGGTCGGGGTGGCGGACGGAACAGGTCCGGGGTGGCGTTCGGAACCAAGGTCCGAGGTGGCGGTCGGAACCACGTTCCGGGGTGGCGGTCGGAACCAAGGTCCGGGGGGTCGGTCGGAACCAAGCTCCGGGGTGGCGGTCGGAACCAAGGTCCGGGGTGGCGGTCGGAACCAAGGTCTGGGGTGGCGGTCGGAACAGGTCCGGGGTGGCGGTCGGAACCAAGGTCCGAGTTGGCGGTCGGAACCAAGGTCCGGGGTGGCGGTTGGAACTAAGGTCCGGTGTGGGGATCGGAACCAAGGTCTGGGGTGGCGGTCGGAACCGATGTCCGAGGTGGCTGTCGGAACCAAGGTCCGGGGTGGCAGTCAGAACCAAGGTCCGGGGTGGCGGTCGGTACTGGTCCGGGGTGGCGGTCGGAACCAAGGTCCGGGGTGGCGGTCGAAACCAAGGTCCGGGTGGCGGTCGGAACTAAGGTCCGGGGTGGCGCTCGGAACCCAAGGTGTGGGGTGGCGGTCCAAACCAATGTCCGTGGTGGCGGTCGGAACCAAGGTCCGAGGTGGCGGTCGGAAACAAGGTCCGGGGTGGCGGTCGGATCAGGTCCGGGGTGGCGTTCGGATCCAAGGTCCGAGGTGGCGGTCGGAACCAAGTTCCGGGGTGGCGGTCGGAACCAAGGTCCGGGCGAGCGGTCGGAACCAAGGTCCGGGGAGGCGGTCGGAATCAACGTCCGGGGTGGCGGTCGGAACCAAGGTCCGGGTTGGCGGTAGGAACCAAGGTCCGAGGTGGCGGTCGGATCCAAGGTCCGGGGTGGCGGTCAGAACCCGAGGTCCGGGTTGGTGGTCGGAACCAATGTCCGGGGTGGCATTCAGAAACAAGGTCCGAGGTGGCGGTCGAAACCAAGGTCCAAGTGGTGGTCGGAACTAAGGTCCGGGGTGGCGTTCGGAACCAAGGTCTGGGGTGGCAGTCGGAACGGCTTTCCGAGGTGGCGGTTGGACCCAAGGTCCGGGGTGGCATTCGGAACCAAGGTCCGGGGTGGCGGTCGGAACTGGTCCGGGGTGGCGGTCGGAACCAAGGTCCGGGGGCCGGTCGGAACCAAGGTCCAGTGAGGCGTTCGGAACCAAGGTCCGGGGTGGCGGTCGGATCCAAGGTTCAAGGTGGCATTCAGAACCAAGGTCCGGGGTGGCGATCGGAACCAAGGTCCAGTGTGGTGGTCGGAACTAAGGTCCGGGGTGGCGTTCGGAACCAAGGTCTGGGGTGGCGGTCGGAACGGCTTTCCGAGGTGGCGGTTGGACCCAAGGTCCGGGGTGGCATTCGGAACCAAGGTCCGGGGTGGCGGTCGGAACTGGTCCGGGGTGGCGGTCGGAACCAAGGTCCGGGGGCCGGTCGGAACCAAGGTCCAGTGAGGCGTTCGGAACCAAGGTCCGGGGTGGCGGTCGGATCCAAGGTTCAAGGTGGCATTCAGAACCAAGGTCCGGGGTGGCGATCGGAACCAAGGTCCAGTGTGGTGTTCGGAACCAAGGTCCGAGGTGGCACTCAGAACCCAAGGTTCGAGGTGGCGGTCGGAACCAATGCCCGGGGTGGCGGTCGGAACCAAGGTCCGGGGTGGCGGTCGGAACCAATGTCCGGGGTGGCGGTCGGAACCAAGATCCGGGGTGGGTGTCGGACCCAAATTCCGAGGTGGCGGTCAGAACCAAGGTCTGGGGGGATGGTCGGAACCAAGGTCCATGGTGGCGGTCGGAACAGTGGTCCGGGAGGGTGGTCGGAACTAAGGTCCGGCGTGGCTTTCGGAACCAAGGTCCGAGGTGGCACTCAGAACCCAAGGTTCGAGGTGGCGGTCGGAACCAATGCCCGGGGTGGCGGTCGGAACCAAGGTCCGGGGTGGCGGTCGGAAAAAATGTCCGGGGTGGGGGTCGGAACCAAGATCCGGGGTGGGGGTCGGACCCAAATTCCGGGGTGGCGGTCAGAACCAAGGTCTGGGGGGGCGGTCGGAACCAAGGTCCATGGTGGCGGTCGGAACAATGGTCCGGGAGGCTGGTCGGAACTAAGGTCCGTGGTGGCTTTCGGAACCAAGGTCCTGGGTGGCGGTCGGAGCCGAGGTCCGTGGTGGTGGTCGGAACCAAGGTCCGGGGTGGCGGTCGGAACACGTCCGGGGTGGCGTTCGGAACCAAGGTCCGAGGTGGCGTTCGGAACCAAGTTCCGGGGTGGCGGTCGGAACCAAGGTCCGGGGGAGCGGTCGGAACCAAGGTCCGGGGAGGCGGTCGGAACCAACGACCGGGGTGGCGGTCGGAACCAAGGTCCGGGCTGGCGGTAGGAACCAAGGTCCGAAGTGGCGGTCGGATCAAAGGTCCGGGGTGGCGGTCAGAACCCGAGGTCCGGGTTGGCGGTCGGAACCATTGTCCGGGGTGGCATTCAGAAACAAGGTCCGAGGTGGCGGTCGAAACCAAGGTCCGGGTGCCGATCGGAACAGGGTCCGGGTTGCCGGTCCCAACCAAGGTCCGGGGTGGCAGACGGAACCAAGGTCCGGAGTGGCGGTCGGAACCAACCTCCGAGGTGGCGGTCGCAACCTAGGTCCGGGGGGGTGTCAGAACCCAAGGTCTGGGATTCCGGTCGGATCCAAGGTCCGGGGTGGCGGTCAGAACCCGAGGTCCGGGTTGGCGGTCGGAACCATTGTCCGGGGTGGCATTCAGAAACAAGGTCCGGGATGTCGGACGGAACCAAGATCCGGGGTGGCGATCGGAACCAAGGTCCGGGGTGGTGTTCGGAACCAAGGACCGGTGTGGCGGGCGGAACCAAGGTCCGGAGTGGTGGTCGGAACCAAGGTTTCGGGGGGGGGCGGTCGGAACCAAGGTCCGGGTTGGCGGTCGGAACCAAGGTCCGGGGTGGCGCTCGGAACCAACTTCCAGGGTGGCGGTCAGAACCACCGTCCGGGTGGGCGGTCAGAACCAAGGTCCGGGATGACAGTCGGAATCAAGGTCACGGGGGGCGGTCGGAACCAAGGTCCGGGGTGGCGGTCGTAAAAAATCCGGGGTGGTGGTCGGAACCAATCCGGAGTGGCGGTTGGAACCAAGTTCCGGGGTGGCGGTCGGAAAGAATGTCTGGGGTGGCGTTACGAACCAAGATCCGGGGTGGGGTTCGGACCCAAATTCCAGGGTGGCGGTCAGAACCAAGGTCTGGGGGGGCAGTCGGAACCAAGGTCAATGGTGGCGGTCAGAACAAAGGTCCGGGGTGGCGGTCGGAACCGAGGTCCGAGGTGGCGGTCGGAACCAAGGTCCGTGGTGGCGGTCGGAACCAAGGTCTGGGGTGGCGGTCGGATCCAAGGTCCGTGGTGGCGTTCGGAACCAAGGTCCAGTGTGGCGTTCGGAACCAAGGTCCGAGGTGGCGGTCAGAACCCAAGGTTCGAGGTGGTGGTCGGAACCAATGTACGTGGTGGCAGTCGGAACAAAGATCCGGGTGGGCGGTCGGAACAAGGGTCCGGGGTGGCGTTCGGAATCAAGGTCCGGGTTGGCGGTTGGAACCGAGGTCCGAGGTGGCGTTCAGAAACAAGGTCCGGGGTGCCGGTCGGAACCAAGGTCCGGGGTAGCGGTCGGAACAGATCCGGGGTGGCGGTCAGAACCAAGGTCCGGGGTGGCGGTCGGAACCAAGGTCTGGGGTGGCGGTCGGAACAGGTCCGGGGTGGCGGTCGGAACCAAGGTCCGAGGTGGCGGTCGGAACCAAGGTCCGGGGTGGCGGTTGGAACTAAGGTCCGGTGTGGGGATCGGAACCAAGGTCTGGGGTGGCGGTCGGAACCGATGTCCGAGGTGGCTGTCGGAACCAAGGTCCGGGGTGGCAGTCAGAACCAAGGTCCGGGGTGGCGGTCGGAACTGGTCCGGGGTGGCGGTCGGAACCAAGGTCCGGGGTGGCGGTCGAAACCAAGGTCCGGGTGGCGGTCGGAACTAAGGTCCGGGGTGGCGCTCGGAACCCAAGGTGTGGGGTGGCGGTCCAAACCAATGTCCGTGGTGGCGGTCGGAACCAAGGTCCGAGGTGGCGGTCGGAAACAAGGTCCGGGGTGGCGGTCGGATCAGGTCCGGGGTGGCGTTCGGATCCAAGGTCCGAGGTGGCGGTCGGAACCAAGTTCCGGGGTGGCGGTCGGAACCAAGGTCCGGGCGAGCGGTCGGAACCAAGGTCCGGGGAGGCGGTCGGAATCAACGTCCGGGGTGGCGGTCGGAACCAAGGTCCGGGTTGGCGGTAGGAACCAAGGTCCGAGGTGGCGGTCGGATCCAAGGTCCGGGGTGGCGGTCAGAACCCGAGGTCCGGGTTGGTGGTCGGAACCAATGTCCGGGGTGGCATTCAGAAACAAGGTCCGAGGTGGCGGTCGAAACCAAGGTCCAAGTGGTGGTCGGAACTAAGGTCCGGGGTGGCGTTCGGAACCAAGGTCTGGGGTGGCAGTCGGAACGGCTTTCCGAGGTGGCGGTTGGACCCAAGGTCCGGGGTGGCATTCGGAACCAAGGTCCGGGGTGGCGGTCGGAACTGGTCCGGGGTGGCGGTCGGATCCAAGGTCCGGGGGCCGGTCGGAACCAAGGTCCAGTGAGGCGTTCGGAACCAAGGTCCGGGGTGGCGGTCGGATCCAAGGTTCAAGGTGGCATTCAGAACCAAGGTCCGGGGTGGCGATCGGAACCAAGGTCCAGTGTGGTGGTCGGAACTAAGGTCCGGGGTGGCGTTCGGAACCAAGGTCTGGGGTGGCGGTCGGAACGGCTTTCCGAGGTGGCGGTTGGACCCAAGGTCCGGGGTGGCATTCGGAACCAAGGTCCGGGGTGGCGGTCGGAACTGGTCCGGGGTGGCGGTCGGAACCAAGGTCCGGGGGCCGGTCGGAACCAAGGTCCAGTGAGGCGTTCGGAACCAAGGTCCGGGGTGGCGGTCGGATCCAAGGTTCAAGGTGGCATTCAGAACCAAGGTCCGGGGTGGCGATCGGAACCAAGGTCCAGTGTGGTGTTCGGAACCAAGGTCCGAGGTGGCACTCAGAACCCAAGGTTCGAGGTGGCGGTCGGAACCAATGCCCGGGGTGGCGGTCGGAACCAAGGTCCGGGGTGGCGGTCGGAACCAATGTCCGGGGTGGCGGTCGGAACCAAGATCCGGGGTGGGTGTCGGACCCAAATTCGGAGGTGGCGGTCAGAACCAAGGTCTGGGGGGATGGTCGGAACCAAGGTCCATGGTGGCGGTCGGAACAGTGGTCCGGGAGGGTGGTCGGAACTAAGGTCCGGCGTGGCTTTCGGAACCAAGGTCCGAGGTGGCACTCAGAACCCAAGGTTCGAGGTGGCGGTCGGAACCAATGCCCGGGGTGGCGGTCGGAACCAAGGTCCGGGGTGGCGGTCGGAACCAATGTCCGGGGTGGGGGTCGGAACCAAGATCCGGGGTGGGGGTCGGACCCAAATTCCGGGGTGGCGGTCAGAACCAAGGTCTGGGGGGGCGGTCGGAACCAAGGTCCATGGTGGCGGTCGGAACAATGGTCCGGGAGGGTGGTCGGAACTAAGGTCCGTGGTGGCTTTCGGAACCAAGGTCCTGGGTGGCGGTCGGAGCCGAGGTCCGTGGTGGTGGTCGGAACCAAGGTCCGGGGTGGCGGTCGGAACACGTCCGGGGTGGCGTTCGGAACCAAGGTCCGAGGTGGCGTTCGGAACCAAGTTCCGGGGTGGCGGTCGGAACCAAGGTCCGGGGGAGCGGTCGGAACCAAGGTCCGGGGAGGCGGTCGGAACCAACGACCGGGGTGGCGGTCGGAACCAAGGTCCGGGCTGGCGGTAGGAACCAAGGTCCGAAGTGGCGGTCGGATCAAAGGTCCGGGGTGGCGGTCAGAACCCGAGGTCCGGGTTGGCGGTCGGAACCATTGTCCGGGGTGGCATTCAGAAACAAGGTCCGAGGTGGCGGTCGAAACCAAGGTCCGGGTGCCGATCGGAACAGGGTCCGGGTTGCCGGTCCCAACCAAGGTCCGGGGTGGCAGACGGAACCAAGGTCCGGAGTGGCGGTCGGAACCAACCTCCGAGGTGGCGGTCGCAACCTAGGTCCGGGGGGGTGGTCAGAACCCAAGGTCTGGGATTCCGGTCGGATCCAAGGTCCGGGGTGGCGGTCAGAACCCGAGGTCCGGGTTGGCGGTCGGAACCATTGTCCGGGGTGGCATTCAGAAACAAGGTCCGGGATGTCGGACGGAACCAAGATCCGGGGTGGCGATCGGAACCAAGGTCCGGGGTGGTGTTCGGAACCAAGGACCGGTGTGGCGGGCGGAACCAAGGTCCGGAGTGGTGGTCGGAACCAAGGTTTCGGGGGGGGGCGGTCGGAACCAAGGTCCGGGTTGGCGGTCGGAACCAAGGTCCGGGGTGGCGCTCGGAACCAACTTCCAGGGTGGCGGTCGGAACCACCGTCCGGGTGGGCGGTCAGAACCAAGGTCCGGGATGACAGTCGGAATCAAGGTCACGGGGGGCGGTCGGAACCAAGGTCCGGGGTGGCGGTCGTAAAAAATCCGGGGTGGTGGTCGGAACCAATCCGGAGTGGCGGTTGGAACCAAGTTCCGGGGTGGCGGTCGGAAAGAATGTCTGGGGTGGCGTTACGAACCAAGATCCGGGGTGGGGTTCGGACCCAAATTCCAGGGTGGCGGTCAGAACCAAGGTCTGGGGGGGCAGTCGGAACCAAGGTCAATGGTGGCGGTCAGAACAAAGGTCCGGGGTGGCGGTCGGAACCAAGGTCCGTGGTGGCGGTCGGAACCAAGGTCTGGGGTGGCGGTCGGATCCAAGGTCCGTGGTGGCGTTCGGAACCAAGGTCCAGTGTGGCGTTCGGAACCAAGGTCCGAGGTGGCGGTCAGAACCCAAGGTTCGAGGTGGTGGTCGGAACCAATGTACGTGGTGGCAGTCGGAACAAAGATCCGGGTGGGCGGTCGGAATCAAGGTCCGGGTTGGCGGTTGGAACCGAGGTCCGAGGTGGCGTTCAGAAACAAGGTCCGGGGTGCCGGTCGGAACCTAGGTCCGGGGTAGCGGTCGGAACAGGTCCGGGGTGGCGGTCAGAACCAAGGTCCGGGGTGGCGCTCGGAACCACCGTCCGAGGGGGCGGTCAGATCCAAAATCCGGGGTGACTGTCGGAATCAAGGTCAGGGGGGTCGGTCGGAACCAATGTCCGCGGTGGCTTTCGGAACCAAGGACCGGGGTGACGTTCGGAACAAAGGTCCGGGGTGGCGGTCAGAAGCAAGGTCCGGGATGGCGGTCGGAACCAACGTCCGAGGTGGCAGTCGGAACCAAGTTCCGGGGTGGCGGTCAGAACCCAAGGTCGGAGGTGGCGGTCGGAACCAAGGTCCGGGGTGGCGGTTGGAACTAAGGTCCGGGGTGGCGATCGGAACCAAGGTCTGGGGTGGCGGTCGGAACCGATGTCCGAGGTGGCTGTCGGAACCAAGGTCCGGGGTGGCAGTCAGAACCAAGGTCCGGGATAGAACATAGAACATAGAACATTACAGCGCAGAACAGGCCCTTCGGCCCACGATGTTGCACCGACCAGTTAAAAAAAAACTGTGACCCTCCAACCTAAACCAATTTCTTTTCGTCCATGAACCTATCTACGGATCTCTTAAACGCCCCCAAACTAGGCGCATTTACTACTGATGCTGGCAGGGCATTCCAATCCCTCACCACCCTCTGGGTAAAGAACCTACCCCTGACATCGGTTCTATAACTACCCCCCCTCAATTTAAAGCTATGCCCCCTCGTGCTGGATTTCTCCATCAGAGGAAAAAGGCTATCACTATCCACCCTATCTAAACCTCTAATCATCTTATATGTTTCAATAAGATCCCCTCTTAGCCGCCGCCTTTCCAGCGAAAACAATCCCAAATCCCTCAGCGGTCGAAACCAATGTCTGTGGTGGCGGTCGGAACCACGTTCCGGGGTGGCGGTCGGAACCAAGGTCGGGGTGGCGGACGGAACAGGTCCGGGGTGGCGTTCGGAACCAAGGTCCGAGGTGGCGGTCGGAACCACGTTCCGGGGTGGCGGTCGGAACCAAGGTCCGGGGGGTCGGTCGGAACCAAGCTCCGGGGTGGCGGTCGGAACCAAGGTCCGGGGTGGCGGTCGGAACCAAGGTCTGGGGTGGCGGTCGGAACAGGTCCGGGGTGGCGGTCGGAACCAAGGTCCGAGGTGGCGGTCGGAACAGGTCCGAGGTGGCGGTCGGAACCAAGGTCCGGGGTGGCGCACGGAACCCAAGGTGCGGGGTGGCGGTCCGAACCACTGTCCGTGGTGGCGGTCGGAACCAAGGTCCGAGGTGGCGGTCGGAAACAAGGTCCGGGGTGGCGGTCGGAACAGGTCAGGGGTGGCGTTCGGATCCAAGGTCCGAGGTGGCGGTTGGAACCAAGTTCCGGGGTGGCGGTCGGAACCAAGGTCCGGGGGAGCGGTCAGAACCAAGGTCCGGGGAGGCGGTCGGAACCAACGTCCAGGGTGGCGGTCGGAACCAAGGTCCGGGTTGGCGGTAGGAACCAAGGTCCGAGGTGGCGGTCGGATCCAAGGTCCGGGGTGGCAGTCAGAACACGAGGTCCGGGTTGGTGGTCGGAACCAATGTCCGGGGTGGCATTCAGAAACAAGGTCCGAGGTGGCGGTCAAAACCAAGGTCCGGGTGGCGGTCGGAACTAAGGTCCGGGGTGGCGTTCGGAACCAAGGTCTGGGGTGGCGGTCGGAACCGCTTTCCGAGGTGGCGGTCGGACCCAAGGTTCGGGGTGGCATTCGGAACCAAGGTCCGGGGTGGCGGTTGGAACTGGACCGGGGTGGCGGTCGGAACCAAGGTCCGGAGGGGCGGTCGGAACCAAGGTCCGGTGAGGCATTCGAATCCAAGGTCCGGGGTGGCGGTCGGATCCAAGGTCCGGGTTGGCGGTCGGAACCAAGTTCCAAGGTGGCATTCAGAACCAAGGTCCGGGGTGGCGATCGGAACCAAGGTCCAGTGTGGCGTTCGGAACCAACGTCCGAGGTGGCACTCAGAACCCAAGGTTCGAGGTGGCGGTCGGAACCAATGCCCGGGGTGGCGGTCGGAACCAAGGTCCGGGGTGGCGGTCGGAACCAAGGTCCGGGGTGGCGGTCGGAAACAAGATCCGGGGTGGGGGTCGGACCCAAATTCCGGGGTGGTGGTCAGAACCAAGATCTGGGGGGGCGGTCGGAACCAAGGTCCATGGTCGTGGTCGGGACAATGGTCCGGGAGGGTGGTCGGAACTAAGGTCCGGCGTGGCGGTCGGAACCAAGGTCTGGGGTGGCGGTCGGAACCAAGGTCCGAGGTGACGGTCAGAACCCAAGGTTCGAGGTGGTGGTCGGAACCAATGTCCGTGGTGGCAGTCGGAACAAAGGTCCGGGTGGGCAGTCGGAACAAAGGTCCGGGGTGGCGTTCGGAATCAAGGTCCGGGTTGGCGGTTGGAACCGAGGTCCGAGGTGGCGTTCAGAAACAAGGTCCGGGGTGCCGGTCGGAACCAAGGTCCGGGGTAGCGGTCGGAACAGGTCCGGGGTGGCGGTCAGAACCAAGGTCCGGGGTGGCGCTCGGAACCACCGTCCGAGGGGGCGGTCAGATCCAAAATCCGGGGTGACTGTCGGAATCAAGGTCAGGGGGTTCGGTCGGAACCAATGTCCGCGGTTGCTTTCGGAACCAAGGACCGAGGTGACGTTCGGAACAAAGGTCCGGGGTGGCGGTCAGAAGCAAGGTCCGGGATGGCGGTCGGAATCAACGTCCGAGGTGGCAGTCGGAACCAAGTTCCGGGGTGGTGGTCAGAACCCAAGGTCGGAGGTGGCGGTCGGAACCAAGGTCCGGGGTGGCGGTTGGAACTAAGGTCCGGTGTGGCGATCGGAACCAAGGTCTGGGGTGGCGGTCGGAACCGATGTCCGAGGTGGCTGTCGGAACCAATGTCCGGGGTGGCAGTCAGAACCAAGGTCCGGGGTGGCGGTCGGAACTGGTCCGGGGTGGCGGTCGGAACCAAGGTCCGGGGTGGCGGTCGAAACCAAGGTCCGGGTGGCGGTCGGAACTAAGGTCCGGGGTGGCGCTCGGAACCCAAGGTGTGGGGTGGCGGTCCAAACCAATGTCCGTGGTGGCGGTCGGAACTAAGGTCCGAGGTGGCGGTCGGAAACAAGGTCCGGGGTGGCGGTCGGATCAGGTCCGGGGTGGCGTTCGGATCCAAGGTCCGAGGTGGCGGTCGGAACCAAGTTCCGGGGTGGCGGTCGGAACCAAGGTCCGGGCGAGCGGTCGGAACCAAGGTCCGGGGAGGCGGTCGGAATCAACGTCCGGGGTGGCGGTCGGAACCAAGGTCCGGGTTGGCGGTAGGAACCAAGGTCCGAGGTGGCGGTCGGATCCAAGGTCCGGGGTGGCGGTCAGAACCCGAGGTCCGGGTTGGTGGTCGGAACCAATGTCCGGGGTGGCATTCAGAAACAAGGTCCGAGGTGGCGGTCGAAACCAAGGTCCGAGTGGTGGTCGGAACTAAGGTCCGGGGTGGCGTTCGGAACCAAGGTCTGGGGTGGCAGTCGGAACGGCTTTCCGAGGTGGCGGTTGGACCCAAGGTCCGGGGTGGCATTCGGAACCAAGGTCCGGGGTGGCGGTCGGAACTGGTCCGGGGTGGCGGTCGGAACCAAGGTCCGGGGGCCGGTCGGAACCAAGGTCCAGTGAGGCGTTCGGAACCAAGGTCCGGGGTGGCGGTCGGATACAAGGTTCAAGGTGGCATTCAGAACCAAGGTCCGGGGTGGCGGTCGGAACCAAGGTCCGGGGGGTCGGTCGGAACCAAGCTCCGGGGTGGCGGTCGGAACCAAGGTCCGGGGTGGCGGTCGGAACCAAGGTCTGGGGTGGCGGTCGGAACAGGTCCGGGGTGGCGGTCGGAACCAAGGTCCGAGGTGGCGGTCGGAACAGGTCCGAGGTGGCGGTCGGAACCAAGGTCCGGGGTGGCGCACGGAACCCAAGGTGCGGGGTGGCGGTCCGAACCACTGTCCGTGGTGGCGGTCGGAACCAAGGTCCGAGGTGGCGGTCGGAAACAAGGTCCGGGGTGGCGGTCGGAACAGGTCAGGGGTGGCGTTCGGATCCAAGGTCCGAGGTGGCGGTTGGAACCAAGTTCCGGGGTGGCGGTCGGAACCAAGGTCCGGGGGAGCGGTCAGAACCAAGGTCCGGGGAGGCGGTCGGAACCAACGTCCAGGGTGGCGGTCGGAACCAAGGTCCGGGTTGGCGGTAGGAACCAAGGTCCGAGGTGGCGGTCGGATCCAAGGTCCGGGGTGGCAGTCAGAACACGAGGTCCGGGTTGGTGGTCGGAACCAATGTCCGGGGTGGCATTCAGAAACAAGGTCCGAGGTGGCGGTCAAAACCAAGGTCCGGGTGGCGGTCGGAACTAAGGTCCGGGGTGGCGTTCGGAACCAAGGTCTGGGGTGGCGGTCGGAACCGCTTTCCGAGGTGGCGGTCGGACCCAAGGTTCGGGGTGGCATTCAGAACCAAGGTCCGGGGTGGCGGTTGGAACTGGACCGGGGTGGCGGTCGGAACCAAGGTCCGGGGGGGCGGTGGAAACCAAGGTCCGGTGAGGCATTCGAATCCAAGGTCCGGGGTGGCGGTCGGATCCAAGGTCCGGGTTGGCGGTCGGAACCAAGTTCCAAGGTGGCATTCAGAACCAAGGTCCGGGGTGGCGATCGGAACCAAGGTCCAGTGTGGCGTTCGGAACCAACGTCCGAGGTGGCACTCAGAACCCAAGGTTCGAGGTGGCGGTCGGAACCAATGCCCGGGGTGGCGGTCGGAACCAAGGTCCGGGGTGGCGGTCGGAACCAAGGTCCGGGGTGGCGGTCGGAAACAAGATCCGGGGTGGGGGTCGGACCCAAATTCCGGGGTGGTGGTCAGAACCAAGATCTGGGGGGGCGGTCGGAACCAAGGTCCATGGTCGCGGTCGGGACAATGGTCCGGGAGGGTGGTCGGAACTAAGGTCCGGCGTGGCTTTCGGAACCAAGGTCCTGGGTGGCGGTCGGAACCGAGGTCCGTGGTGGTGGTCGGAACCAAGGTCCGGGGTGGCGGTCGGAACCAAGGTCTGGGGTGGCGGTCGGAACAGGTCCGGGGTGCCGGTCGGAACCAAGGTCCGGGGTGGCGGTCGGAACAGGTCCGAGGTGGCGGTCGGAACCAAGGTCCGGGGTGGCGCTCGGAACCCAAGGTGCGGGGTGGCGGTCCGAACCAATGTCCGTGGTGGCGGTCGGAATCAAGGTCCGAGGTGGCGGTCGGAAACAAGGTCCGGGGTGGCGGTCGGAACAGGTCCAGGGTGGCGTTCGGAACCAAGGTCCGAGGTGGCGGTCGGAACCAGGTGCCGGGGTGGCAGTCGGAACCAACGTCCGGGGGGACAGTCAGAACCCAAGGTCCGGGGTTCCGGTCGGATCCAAGGTCCGGGATGGCGGTCGGAACCAAGATCCGGGGTGGCGATCGGAACCAAGGTCCGGGGTGGCGTTCGGAACCAAGGACTGGTGTGGCGGGCGGACCCAAGGTCCGGAGTGGTGGTCGGAACCAAGGTTTGGGGGGGGCGGTCGGAACCAAGGTCCGGGTTGGCGGTTGGAACCAAGGTCCGGGGTGGCGCTCGGAACCAACTTCCAGGGTGGCGGTCGGAACAACCGTCCGGGGGGGGCGGTCAGAACCAAGGTCCGGGATGACAGTCGGAACCAAGGTCCGGGGTGGCGGTCGGAAAAAATCCGGGGTGGTGGTCGGACCGAATCCGGAGTGGCGGTTGGAACCAAGTTCCGGGGTGGGGTTCGGACCCAAATTCCAGGGTGGCGGTCAGAACCAAGGTCTGGGGGGGCCGTCGGAACCAAGGTCCATGGTGGCGGTCGGAACAAAAGTCCGGGTGGGCGGTCGGAACTAAGGTCCGGGGTGGCGTTTGGAACCAAGGTCCGGGGTGGCGGTTGGAACCGAGGTCCGAGGTGGCGGTCGGAACTAAGGTCCGGGGTGGCGGTCGGAACCAAGGTCCGGGGTGGCGGTCGGAACCACGTTCCGGGGTGGCGGTCGGAACCAAGGTCCGGGGGGTCGGTCGGAACCAAGCTCCGGGGTGGCGGTCGGAACCAAGGTCCGGGGTGGCGTTTGGAACCAAGGTCCGGGGTGGCGGTTGGAACCGAGGTCCGAGGTGGCGATCGGAACAAAGGTCCGGGGTGGTGTTCGGAAACAAGGACCGGTGTGGCGGGCGGAACCAAGGTCCGGAGTGGTGGTCGGAACCAAGGTTTCGGGGGGGGGCGGTCGGAACCAAGGTCCGGGTTGGCGGTCGGAACCAAGGTCCGGGGTGGCGCTCGGAACCAACTTCCAGGGTGGCGGTCGGAACCACCGTCCGGGTGGGCGGTCAGAACGAAGGTCCGGGATGACAGTCGGAATCAAGGTCACGGGGGGCGGTCGGAACCAAGGTCCGGTGTGGCGGTCGTAAAAAATCCGGGGTGGTGGTCGGAACCAATCCGGAGTGGCGGTTGGAACCAAGTTCCGGGGTGGCGGTCGGAAAGAATGTCTGGGGTGGCGGTACGAACCAAGATCCGGGGTGGGGTTCGGACCCAAATTCCAGGGTGGCGGTCAGAACCAAGGTCTGGGGGGGCAGTCGGAACCAAGGTCAATGGTGGCGGTCAGAACAAAGGTCCGGGGTGGCGGTCGGAACCGAGGTCCGAGGTGGCGGTCGGAACCAAGGTCCGTGGTGGCGGTCGGAACCAAGGTCTGGGGTGGCGGTCGGATCTAAGGTCCGTGGTGGCGTTCGGAACCAAGGTCCAGTGTGGCCTTCGGAACCAAGGTCCGAGGTGGCGGTCAGAACCCAAGGTTCGAGGTGGTGGTCGGAACCAATGTACGTGGTGGCAGTCGGAACAAAGATCCGGGTGGGCGGTCGGAAGAAGGGTCCGGGGTGGCGTTCGGAATCAAGGTCCGGGTTGGCGGTTGGAACCGAGGTCCGAGGTGGCGTTCAGAAACAAGGTCCGGGGTGCCGGTCGGAACCAAGGTCCGGGGTAGCGGTCGGAACAGGTCCGGGGTGGCGGTCAGAACCAAGGTCCGGGGTGGCGCTCGGAACCACCGTCCGAGGGGGCGGTCAGATCCAAAATCCGGGGTGACTGTCGGAATCAAGGTCAGGGGGGTCGGTCGGAACCAATGTCCGCGGTGGCTTTCGGAACCAAGGACCGGGGTGACGTTCGGAACAAAGGTCCGGGGTGGCAGTCAGAAGCAAGGTCCGGGATGGCGGTCGGAACCAACGTCCGAGGTGGCAGTCGGAACCAAGTTCCGGGGTGGCGGTCAGAACCCAAGGTCGGAGGTGGCGGTCGGAACCAAGGTCCGGGGTGGCGGTTGGAACTAAGGTCCGGTGTGGCGATCGGAACCAAGGTCTGGGGTGGCGGTCGGAACCGATGTCCGAGGTGGCTGTCGGAACCAAGGTCCGGGGTGGCAGTCAGAACCAAGGTCCGGGATGGCGGTCGGAATTGGTCCATGGTGGCGGTCGGAACCAAGGTCCGGCGTGACGCTCGGAACCCAAGATGCGGGGTGGCGGTCGAAACCAATGTCTGTGGTGGCGGTCGGAACCACGTTCCGGGGTGGCGGTCGGAACCAAGGTCGGGGTGGCGGACGGAACAGGTCCGGGGTGGCGTTCGGAACCAAGGTCCGAGGTGGCGGTCGGAACCACGTTCCGGGGTGGCGGTCGGAACCAAGGTCCGGGGGGTCGGTCGGAACCAAGCTCCGGGGTGGCGGTCGGAACCAAGGTCCGGGGTGGCGGTCGGAACCAAGGTCTGGGGTGGCGGTCGGAACAGGTCCGGGGTGGCGGTCGGAACCAAGGTCCGAGGTGGCGGTCGGAACAGGTCCGAGGTGGCGGTCGGAACCAAGGTCCGGGGTGGCGCACGGAACCCAAGGTGCGGGGTGGCGGTCCGAACCAATGTCCGTGGTGGCGGTCGGAACCAAGGTCCGAGGTGGCGGTCGGAAACAAGGTCCGGGGTGGCGGTCGGAACAGGTCAGGGGTGGCGTTCGGATCCAAGGTCCGAGGTGGCGGTTGGAACCAAGTTCCGGGGTGGCGGTCGGAACCAAGGTCCGGGGGAGCGGTCAGAACCAAGGTCCGGGAAGGCGGTCGGAACCAACGTCCAGGGTGGCGGTCGGAACCAAGGTCCGGGTTGGCGGTAGGAACCAATGTCCGAGGTGGCGGTCGGATCCAAGGTCCGGGGTGGCAGTCAGAACACGAGGTCCGGGTTGGTGGTCGGAACCAATGTCCGGGGTGGCATTCAGAAACAAGGTCCGAGGTGGCGGTCAAAACCAAGGTCCGGGTGGCGGTCGGAACTAAGGTCCGGGGTGGCGTTCGGAACCAAGGTCTGGGGTGGCGGTCGGAACCGCTTTCCGAGGTGGCGGTCGGACCCAAGGTTCGGGGTGGCATTCGGAACCAAGGTCCGGGGTGGCGGTTGGAACTGGACCGGGGTGGCGGTCGGAACCAAGGTCCGGGGGGGCGGCCGGAACCAAGGTCCGGTGAGGCATTCGAATCCAAGGTCCGGGGTGGCGGTCGGATCCAAGGTCCGGGTTGGCGGTCGGAACCAAGTTCCAAGGTGGCATTCAGAACCAAGGTCCGGGGTGGCGATCGGAACCAAGGTCCAGTGTGGCGTTCGGAACCAACGTCCGAGGTGGCACTCAGAACCCAAGGTTCGAGGTGGCGGTCGGAACCAATGCCCGGGGTGGCGGTCGGAACCAAGGTCCGGGGTGGCGGTCGGAACCAAGGTCCGGGGTGGCGGTCGGAAACAAGATCCGGGGTGGGGGTCGGACCCAAATTCCGGGGTGGTGGTCAGAACCAAGATCTGGGGGGGCGGTCGGAACCAAGGTCCATGGTCGCGGTCGGGACAATGGTCCGGGAGGGTGGTCGGAACTAAGGTCCGGCGTGGCTTTCGGAACCAAGGTCCTGGGTGGCGGTCGGAACCGAGGTCCGTGGTGGTGGTCGGAACCAAGGTCCGGGGTGGCGGTCAGAACCAAGGTCTGGGGTGGCGGTCGGAACAGGTCCGGGGTGCCGGTCGGAACCAAGGTCCGGGGTGGCGGTCGGAACAGGTCCGAGGTGGCGGTCGGAACCAAGGTCCGGGGTGGCGCTCGGAACCCAAGGTGCGGGGTGGCGGTCCGAACCAATGTCCGTGGTGGCGGTCGGAATCAAGGTCCGAGGTGGCGGTCGGAAACAAGGTCCGGGGTGGCGGTCGGAACAGGTCCAGGGTGGCGTTCGGAACCAAGGTCCGAGGTGGCGGTCGGAACCAGGTGCCGGGGTGGCAGTCGGAACCAACGTCCGGGGGGACAGTCAGAACCCAAGGTCCGGGGTTCCGGTCGGATCCAAGGTCCGGGATGGCGGTCGGAACCAAGATCCGGGGTGGCGATCGGAACCAAGGTCCGGGGTGGCGTTCGGAACCAAGGACCGGTGTGGCGGGCGGACCCAAGGTCCGGAGTGGTGGTCGGAACCAAGGTTTGGGGGGGGGCGGTCGGAACCAAGGTCCGGGTTGGCGGTTGGAACCAAGGTCCGGGGTGGCGCTCGGAACCAACTTCCAGGGTGGCGGTCGGAACAACCGTCCGGGGGGGGCGGTCAGAACCAAGGTCCGGGATGACAGTCGGAACCAAGGTCCGGGGTGGCGGTCGGAAAAAATCCGGGGTGGTGGTCGGACCGAATCCGGAGTGACGGTTGGAACCAAGTTCCGGGGTGGGGTTCGGACCCAAATTCCAGGGTGGCGGTCAGAACCAAGGTCTGGGGGGGCCATCGGAACCAAGGTCCATGGTGGCGGTCGGAACAAAAGTCCGGGTGGGCGGTCGGAACTAAGGTCCGGGGTGGCGTTTGGAACCAAGGTCCGGGGTGGCGGTTGGAACCGAGGTCCGAGGTGGCGGTCGGAACTAAGGTCCGGGGTGGCGGTCGGAACCAAGGTCCGGGGTGGCGGTCGGAACCACGTTCCGGGGTGGCGGTCGGAACCAAGGTCCGGGGGGTCGGTCGGAACCAAGCTCCAGGGTGGCGGTCGGAACCAAGGTCCGGGGTGGCGTTTGGAACCAAGGTCCGGGGTGGCGGTTGGAACCAAGGTCCGGGGTGGTGTTCGGAAACAAGGACCGGTGTGGCGGGCGGAACCAAGGTCCGGAGTGGTGGTCGGAACCAAGGTTTCGGGGGGGGGCGGTCGGAACCAAGGTCCGGGTTGGCGGTCGGAACCAAGGTCCGGGGTGGCGCTCGGAACCAACTTCCAGGGTGGCGGTCGGAACCACCGTCCGGGTGGGCGGTCAGAACGAAGGTCCGGGATGACAGTCGGAATCAAGGTCACGGGGGGCGGTCGGAACCAAGGTCCGGTGTGGCGGTCGTAAAAAATCCGGGGTGGTGGTCGGAACCAATCCGGAGTGGCGGTTGGAACCACGTTCCGGGGTGGCGGTCGGAAAGAATGTCTGGGGTGGCGGTACGAACCAAGATCCGGGGTGGGGTTCGGACCCAAATTCCAGGGTGGCGGTCAGAACCAAGGTCTGGGGGGGCAGTCGGAACCAAGGTCAATGGTGGCGGTCAGAACAAAGGTCCGGGGTGGCGGTCGGAACCGAGGTCCGGGGTGGCGGTCGGAACCAAGGTCCGGGGGGTCGGTCGGAACCAAGCTCCGGGGTGGCGGTCGGAACCAAGGTCCGGGGTGGCGTTTGGAACCAAGGTCCGGGGTGGCGGTTGGAACCGAGGTCCGAGGTGGCGGTCGGAACTAAGGTCCGGGGTGGCGGTCGGAACCAAGGTCCGGGGTGGCGGTCGGAACCACGTTCCGGGGTGGCGGTCGGAACCAAGGTCCGGGGGGTTGGTCGGAACCAAGCTCCGGGGTGGCGGTCGGAACCAAGGTCCGGGGTGGCGGTCGGAACCAAGGTCCGAGGTGGCGGTCGGAACAGGTCCGAGGTGGCGGTCGGAACCCAAGGTGCGGGGTGGCGGTCCGAACCAATGTCCGTGGTGGCCGTCGGAACCAAGGTCCGAGGTGGCGGTCGGAAACAAGGTCCGGGATGGCGGTCGGAACAGGTCCGGGGTGGCGTTCGGATCCAAGGTCCGAGGTGGCGGTTGGAACCAAGTTCCGGGGTGACGGTCGGAACCAAGGTCCGGGGGAGCGGTCGGAACCAAGGTCCGGGGAGGCGGTCGGAACCAACGTCCGCAGTGGCGGTCAGAACCAAGGTCCGGGTTGGCGGTTGGAACCAAGGTCCGAGGTGGCGGTCGAAACCAAGGTCCGGGTGGCGGTCGGAACTAAGGTCCGGGGTGGCGTTCGGAACCAAGGTCTGGGGTGGCGGTTGGAACCGCTTTCCGAGGTGGCGGTCGGACACAAGGTCCGGGGTGGCGGTCGGAACCAAGCTCCGGGGTGGCGGTCGGAATCAAGGTCAGGGGGGGTGGTCGGAATCAAGGTCCGGGGTGGCGGTCGTAAAAAATCCGGGGTGGTGGTTGGAACGAAGCCGGAATGGCGGTCGGAACCAAGATCCGGGTTGGGGTTCAGACCCAAATTCCAGGGTGGCGGTCAGAACCAAGGTCTGGGGGGGCGGTCGGAACATAGGTCCATGGTGGCGGTCGGAACAAAGGTCCGGGTGGGCGGTCGGAACTAAGGTCCGGGGTGGCGTTCGGAACCAAGGTCCGGGCTGGCAGTCGGAACCAATGTCCGGGGTGGCGGTCGGAACCAAGATCCGGGGTGGGGGTCGGAACCAAGGTCCATGGTGGCGGTCGGAACAATGGTCCGGGAGGATGGTCGGAACTAAGGTCCGGGGTGTCTTTCGGAACCAAGGTCCGGGATGGCGGTCGGAACTGAGGTCCGAGGTGGAGGTCGGAACCAAGGTCCGGGGTGGCGGACGGAACCAAGGTCTGGGGTGGCGGTCGGAACAGGTCCGGGGTGGCGGTCGGAACCAAGGTCCGGGGTGGCGGTCGGAACAGGTCCGAGGTGGCGGTTGGAACCGAGGTCCGAGGTGGCGGTCGGAACCAAGGTCCGTGGTGGCGGTCGGAACCAAGGACTGGGGTGGCGGTCGGATCTAAGGTCCGTGGTGGCGTTCGGAACCAAGGTCCAGTGTGGATTTCGGACCCAAGGTCCGAGGTGGCGGTGAGAACCCAAGGTTCGAGGTGGTGGTCGGAACCAATGTCCACGGTGGCAGTCGGAACAAAGGTCCGGGTGGGCGGTCGGAACGAAGGTCCGGGGTGGCGTTCGGAATCAAGGTCCGGGTTGGCGGTTGGAACCGAGTTCCGAGGTGGCGTTCGGAAACAAGGTCCGGGGTGGCGGTCGGAACCAAGGTCCGGGGTAGCGGTCAGAACAGGTCCGGGGTGGCGGTCGGAACCAAGGTCCGGGGTGGCGCTCGGAACCACCGTCCGAGGGGGCGGTCAGATCCAAAATCCGGGGTGACAGTCGGAATCAAGGTCAGTGGGGTCGGTCGGAACCAAGGTCCGGAGTGGCTTTCGGAACCAAGGACCGGGGTGACGTTCGGAACAAAGGTCCGGGGTGGCGGTCGGAAGCAAGGTCCGGGATGGCGCTCGGAACCAACGTCCGAGGTGGCGGTCGGAACCAAGTTCCGGGGTGGCGGTCAGAACCCAAGGTCGGAGGTGGCGGTCGGAACCAAGGTCCGGGGTGGCGGTCGGAACTAAGGTCCGGGGTGGCGTTCGGAACCAAGGTCTGGGGTGGCCGTCGGATCCGAAGTCCGAGGTGGCTGTCGGAACCAAGGTCCGGGGTGGCAGTCAGAACGAAGGTCCGAGGTGGCGTCGGAACTGGTCCGGGGTGGCGGTCGGAACCAAGGTCCGGGGTGATGCTCGGAAACCAAGATGCGGGGTGGCGGTCGAAACCAATGTCCGTGGTGGCGGTCGGAACCACGTTCCGGGGTGGCGGTCGGAACCAAGGTCGGGGTGGCGGTCGGAACAGGTCCGGGGTGGCGTTCGGAACCAAGGTCCGAGGTGGCGGTCGGAACCACGTTCCGGGGTGGCGGTTGGAACCAAGGTCCGGGGTGGCGGTCGGAACCAAGTTCTGGGGTGGCGGTCGCAACAGGTCCGGGGTGGCGGTCGGAACCAAGGTCCGGGGTGGCAGTCAGAACAGGTCCGAGGTGGCGGTCGGAACCAAGTTCCGGGGTGGCGCTCGGAACCCAAGGTGTGGGTGGCGGTCCAAACCAATGTCCGTGGTGGCGGTCGGAACCAAGGTCCGAGGTGGCGGTCGGAACAGGTCCGGGGTGGCGTTCGGGTCCAAGGTCCGAGGTGGCGGTCGGAACCAAGTTCCGGGGTGGTGGTCGGAACCAAGGTCCGGGGGAGCGGTCGGAACCAAGGTCCGGGGAGGCGGTCGTAATCAACGTCCGGGGTGGCGGTCGGAAACAAGGTCCGGGTTGGCGGTAGGAACCAAGGTCCGAGGTGGCGGTCGGATCCAAGGTCCGGGGTGGCGGTCAGAACACGAGGTCCGGGTTGGTGGTCGGAACCAATGTCCGGGGTGGCATTCAGAAACAAGGTCCGAGGTGGCGGTCGAAACCAAGGTCCGGGTGGCGGTCGGAACTAAGGTCCGGGGTGGCGTTCGGAACCAAGGTCTGGGGTGGCGGTCGGAACGGCTTTCCGAGGTGGCGGTTGGACCCAAGGTCCGGGGTGGCATTCGGAACCAAGGTCTGGAGTGGCGGTCGGAACTGGTCCGGGGTGGCGGTCGGAACCAAGGTCCGGGGGGGCGGTCGGAACCAAGGTCCAGGGAGGCGTTCGGAACCAAGGTCCGGGGTGGCGGTCGGATCCAAGGTCCGGGTTGGCGGTCGGAACCAAGGTCCGAGGTGGCGGTCGGAAACAAGGTCCGGGGTGGCGGTCGGAACAGGTCCGGTGTGGCGTTCGGAACCAAGGTCCGAGGTGGCGGTCGGAACCACGTTGCGGGGTGGTGGTCGGACCCTGTTCCGACCGCCACCCGGACCTTGTTTTCGACCGCCACCTCGGTCCTTGTTTCTGAATGCCACCCCGGACATTGGTTCCGACCGCCAACCCGGACCTCGGGTTCTGACCGCCACCCCAGACCTTGGATCCGACCGCCACATCGGACCTTGGTTCCTACCGCCAACCCGGACGTTGGTTCCGACCGCCTCCCCGGACCTTGGTTAGGTCCGGGGAGGCGGTCGGAACCAACGTCCGGGGTGGCGGTCGGAACCAAGGTCCGGGTTGGCGGTAGGAACCAAGGTCCGATGTGGCGGTCGGATCCAAGGTCCGGGGTGGCGGTCAGAACCCGAGGTCCGGGTTGGCGGTCGGAACCAATGTCCGGGGTGGCATTCAGAAACAAGGTCCGAGGTGGCGGTCGAAAACAAGGTCCGGGTGGCGGTCGGAACAGGGTCCGGGGTTTCGGTCAGAACCAAGGTCCGGGGTGGCGGACGGAACCAAGGTCCGGGGTGGCGGTCGGAACCAAGCTCCGAGGTAGCGGTCGGAACCAAGGTCCGGGGGGGCGGTCAGAACCCATGGTCCGGGATTCCGGTCGGATCCAAGGTCCGGGATGTCAGTCGGAACCAAGATCCGGGGTGGCGATCGGAACCAAGGTCCAGTGTGGCGTTCGGAACCAAGGTCCGAGGTGGCGGTCGGAACCAATGCCCGGGGTGGCGGTCGGAACCAAGGTCCGGGGTGGCGGTCGGAACCAAGGTCCGGGGTTGCGGTCGGAAACAAGATCCGGGGTGGGGGTCGGACCCAAATTCCGGGGTGGCGGTCAGAACCAAGATCTGGGGGGGCGGTCGGAACCAAGGTCCATGGTTGCGGTTGGAACAATGGTCCGGGAGGGTGGTCGGAACTAAGGTCCGGCGTGGCTTTCGGAACCAAGGTCCTGGGAGGCGGTCGGAACCGAGGTCCGTGGTGGTGGTCGGAACCAAGGTCCGGGGTGGCGGTCGGAACCAAGGTCTGGGGTGGCGGTCGGAACAGGTCGGGGGTGGCGGTCGGAACCAAGGTCCGGGGTGGCGGTCGGAACAGGTCCGAGGTGGCGGTCGGAACCAAGGTCCGGGGTGCCACTCGGAACAGGTCCGGGGTGGCGTTCGGAACCAAGGTCCGAGGTGGCGGTCGGAACCAGGTGCCGGGGTGGCGGTCGGAACCAAGGTCCGGGGGGGCGTTCAGAACCCAAGGTCCGGGGTTCCGGTCGGATCCAAGGTCCGGGATGGCGGTCGGAACCAAGATCCGGGGTGGCGATCGGAACCAAGGTCCGGGGTGGCGTTCGGAACCACGGACCGGTGTGGCAGGCGGAACCAAGGTCCGGAGTGGTGGTCAGAACCAAGGTTTGGGGGGGGCGGTCGGAACCAAGGTCCGGGTTGGCGGTTGGAACCAAGGTCCGGGGTGGCGCTCGGAACCAACTTCCAGGGTGGCGGTCGGAACCACCGTCCGGGGGGGCGGTCAGAAACAAGGTCCGGGATGACAGTCGGAACCAAGGTCCGGGGTGGCGGTCGGAAAAAATCCGGGGTGGGGGTCGGAACCAAGATCCGGGGTGGGGTTCGGACCCAAATTCCAGGGTGGTGGTCAGAACCAAGGTCTGGGGGGGCCGTCGGAACCAAGGTCCATGGTGGCGGTCGGAACAACAGTCCGGGTGGGCGTTCGGAACTAAGGTCCGGGGTGGCGTTCGGAACCAAGGTCCGGGTGGCTTTCAGAACCAAGGACCGGGGTGACGTTCGGAACAAAGGTCCGGGGTGGCGGTCGGAAGCAAGGTCCCGGATGGCGGTCGGAACCAACGTCCGAGGTGGCGGTCGGAACCAAGTTCCGGCGTGGCGGTCAGAACCCAAGGTCGGAGGTGGCGGTCGGAACCAAGGTCCGGGGTGGCGGTCGGAACTAAGGTCCGGGGTGGCGTTCGGAACCAAGGTCTGGGGTGGCGGTCGGATCCGATGTCTGAGGTGGCTGTCGGAACCAAGGTCCGGGGTGGCAGTCAGAACGAAGGTCCGAGGTGGCGTCGGAACTGGTCCGGGGTGGCGGTGGGAACCAAGGTCCGGGGTGATGCTCGGAAACCAAGATGCGGGGTGGCGGTCGAAACCAATGTCCGTGGTGGCGGTCGGAACCACGTTCCGGGGTGGCGGTCGGAACCAAGGTCGGGGTGGCGGTCGGAACAGGTCCGGGGTGGCGTTCGGAACCAAGGTCCGAGGTGGCGGTCGGAACCACGTTCCGGGGTGGCGGTTGGAACCAAGGTCCGGGGTGGCGGTCGGAACCAAGTTCTGGGGTGGCGGTCGCAACAGGTCCGGGGTGGCGGTCGGAACCAAGGCCCGGGGTGGCAGTCAGAACAGGTCCGAGGTGGCGGTCGGAACCAAGTTCCGGGGTGGCGCTCGGAACCCAAGGTGTGGGTGGCGGTCCAAACCAATGTCCGTGGTGGCGGTCGGAACCAAGGTCCGAGGTGGCGGTCGGAACAGGTCCGGGGTGGCGTTCGGGTCCAAGGTCCGAGGTGGCGGTCGGAACCAAGTTCCGGGGTGGTGGTCGGAACCAAGGTCCGGGGGAGCGGTCGGAACCAAGGTCCGGGGAGGCGGTCGGAATCAACGTCCGGGGTGGCGGTCGGAAACAAGGTCCGGGTTGGCGGTAGGAACCAAGGTCCGAGGTGGCGGTCGGATCCAAGGTCCGGGGTGGCGGTCAGAACCCGAGGTCCGGGTTGGTGGTCGGAACCAATGTCCGGGGTGGCATTCAGAAACAAGGTCCGAGGTGGCGGTCGAAACCAAGGTCCGGGTGCCGGTCGGAACTAAGGTCCGGGGTGGCGTTCGGAACCAAGGTCTGGGGTGGCGGTCGGAACGGCTTTCCGAGGTGGCGGTTGGACCCAAGGTCCGGGGTGGCATTCGGAACCAAGGTCCGGAGTGGCGGTCGGAACTGGTCCGGGGTGGCGGTCGGAACCAAGGTCCGGGGGGGCGGTCGGAACCAAGGTCCAGGGAGGCGTTCGGAACCAAGGTCCGGGGTGGCGGTCGGATCCAAGGTCCGGGTTGGCGGTCGGAACCAAGGTCCAAGGTGGCATTCAGAACGAAGGTCCGGGGTGGCGATCGGAACCAAGGTCCAGTGTGGTGTTCGGAACCAAGGTCCGAGGTGGCACTCAGAACCCAAGGTTCGAGGTGACGGTCGGAACCAATGCCCGGGGTGGCGGTCGGAACCAAGGTCCGGTGAGGCGTTCGGAACCAAGGTCCGGGCTGGCGGTCGGAACCAAGGATCGGGTTGGCGGTAGGAACCAAGTTCCAAGGTGGCATTCAGAACCAAGATCCGGGGTGGCGATCGGAACCAAGGTCCAGTGTGGCGTTCGGAACCAAGGTCCGAGGTGGCGGTCGGAACCAATGCCCGGGGTGGCGGTCGGAACCAAGGTCCGGGGTGGCTGTCGGAACCAATACCCGGGGTGGTGGTCGGAACCAAGATCCGGGGTGGGGGTCGGACCCAAATTCCGGGGTGGCGGTCAGAACCAAGGTCTGGGGGTCGGTCGGAACCAAGGTCCATGGTGGCGGTCGGAACAATGGTCCGGCAGGGTGGTCGGAACTCAGGTCCAGGGTGGCTTTCGGAACCAAGGTCCGCGGTGGCGGTCGGAACCGAGGTCCGAGGTGGTGGTCGGAACCAAGGTCCGGGATGGCGGTCGGAACCAAGGTCTGGGGTGGCGGTCGGAACAGGTCCGGGGTGGCGGTTGGAACCAAGGTCCGGTGTGGCGGTAGGAACAGGTCCGAGGTGGCGGTCGGAACCAAGGTCCGTGGTGGTGCTCGGAACCCATGGTGCGGGGTGGCGGTCCAAACCAATGTCCGTGGTGGTGGTCGGAACCAAGGTCCGAGGTGGCGGTCGGAAACAAGGTCCGGGGTGGCGGTCGGAACAGGTCCGGTGTGGCGTTCGGAACCAAGGTCCGAGGTGGCGGTCGGAACCACGTTGCGGGGTGGTGGTCGGACCCTGTTCCGACCGCCACCCGGACCTTGTTTTCGACCGCCACCTCGGACCTTGTTTCTGAATGCCACCCCGGACATTGGTTCCGACCGCCAACCCGGACCTCGGGTTCTGACCGCCACCCCAGACCTTGGATCCGACCGCCACATCGGACCTTGGTTCCTACCGCCAACCCGGACGTTGGTTCCGACCGCCTCCCCGGACCTTGGTTAGGTCCGGGGAGGCGGTCGGAACCAACGTCCGGGGTGGCGGTCGGAACCAAGGTCCGGGTTGGCGGTAGGAACCAAGGTCCGATGTGGCGGTCGGATCCAAGGTCCGGGGTGGCGGTCAGAACCCGAGGTCCGGGTTGGCGGTCGGAACCAATGTCCGGGGTGGCATTCAGAAACAAGGTCCGAGGTGGCGGTCGAAAACAAGGTCCGGGTGGCGGTCGGAACAGGGTCCGGGGTGTCGGTCAGAACCAAGGTCCGGGGTGGCGGACGGAACCAAGGTCCGGGGTGGCGGTTGGAACCAAGCTCCGAGGTAGCGGTCGGAACCAAGGTCCGGGGGGGCGGTCAGAACCCATGGTCCGGGATTCCGGTCGGATCCAAGGTCCGGGATGTCGGTCGGAACCAAGATCCGGGGTGGCGATCGGAACCAAGGTCCAGTGTGGCGTTCGGAACCAAGGTCCGAGGTGGCGGTCGGAACCAATGCCCGGGGTGGCGGTCGGAACCAAGGTCCGGGGTGGCGGTCGGAACCAAGGTCCGGGGTTGCGGTCGGAAACAAGATCCGGGGTGGGGGTCGGACCCAAATTCCGGGGTGGCGGTCAGAACCAAGATCTGGGGGGGCGGTCGGAACCAAGGTCCATGGTTGCGGTTGGAACAATGGTCCGGGAGGGTGGTCGGAACTAAGGTCCGGCGTGGCTTTCGGAACCAAGGTCCTGGGAGGCGGTCGGAACCGAGGTCCGTGGTGGTGGTCGGAACCAAGGTCCGGGGTGGCGGTCGGAACCAAGGTCTGGGGTGGCGGTTGGAACAGGTCGGGGGTGGCGGTCGGAACCAAGGTCCGGGGTGGCGGTCGGAACAGGTCCGAGGTGGCGGTCGGAACCAAGGTCCGGGGTGCCACTCGGAACAGGTCCGGGGTGGCGTTCGGAACCAAGGTCCGAGGTGGCGGTCGGAACCAGGTGCCGGGGTGGCGGTCGGAACCAAGGTCCGGGGGGGCGTTCAGAACCCAAGGTCCGGGGTTCCGGTCGGATCCAAGGTCCGGGATGGCGGTCGGAACCAAGATCCGGGGTGGCGATCGGAACCAAGGTCCGGGGTGGCGTTCGGAACCACGGACCGGTGTGGCAGGCGGAACCAAGGTCCGGAGTGGTGGTCGGAACCAAGGTTTGGGGGGGCGGTCGGAACCAAGGTCCGGGTTGGCGGTTGGAACCAAGGTCCGGGGTGGCGCTCGGAACCAACTTCCAGGGTGGCGGTCGGAACCACCGTCCGGGGGGGCGGTCAGAAACAAGGTCCGGGATGACAGTCGGAACCAAGGTCCGGGGTGGCGGTCGGAAAAAATCCGGGGTGGGGGTCGGAACCAAGATCCGGGGTGGGGTTCGGACCCAAATTCCAGGGTGGTGGTCAGAACCAACGTCTGGGGGGGCCGTCGGAACCAAGGTCCATGGTGGCGGTCGGAACAACAGTCCGGGTGGGCGTTCGGAACTAAGGTCCGGGGTGACGTTCGGAACCAAGGTCCGGGGTGGCGGTTGGAACCGAGGTCCGAGGTGGCGGTCGGAACCAAGGTCCGGGGTGGCGGTCGGACCCAAGGTCCGGGGTGGCGGTCGGAATAAGTCCGGGGTGGCGGTTGGAACCAAGGTCCGGGGTGGCGCTCGGAACCAACTTCCGGGGTTGCGGTCGCAACCACTGTCCGGGGGGGCGGTCAGAACCAAGGTCCAGGGTGACAGTCGGAATCAAGGCCGGGGGGGTGGTCGGAACCAAGGTCCGGTGTGGCGTTCGGAACAAAGGTCCGGGGTGGCGGTCGGAAGCAAGGTCCGGGATGGCGGTCGGAACCAAAGTCCGAGGTGGCGGTCGGAACCAAGGTCCGGGGTGGCGGTCGGAACCAAGTTCTGGGGTGGCGGTCGCAACAGGTCCGGGGTGGCGGTCGGAACCAAGGTCCGGGGTGGCAGTCAGAACAGGTCCGAGGTGGCGGTCGGAACCAAGTTCCGGGGTGGCGCTCGGAACCCAAGGTGTGGGTGGCGGTCCAAACCAATGTCCGTGGTGGCGGTCGGAACCAAGGTCCGAGGTGGCGGTCGGAACAGGTCCGGGGTGGCGTTCGGGTCCAAGGTCCGAGGTGGCGGTCGGAACCAAGTTCCGGGGTGGTGGTCGGAACCAAGGTCCGGGGGAGCGGTCGGAACCAAGGTCCGGGGAGGCGGTCGGAATCAACGTCCGGGGTGGCGGTCGGAAACAAGGTCCGGGTTGGCGGTAGGAACCAAGGTCCGAGGTGGCGGTCGGATCCAAGGTCCGGGGTGGCGGTCAGAACACGAGGTCCGGGTTGGTGGTCGGAACCAATGTCCGGGGTGGCATTCAGAAACAAGGTCCGAGGTGGCGGTCGAAACCAAGGTCCGGGTGGCGGTCGGAACTAAGGTCCGGGGTGGCGTTCGGAACCAAGGTCTGGGGTGGCGGTCGGAACGGCTTTCCGAGGTGGCGGTTGGACCCAAGGTCCGGGGTGGCATTCGGAACCAAGGTCCGGAGTGGCGGTCGGAACTGGTCCGGGGTGGCGGTCGGAACCAAGGTCCGGGGGGGCGGTCGGAACCAAGGTCCAGGGAGGCGTTCGGAACCAAGGTCCGGGGTGGCGGTCGGATCCAAGGTCCGGGTTGGCGGTCGGAACCAAGGTCCAAGGTGGCATTCAGAACGAAGGTCCGGGGTGGCGATCGGAACCAAGGTCCAGTGTGGTGTTCGGAACCAAGGTCCGAGGTGGCACTCAGAACCCAAGGTTCGAGGTGACGGTCGGAACCAATGCCCGGGGTGGCGGTCGGAACCAAGGTCCGGTGAGGCGTTCGGAACCAAGGTCCGGGCTGGCGGTCGGAACCAAGGATCGGGTTGGCGGTAGGAACCAAGTTCCAAGGTGGCATTCAGAACCAAGATCCGGGGTGGCGATCGGAACCAAGGTCCAGTGTGGCGTTCGGAACCAAGGTCCGAGGTGGCGGTCGGAACCAATGCCCGGGGTGGCGGTCGGAACCAAGGTCCGGGGTGGCTGTCGGAACCAATACCCGGGGTGGCGGTCGGAACCAAGATCCGGGGTGGGGGTCGGACCCAAATTCCGGGGTGGCGGTCAGAACCAAGGTCTGGGGGTCGGTCGGAACCAAGGTCCATGGTGGCGGTCGGAACAATGGTCCGGCAGGGTGGTCGGAACTCAGGTCCGGGGTGGCTTTCGGAACCAAGGTCCGCGGTGGCGGTCGGAACCGAGGTCCGAGGTGGTGGTCGGAACCAAGGTCCGGGGTGGCGGTCGGAACCAAGGTCTGGGGTGGCGGTCGGAACAGGTCCGGGGTGGCGGTTGGAACCAAGGTCCGGTGTGGCGGTAGGAACAGGTCCGAGGTGGCGGTCGGAACCAAGGTCCGTGGTGGTGCTCGGAACCCATGGTGCGGGGTGGCGGTCCAAACCAATGTCCGTGGTGGTGGTCGGAACCAAGGTCCGAGGTGGCGGTCGGAAACAAGGTCCGGGGTGGCGGTCGGAACAGGTCCGGTGTGGCGTTCGGAACCAAGGTCCGAGGTGGCGGTCGGAACCACGTTGCGGGGTGGTGGTCGGACCCTGTTCCGACCGCCACCCGGACCTTGTTTTCGACCGCCACCTCGGTCCTTGTTTCTGAATGCCACCCCGGACATTGGTTCCGACCGCCAACCCGGACCTCGGGTTCTGACCGCCACCCCAGACCTTGGATCCGACCGCCACATCGGACCTTGGTTCCTACCGCCAACCCGGACGTTGGTTCCGACCGCCTCCCCGGACCTTGGTTAGGTCCGGGGAGGCGGTCGGAACCAACGTCCGGGGTGGCGGTCGGAACCAAGGTCCGGGTTGGCGGTAGGAACCAAGGTCCGATGTGGCGGTCGGATCCAAGGTCCGGGGTGGCGGTCAGAACCCGAGGTCCGGGTTGGCGGTCGGAACCAATGTCCGGGGTGGCATTCAGAAACAAGGTCCGAGGTGGCGGTCGAAAACAAGGTCCGGGTGGCGGTCGGAACAGGGTCCGGGGTTTCGGTCAGAACCAAGGTCCGGGGTGGCGGACGGAACCAAGGTCCGGGGTGGCGGTCGGAACCAAGCTCCGAGGTAGCGGTCGGAACCAAGGTCCGGGGGGGCGGTCAGAACCCATGGTCCGGGATTCCGGTCGGATCCAAGGTCCGGGATGTCGGTCGGAACCAAGATCCGGGGTGGCGATCGGAACCAAGGTCCAGTGTGGCGTTCGGAACCAAGGTCCGAGGTGGCGGTCGGAACCAATGCCCGGGGTGGCGGTCGGAACCAAGGTCCGGGGTGGCGGTCGGAACCAAGGTCCGGGGTTGCGGTCGGAAACAAGATCCGGGGTGGGGGTCGGACCCAAATTCCGGGGTGGCGGTCAGAACCAAGATCTGGGGGGGCGGTCGGAACCAAGGTCCATGGTTGCGGTTGGAACAATGGTCCGGGAGGGTGGTCGGAACTAAGGTCCGGCGTGGCTTCCGGAACCAAGGTCCTGGGAGGCGGTCGGAACCGAGGTCCGTGGTGGTGGTCGGAACCAAGGTCCGGGGTGGTGGTCGGAACCAAGGTCTGGGGTGGCGGTCGGAACAGGTCGGGGGTGGCGGTCGGAACCAAGGTCCGGGGTGGCGGTCGGAACAGGTCCGAGGTGGCGGTCGGAACCAAGGTCCGGGGTGCCACTCGGAACAGGTCCGGGGTGGCGTTCGGAACCAAGGTCCGAGGTGGCGGTCGGAACCAGGTGCCGGGGTGGCGGTCGGAACCAAGGTCCGGGGGGGCGTTCAGAACCCAAGGTCCGGGGTTCCGGTCGGATCCAAGGTCCGGGATGGCGGTCGGAACCAAGATCCGGGGTGGCGATCGGAACCAAGGTCCGGGGTGGCGTTCGGAACCACGGACCGGTGTGGCAGGCGGAACCAAGGTCCGGAGTGGTGGTCGGAACCAAGGTTTGGGGGGGGCGGTCGGAACCAAGGTCCGGGTTGGCGGTTGGAACCAAGGTCCGGGGTGGCGCTCGGAACCAACTTCCAGGGTGGCGGTCGGAACCACCGTCCGGGGGGGCGGTCAGAAACAAGGTCCGGGATGACAGTCGGAACCAAGGTCCGGGGTGGCGGTCGGAAAAAATCCGGGGTGGGGGTCGGAACCAAGATCCGGGGTGGGGTTCGGACCCAAATTCCAGGGTGGTGGTCAGAACCAAGGTCTGGGGGGGCCGTCGGAACCAAGGTCCATGGTGGCGGTCGGAACAACAGTCCGGGTGGGCGTTCGGAACTAAGGTCCGGGGTGGCGTTCGGAACCAAGGTCCGGGTGGCTTTCAGAACCAAGGACCGGGGTGACGTTCGGAACAAAGGTCCGGGGTGGCGGTCGGAAGCAAGGTCCCGGATGGCGGTCGGAACCAACGTCCGAGGTGGCGGTCGGAACCAAGTTCCGGCGTGGCGGTCAGAACCCAAGGTCGGAGGTGGCGGTCGGAACCAAGGTCCGGGGTGGCGGTCGGAACTAAGGTCCGGGGTGGCGTTCGGAACCAAGGTCTGGGGTGGCGGTCGGATCCGATGTCTGAGGTGGCTGTCGGAACCAAGGTCCGGGGTGGCAGTCAGAACGAAGGTCCGAGGTGGCGTCGGAACTGGTCCGGGGTGGCGGTGGGAACCAAGGTCCGGGGTGATGCTCGGAAACCAAGATGCGGGGTGGCGGTCGAAACCAATGTCCGTGGTGGCGGTCGGAACCACGTTCCGGGGTGGCGGTCGGAACCAAGGTCGGGGTGGCGGTCGGAACAGGTCCGGGGTGGCGTTCGGAACCAAGGTCCGAGGTGGCGGTCGGAACCACGTTCCGGGGTGGCGGTTGGAACCAAGGTCCGGGGTGGCGGTCGGAACCAAGTTCTGGGGTGGCGGTCGCAACAGGTCCGGGGTGGCGGTCGGAACCAAGGCCCGGGGTGGCAGTCAGAACAGGTCCGAGGTGGCGGTCGGAACCAAGTTCCGGGGTGGCGCTCGGAACCCAAGGTGTGGGTGGCGGTCCAAACCAATGTCCGTGGTGGCGGTCGGAACCAAGGTCCGAGGTGGCGGTCGGAACAGGTCCGGGGTGGCGTTCGGGTCCAAGGTCCGAGGTGGCGGTCGGAACCAAGTTCCGGGGTGGTGGTCGGAACCAAGGTCCGGGGGAGCGGTCGGAACCAAGGTCCGGGGAGGCGGTCGGAATCAACGTCCGGGGTGGCGGTCGGAAACAAGGTCCGGGTTGGCGGTAGGAACCAAGGTCCGAGGTGGCGGTCGGATCCAAGGTCCGGGGTGGCGGTCAGAACCCGAGGTCCGGGTTGGTGGTCGGAACCAATGTCCGGGGTGGCATTCAGAAACAAGGTCCGAGGTGGCGGTCGAAACCAAGGTCCGGGTGGCGGTCGGAACTAAGGTCCGGGGTGGCGTTCGGAACCAAGGTCTGGGGTGGCGGTCGGAACGGCTTTCCGAGGTGGCGGTTGGACCCAAGGTCCGGGGTGGCATTCGGAACCAAGGTCCGGAGTGGCGGTCGGAACTGGTCCGGGGTGGCGGTCGGAACCAAGGTCCGGGGGGGCGGTCGGAACCAAGGTCCAGGGAGGCGTTCGGAACCAAGGTCCGGGGTGGCGGTCGGATCCAAGGTCCGGGTTGGCGGTCGGAACCAAGGTCCAAGGTGGCATTCAGAACGAAGGTCCGGGGTGGCGATCGGAACCAAGGTCCAGTGTGGTGTTCGGAACCAAGGTCCGAGGTGGCACTCAGAACCCAAGGTTCGAGGTGACGGTCGGAACCAATGCCCGGGGTGGCGGTCGGAACCAAGGTCCGGTGAGGCGTTCGGAACCAAGGTCCGGGCTGGCGGTCGGAACCAAGGATCGGGTTGGCGGTAGGAACCAAGTTCCAAGGTGGCATTCAGAACCAAGATCCGGGGTGGCGATCGGAACCAAGGTCCAGTGTGGCGTTCGGAACCAAGGTCCGAGGTGGCGGTCGGAACCAATGCCCGGGGTGGCGGTCGGAACCAAGGTCCGGGGTGGCTGTCGGAACCAATACCCGGGGTGGTGGTCGGAACAAAGATCCGGGGTGGGGGTCGGACCCAAATTCCGGGGTGGCGGTCAGAACCAAGGTCTGGGGGTCGGTCGGAACCAAGGTCCATGGTGGCGGTCGGAACAATGGTCCGGCAGGGTGGTCGGAACTCAGGTCCGGGGTGGCTTTCGGAACCAAGGTCCGCGGTGGCGGTCGGAACCGAGGTCCGAGGTGGTGGTCGGAACCAAGGTCCGGGGTGGCGGTCGGAACCAAGGTCTGGGGTGGCGGTCGGAACAGCTCCGGGGTGGCGGTTGGAACCAAGGTCCGGTGTGGCGGTAGGAACAGGTCCGAGGTGGCGGTCGGAACCAAGGTCCGTGGTGGTGCTCGGAACCCATGGTGCGGGGTGGCGGTCCAAACCAATGTCCGTGGTGGTGGTCGGAACCAAGGTCCGAGGTGGCGGTCGGAAACAAGGTCCGGGGTGGCGGTCGGAACAGGTCCGGTGTGGCGTTCGGAACCAAGGTCCGAGGTGGCGGTCGGAACCACGTTGCGGGGTGGTGGTCGGACCCTGTTCCGACCGCCACCCGGACCTTGTTTTCGACCGCCACCTCGGACCTTGTTTCTGAATGCCACCCCGGACATTGGTTCCGACCGCCAACCCGGACCTCGGGTTCTGACCGCCACCCCAGACCTTGGATCCGACCGCCACATCGGACCTTGGTTCCTACCGCCAACCCGGACGTTGGTTCCGACCGCCTCCCCGGACCTTGGTTAGGTCCGGGGAGGCGGTCGGAACCAACGTCCGGGGTGGCGGTCGGAACCAAGGTCCGGGTTGGCGGTAGGAACCAAGGTCCGATGTGGCGGTCGGATCCAAGGTCCGGGGTGGCGGTCAGAACCCGAGGTCCGGGTTGGCGGTCGGAACCAATGTCCGGGGTGGCATTCAGAAACAAGGTCCGAGGTGGCGGTCGAAAACAAGGTCCGGGTGGCGGTCGGAACAGGGTCCGGGGTGTCGGTCAGAACCAAGGTCCGGGGTGGCGGACGGAACCAAGGTCCGGGGTGGCGGTCGGAACCAAGCTCCGAGGTAGCGGTCGGAACCAAGGTCCGGGGGGGCGGTCAGAACCCATGGTCCGGGATTCCGGTCGGATCCAAGGTCCGGGATGTCGGTCGGAACCAAGATCCGGGGTGGCGATCGGAACCAAGGTCCAGTGTGGCGTTCGGAACCAAGGTCCGAGGTGGCGGTCGGAACCAATGCCCGGGGTGGCGGTCGGAACCAAGGTCCGGGGTGGCGGTCGGAACCAAGGTCCGGGGTTGCGGTCGGAAACAAGATCCGGGGTGGGGGTCGGACCCAAATTCCGGGGTGGCGGTCAGAACCAAGATCTGGGGGGGCGGTCGGAACCAAGGTCCATGGTTGCGGTTGGAACAATGGTCCGGGAGGGTGGTCGGAACTAAGGTCCGGCGTGGCTTTCGGAACCAAGGTCCTGGGAGGCGGTCGGAACCGAGGTCCGTGGTGGTGGTCGGAACCAAGGTCCGGGGTGGCGGTCGGAACCAAGGTCTGGGGTGGCGGTCGGAACAGGTCGGGGGTGGCGGTCGGAACCAAGGTCCGGGGTGGCGGTCGGAACAGGTCCGAGGTGGCGGTCGGAACCAAGGTCCGGGGTGCCACTCGGAACAGGTCCGGGGTGGCGTTCGGAACCAAGGTCCGAGGTGGCGGTCGGAACCAGGTGCCGGGGTGGCGGTCGGAACCAAGGTCCGGGGGGGCGTTCAGAACCCAAGGTCCGGGGTTCCGGTCGGATCCAAGGTCCGGGATGGCGGTCGGAACCAAGATCCGGGGTGGCGATCGGAACCAAGGTCCGGGGTGGCGTTCGGAACCACGGACCGGTGTGGCAGGCGGAACCAAGGTCCGGAGTGGTGGTCGGAACCAAGGTTTGGGGGGGCGGTCGGAACCAAGGTCCGGGTTGGCGGTTGGAACCAAGGTCCGGGGTGGCGCTCGGAACCAACTTCCAGGGTGGCGGTCGGAACCACCGTCCGGGGGGGCGGTCAGAAACAAGGTCCGGGATGACAGTCGGAACCAAGGTCCGGGGTGGCGGTCGGAAAAAATCCGGGGTGGGGGTCGGAACCAAGATCCGGGGTGGGGTTCGGACCCAAATTCCAGGGTGGTGGTCAGAACCAACGTCTGGGGGGGCCGTCGGAACCAAGGTCCATGGTGGCGGTCGGAACAACAGTCCGGGTGGGCGTTCGGAACTAAGGTCCGGGGTGACGTTCGGAACCAAGGTCCGGGGTGGCGGTTGGAACCGAGGTCCGAGGTGGCGGTCGGAACCAAGGTCCGGGGTGGCGGTCGGACCCAAGGTCCGGGGTGGCGGTCGGAATAAGTCCGGGGTGGCGGTTGGAACCAAGGTCCGGGGTGGCGCTCGGAACCAACTTCCGGGGTTGCGGTCGCAACCACTGTCCGGGGGGGCGGTCAGAACCAAGGTCCAGGGTGACAGTCGGAATCAAGGCCGGGGGGGTGGTCGGAACCAAGGTCCGGTGTGGCGTTCGGAACAAAGGTCCGGGGTGGCGGTCGGAAGCAAGGTCCGGGATGGCGGTCGGAACCAAAGTCCGAGGTGGCGGTCGGAACCAAGGTCCGGGGTGGCGGTCGGAACCAAGGTCCGGGGTGGCGGTCAGAACCCAAGGTCGGAGATGGCGGTCGGAACCAAGGTCCGGGGTGGCGGTCGGAACCAATTTCCGGGGTGGCGGGCGGAATCACGGTCCGGGGTGGCAGTCGGAACCAAGGTCCGGGGTGCCGGTCGGAACCAAGGTCCGGGGTGGCGGTCGGAACAGGGTCCGGGGTGGCGGTCAGAACCAAGGTCCGGGGTGGCGGTCGGAACCAAGGTCCGGGGTGGCGGTCGGAACCAAGGTCCGAGGTGGCGGTCGAAACCAAGGTCCGGGGTGGTGGTCAGAACCCGAGGTCCGGAATGCCGGTCGGAACCAATGTCCGGGGTGGCATTCGGAACCAAGGTCCGGGGTGGCGGTCAGAACCCGAGGTCCGGGGTGCCGGTCGGAACCAATGTCCGGGGTGGCATTCGGAACAAAGGTCCAAGGTGGCGGTTGGAACCAAGATCCGGGGTGTGGGTCAGACCCAAATTCTGGGGGGCGGTCGGAACCAATGTCCATGGTTCCGGTCGGAACAAAGGGTCGGGTGGGCGGTCGGAACTATGGTCCGGGGTGGCGTTCGGAACCAAGGTCTGGGGTGGCGGTCGGAACCGCTTTCCGAGGTGGCGGTCGGACCCATGGTCCGGGGTGGCAGTCGGAACCAAGGTCCGGGGTGGCGGTCGGAACTGGTCCTGGGTGGCTGTCGGAACCAAGGTCCGGGGGGGCGGTCGGAACCAAGGTCCGGTGAGGCATTCGGAACCAAGGTCCGGGGTGGCGGTCGGAACCAAGGTCCGGGTTGGCAGTCGGAACCAAGGTCCGAGGTGGCGGTCGTAACCAATGTCCGGGGTGGCGGTCGGAACCAAGCTCCGGGGTGGCGGTCGGAACCAAGGTCCGGGGTGGCGGTCGGAACCAAGGTCTGGGGTGGCGGTCGGAACAGGTCTGGGGTGGCGGTCGGAACCAAGGTCCGAGGTGGCGGTCGGAACAGGTCCGAGATGGCGGTCGGAACCCAAGGTGCGGGGTGGCGGTCCGAACCAATGTCCGTGGTGGCGGTCGGAACCAAGGTCCGAGGTGGCGGTCGGAAACAAGGTCCGGGGTGGCGATCGGAACAGGTCCGGGGTGGCGTTCGGATCCAAGGTCTGGGGTGGCGGTTGGAACCGCTTTCCGAGGTGGCGGTCGGACCCAAGGTTCGGGGTGGCATTCGGAACCAAGGTCCGGGGTGGCGGTTGGAACTGGACAGGGGTGGCGGTCGGAACCAAGGTCCGGGGGGGCGGTCGGAACCAAGGTCCGGTGAGGCGTTCGGAACCAAGGTCTGGGCTGGCGGTCGGAACCAAGGTCCGGGTTGGCGGTCGGAACCAAGTTCCAAGGTGGCATTCAGAACCAAGGTCCGGGGTGGCGATCGGAACCAAGGTCCAGTGTGGCATTCGGAACCAAGGTCCGAGGTGGCACTCAGAACCCAAGGTTCGAGGTGGCGGTCGGAACCAATGCCCGGGGTGGCGGTCGGAACCAAGGTCCGGGGTGGCGGTCGGAACCAAGGTCCGGGGTGGCGGTCGGAAACAAGATCCGGGGTGGGGGTCGGACCCAAATTCCGGGGTGGCGGTCAGAACCAAGATCAGGGGGGGCGGTCGGAACGAAGGTCCATGGTCGCGGTCGGAACAATGGTCCGGGAGGGTGGTCGGAACTAAGGTCCGGCGTGGCTTTCGGAACCAAGGTCCTGGGTGGCGGTCAGAACCGAGGTCCGTGGTGGTGGTCGGAACCAAGGTCCGGGGTGGCGGTCGGAACCAAGGTCTGGGGTGGCGGTCGGAACAGGTCCAGGGTGGCGGTCGGAACCAAGGTCCGGGGTGGCGGTCGGAACAGGTCCGAGGTGGCGGTCGGAACCAAGGTCCGGGGTGGCGCTCGGAACCCAAGGTGCGGGGTGGCGGTCCGAACCAATGTCCGTGGTGGCGGTCGGAATCAAGGTCCGAGGTGGCGGTCGGAAGCAAGGTCCGGGGTGGCGGTCGGAACAGGTCCGGGGTGGCGTTTGGAACCAAGGTCCGAGGTGGCGGTCGGAACCAGGTGCCGGGGTGGCGGTTGGAACCAAGGTCCGGGGGGGCGGTCAGAACCCAAGGTCCGGGGTTCCGGTCGGATCCAAGGTCCGGGATGGCGGTCGGAACCAAGATCCGGGGTGGCGATCGGAACCAAGGTCCGGGGTGGCGTTCGGAACCAAGGACCGGTGTGGCGGGCAGAACCAAGGTCCGGAGTGGTGGTCGGAACCAAGTTTTTGGGGGGGGGCGGTCGGAACCAAGGTCCGGGTTGGCGGTTGGAACCAAGGTCCGGGGTGGCGCTCGGAACCAACTTCCAGGGTGGCGGTCGGAACCACCGTCCGGGGGGGGCGGTCAGAACCAAGGTCCGGGATGACAGTCGGAACCAAGGTCCGGGGTGGCGGTCGGAAAAAATCCGGGATGGTGGTCGGAACGAATCCGGAGTGGCGGTTGGAACCAAGTTCCGGGGTGGCGGTCGGAACCAATGTCCGGGGTGGCGGTCGGAACCAAGATCCGGGGTGGGGTTCGGACCCAAATTCCAGGGTGGCGGTCAGAACCAAGGTCTGGGGGGGCCGTCGGAACCAAGGTCCATGGTGGCGGTCGGAACAAAAGTCCGGGTGGGCGGTCGGAACTAAGGTCCGGGGTGGCGTTTGGAACCAAGGTCCGGGGTGGCGGTTGGAACCGAGGTCCGAGGTGGCGGTCGGAACCAAGGTCCGGGGTGGCGGTCGGAACCAAGGTCCGGGGTGGCGGTCGGAACCACGTTCCGGGGTGGCGGTCGGAACCAAGGTCCGGGGGGTCGGTCGGAACCAAGCTCCGGGGTGGCGGTCGGAACCAAGGTCCGGGGTGGCGGTCGGAACCAAGGTCTGGGGTGGCGGTCGGAACAGGTCCGGGGTGGCGGTCGGAACCAAGGTCCGAGGTGGCGGTCGGAACAGGTCCGAGGTGGCGGTCGGAACCCCAGGTGCGGGGTGGCGGTCCGAACCAATGTCCGTGGTGGCGGTCAGAACCAAGGTCCGAGGTGGCGGTCGGAAACAAGGTCCGGGGTGGCGATCGGAACAGGTCCGGGGTGGCGTTCGGATCCAAGGTCCGAGGTGGCGGTTGGAACCAAGTTCCGCGGTGGCGGTCGGAACCAAGGTCCGGGGGAGCGGTCGGAACCAAGGTCCGGGGAGGCGGTCGGAACCAACGTCCGTGGTGGCGGTCAGAACCAAGGTCCGGGTTGCCGGTTGGAACCAAGGTCCGAGGTGGCGGTCGGACACAAGGTTCGGGGTGGCATTCGGAACCATGGTCCGGGGTGGCGGTTGGAACTGGACCGGGGTGGCGGTCGGAACCAAGGTCCGGGGGGGGGCGGTCAGAACCAAGGTCCGGTGAGGCGTTCAGAACCAAGGTCCGGGCTGGCGGTCGGAACCAAGGTCCGGGTTGGCGGTCGGAACCAAGTTCCAAGGTGGCATTCAGAACCAAGATCCAGGGTGGCGATCGGAACCAAGGTCCAGTTTGGCGTTCGGAACCAAGGTCCGAGGTGGCGGTCGGAACCAATGCCCGGGGTGGCGGTCGGAACCAAGGTCCGGGGTGGCGGTCGGAACCAAGGTCCGGGGTGGCGGTCGGAAACAAGATCCGGGGTGGGGGTCGGACCCAAATTCCGGGGTGGCGGTCAGAACCAAGATCTGGGGGGGCGGTCGGAACCAAGGTCCATGGTGGGGGTTGGAACAATGGTCCGGGAGGGTGTTCGGAACTAAGGTCCGGCGTGGCTTTCGGAACCAAGGTCCTGGGAGGCGGTCGGAACCGAGGTCTGTGGTGGTGGTCGGTACCAAGGTCCGGGGTGGCGGTCGGAACCAAGGTCTGGGGTGGCGGTCGGAACAGGTCCGGGGTGGCGGTCGGAACCAAGGTCCGGGGTGGCGGTCGGAACCAAGGTCCGAGGTGGCGGTCGGAACCAAGGTCTGGGGTGGCGGTCGGAACAGGTCCGGGGTGGCGGTCGGAACCAAGGTCCGAGGTGGCGGTCGGAACAGGTCCGAGGTGGCGGTCGGAACCCCAGGTGCGGGGTGGCGGTCCGAACCAATGTCCATGGTGGCAGTCGGAACCAAGGTCCGAGGTGGCGGTCGGAAACAAGGTCCGGGGTGGCGATCGGAACAGGTCCGGGGTGGCGTTCGGATCCAAGGTCCGAGGTGGCGGTTGGAACCAAGTTCCGCGGTGGCGGTCGGAACCAAGGTCCGGGGGAGCGGTCGGAACCAAGGTCCGGGGAGGCGGTCGGAACCAACGTCCGTGGTGGCGGTCAGAACCAAGGTCCGGGTTGCCGGTTGGAACCAAGGTCCGAGGTGGCGGTCGGAACCAAGATCCGGTGTGGGTTTCGGACCCAAATTCCAGGGTGGTGGTCAGAACCAAGGTCTGGGGGGGCCGTCGGAACCAAGGTCCATGGTGGCGGTCGGAACAAAAGTCCGGGTGGGCGTTCGGAACTAAGGTCCGGGGTGGCGTTCGGAACCAAGCTCCGGGGTGGCGGTTGGAACCGAGGTCCGAGGTGGCGGTCGGAACCAAGGTCCGGGGTGGCGGTCGGAATAAGTCCGGGGTGGCGATTGGAAACAAGGTCCGGGGTGGCGCTCGGAACCAACTTCCGGGGTTGCGGTCGCAACCACTGTCCGGGGGGGTGGTCAGAACCAAGGTCCAGGGTGACAGTCGGAATCAAGGTCGGGGGGGGGCGGTCGGAACCAAGGTCCGGTGTGGCGGTCGGAACCAAGGTCCGGGGTGGCGGTCGGAATAAGTCCAGGGTGGCGGTTGGAACCAAGGTCCGGGGTGGCGCTCGGAACCAACTTCCGGGGTTGCGGTCGCAACCACTGTCCGGGGGGGCGGTCAGAACCAAGGTCCAGGGTGACGGTCGGAATCAAGGTCGGGGGGGGCGGTCGGAACCAAGGTCCGGTGTGGCGTTCGGAACAAAGGTCCGGGGTGGCGGTCGGAAGCAAGGTCCGGGATGGCGGTCGGAACCAAAGTCCGAGGTGGCGGTCGGAACCAAGGTCCGGGGTGGCGGTCGGAACCAAGGTCCGGGGTGGAGGTCAGAACCAAGATCCGGGGTGGGGTTCGGACCCAAATTCCAGGGTGGCGGTCAGAACCAAGGTCTGGGGGGGCCATCGGAACCAAGGTCCATGGTGGCGGTCGGAACAAAAGTCCGGGTGGGCGGTCGGAACTAAGGTCCGGGGTGGCGTTTGGAACCAAGGTCCGGGGTGGCGGTTGGAACCGAGGTCCGAGGTGGCGGTCGGAACCAAGGTCCGGGGTGGCGGTCGGAACCAAGGTCCGGGGTGGCGGTCGGAACCACGTTCCGGGGTGGCGGTCGGAACCAAGGTCCGGGGGGTCGGTCGGAACCAAGCTCCGGGGTGGCGGTCGGAACCAGGGTCCGGGGTGGCGGTCGGAACCAAGGTCTGGGGTGGCGGTCGGAACAGGTCCGGGGTGGCGGTCGGAACCAAGGTCCGAGGTGGCGGTCGGAACAGGTCCGAGGTGGCGGTCGGAACCCCAGGTGCGGGATGGCGGTCCGAACCAATGTCCGTGGTGGCGGTCGGAACCAAGGTCCGAGGTGCCGGTCGGAAACAAGGTCCGGGGTGGCGATCGGAACAGGTCCGGGGTGGCGTTCGGATCCAAGGTCCGAGGTGGCGGTTGGAACCAAGTTCCGCGGTGGCGGTCGGAACCAAGGTCCGGGGGAGCGGTCGGAACCAAGGTCCGGGGAGGCGGTCGGAACCAACGTCCGTGGTGGCGGTCAGAACCAAGGTCCGGGTTGCCGGTTGGAACCAAGGTCCGAGGTGGCGGTCGGACACAAGGTTCGGGGTGGCATTCGGAACACTGGACCGGGGTGGCGGTCGGAACCAAGGTCCTGGGGGGGGCGGTCGGAACCAAGGTCCGGTGAGGCGTTCAGAACCAAGGTCCGGGCTGGCGGTCGGAACCAATGTCCGGGGTGGCATTCGGAACAAAGGTCCAAGGTGGCGGTTGGAACCAAGATCCGGGGTGTGGGTCAGACCCAAATTCTGGGGGGCGGTCGGAACCAATGTCCATGGTTCCGGTCGGAACAAAGGGTCGGGTGGGCGGTCGGAACTATGGTCCGGGGTGGCGTTCGGAACCAAGGTCTGGGGTGGCGGTCGGAACCGCTTTCCGAGGTGGCGGTCGGACCCATGGTCCGGGGTGGCAGTCGGAACCAAGGTCCGGGGTGGCGGTCGGAACTGGTCCTGGGTGGCTGTCGGAACCAAGGTCCGGGGGGGCGGTCGGAACCAAGGTCCGGTGAGGCATTCGGAACCAAGGTCCGGGGTGGCGGTCGGAACCAAGGTCCGGGTTGGCAGTCGGAACCAAGGTCCGAGGTGGCGGTCGTAACCAATGTCCGGGGTGGCGGTCGGAACCAAGCTCCGGGGTGGCGGTCGGAACCAAGGTCCGGGGTGGCGGTCGGAACCAAGGTCTGGGGTGGCGGTCGGAACAGGTCTGGGGTGGCGGTCGGAACCAAGGTCCGAGGTGGCGGTCGGAACAGGTCCGAGATGGCGGTCGGAACCCAAGGTGCGGGGTGGCGGTCCGAACCAATGTCCGTGGTGGCGGTCGGAACCAAGGTCCGAGGTGGCGGTCGGAAACAAGGTCCGGGGTGGCGATCGGAACAGGTCCGGGGTGGCGTTCGGATCCAAGGTCTGGGGTGGCGGTTGGAACCGCTTTCCGAGGTGGCGGTCGGACCCAAGGTTCGGGGTGGCATTCGGAACCAAGGTCCGGGGTGGCGGTTGGAACTGGACAGGGGTGGCGGTCGGAACCAAGGTCCGGGGGGGCGGTCGGAACCAAGGTCCGGTGAGGCGTTCGGAACCAAGGTCTGGGCTGGCGGTCGGAACCAAGGTCCGGGTTGGCGGTCGGAACCAAGTTCCAAGGTGGCATTCAGAACCAAGGTCCGGGGTGGCGATCGGAACCAAGGTCCAGTGTGGCATTCGGAACCAAGGTCCGAGGTGGCACTCAGAACCCAAGGTTCGAGGTGGCGGTCGGAACCAATGCCCGGGGTGGCGGTCGGAACCAAGGTCCGGGGTGGCGGTCGGAACCAAGGTCCGGGGTGGCGGTCGGAAACAAGATCCGGGGTGGGGGTCGGACCCAAATTCCGGGGTGGCGGTCAGAACCAAGATCAGGGGGGGCGGTCGGAACGAAGGTCCATGGTCGCGGTCGGAACAATGGTCCGGGAGGGTGGTCGGAACTAAGGTCCGGCGTGGCTTTCGGAACCAAGGTCCTGGGTGGCGGTCAGAACCGAGGTCCGTGGTGGTGGTCGGAACCAAGGTCCGGGGTGGCGGTCGGAACCAAGGTCTGGGGTGGCGGTCGGAACAGGTCCAGGGTGGCGGTCGGAACCAAGGTCCGGGGTGGCGGTCGGAACAGGTCCGAGGTGGCGGTCGGAACCAAGGTCCGGGGTGGCGCTCGGAACCCAAGGTGCGGGGTGGCGGTCCGAACCAATGTCCGTGGTGGCGGTCGGAATCAAGGTCCGAGGTGGCGGTCGGAAGCAAGGTCCGGGGTGGCGGTCGGAACAGGTCCGGGGTGGCGTTTGGAACCAAGGTCCGAGGTGGCGGTCGGAACCAGGTGCCGGGGTGGCGGTTGGAACCAAGGTCCGGGGGGGCGGTCAGAACCCAAGGTCCGGGGTTCCGGTCGGATCCAAGGTCCGGGATGGCGGTCGGAACCAAGATCCGGGGTGGCGATCGGAACCAAGGTCCGGGGTGGCGTTCGGAACCAAGGACCGGTGTGGCGGGCAGAACCAAGGTCCGGAGTGGTGGTCGGAACCAAGTTTTTGGGGGGGGGCGGTCGGAACCAAGGTCCGGGTTGGCGGTTGGAACCAAGGTCCGGGGTGGCGCTCGGAACCAACTTCCAGGGTGGCGGTCGGAACCACCGTCCGGGGGGGGCGGTCAGAACCAAGGTCCGGGATGACAGTCGGAACCAAGGTCCGGGGTGGCGGTCGGAAAAAATCCGGGATGGTGGTCGGAACGAATCCGGAGTGGCGGTTGGAACCAAGTTCCGGGGTGGCGGTCGGAACCAATGTCCGGGGTGGCGGTCGGAACCAAGATCCGGGGTGGGGTTCGGACCCAAATTCCAGGGTGGCGGTCAGAACCAAGGTCTGGGGGGGCCGTCGGAACCAAGGTCCATGGTGGCGGTCGGAACAAAAGTCCGGGTGGGCGGTCGGAACTAAGGTCCGGGGTGGCGTTTGGAACCAAGGTCCGGGGTGGCGGTTGGAACCGAGGTCCGAGGTGGCGGTCGGAACCAAGGTCCGGGGTGGCGGTCGGAACCAAGGTCCGGGGTGGCGGTCGGAACCACGTTCCGGGGTGGCGGTCGGAACCAAGGTCCGGGGGGTCGGTCGGAACCAAGCTCCGGGGTGGCGGTCGGAACCAAGGTCCGGGGTGGCGGTCGGAACCAAGGTCTGGGGTGGCGGTCGGAACAGGTCCGGGGTGGCGGTCGGAACCAAGGTCCGAGGTGGCGGTCGGAACAGGTCCGAGGTGGCGGTCGGAACCCCAGGTGCGGGGTGGCGGTCCGAACCAATGTCCGTGGTGGCGGTCAGAACCAAGGTCCGAGGTGGCGGTCGGAAACAAGGTCCGGGGTGGCGATCGGAACAGGTCCGGGGTGGCGTTCGGATCCAAGGTCCGAGGTGGCGGTTGGAACCAAGTTCCGCGGTGGCGGTCGGAACCAAGGTCCGGGGGAGCGGTCGGAACCAAGGTCCGGGGAGGCGGTCGGAACCAACGTCCGTGGTGGCGGTCAGAACCAAGGTCCGGGTTGCCGGTTGGAACCAAGGTCCGAGGTGGCGGTCGGACACAAGGTTCGGGGTGGCATTCGGAACCATGGTCCGGGGTGGCGGTTGGAACTGGACCGGGGTGGCGGTCGGAACCAAGGTCCGGGGGGGGGCGGTCAGAACCAAGGTCCGGTGAGGCGTTCAGAACCAAGGTCCGGGCTGGCGGTCGGAACCAAGGTCCGGGTTGGCGGTCGGAACCAAGTTCCAAGGTGGCATTCAGAACCAAGATCCAGGGTGGCGATCGGAACCAAGGTCCAGTTTGGCGTTCGGAACCAAGGTCCGAGGTGGCGGTCGGAACCAATGCCCGGGGTGGCGGTCGGAACCAAGGTCCGGGGTGGCGGTCGGAACCAAGGTCCGGGGTGGCGGTCGGAAACAAGATCCGGGGTGGGGGTCGGACCCAAATTCCGGGGTGGCGGTCAGAACCAAGATCTGGGGGGGCGGTCGGAACCAAGGTCCATGGTGGGGGTTGGAACAATGGTCCGGGAGGGTGTTCGGAACTAAGGTCCGGCGTGGCTTTCGGAACCAAGGTCCTGGGAGGCGATCGGAACCGAGGTCTGTGGTGGTGGTCGGTACCAAGGTCCGGGGTGGCGGTCGGAACCAAGGTCTGGGGTGGCGGTCGGAACAGGTCCGGGGTGGCGGTCGGAACCAAGGTCCGGGGTGGCGGTCGGAACCAAGGTCCGAGGTGGCGGTCGGAACCAAGGTCTGGGGTGGCGGTCGGAACAGGTCCGGGGTGGCGGTCGGAACCAAGGTCCGAGGTGGCGGTCGGAACAGGTCCGAGGTGGCGGTCGGAACCCCAGGTGCGGGGTGGCGGTCCGAACCAATGTCCATGGTGGCAGTCGGAACCAAGGTCCGAGGTGGCGGTCGGAAACAAGGTCCGGGGTGGCGATCGGAACAGGTCCGGGGTGGCGTTCGGATCCAAGGTCCGAGGTGGCGGTTGGAACCAAGTTCCGCGGTGGCGGTCGGAACCAAGGTCCGGGGGAGCGGTCGGAACCAAGGTCCGGGGAGGCGGTCGGAACCAACGTCCGTGGTGGCGGTCAGAACCAAGGTCCGGGTTGCCGGTTGGAACCAAGGTCCGAGGTGGCGGTCGGAACCAAGATCCGGTGTGGGTTTCGGACCCAAATTCCAGGGTGGTGGTCAGAACCAAGGTCTGGGGGGGCCGTCGGAACCAAGGTCCATGGTGGCGGTCGGAACAAAAGTCCGGGTGGGCGTTCGGAACTAAGGTCCGGGGTGGCGTTCGGAACCAAGCTCCGGGGTGGCGGTTGGAACCGAGGTCCGAGGTGGCGGTCGGAACCAAGGTCCGGGGTGGCGGTCGGAATAAGTCCGGGGTGGCGGTTGGAAACAAGGTCCGGGGTGGCGCTCGGAACCAACTTCCGGGGTTGCGGTCGCAACCACTGTCCGGGGGGGTGGTCAGAACCAAGGTCCAGGGTGACAGTCGGAATCAAGGTCGGGGGGGGGCGGTCGGAACCAAGGTCCGGTGTGGCGGTCGGAACCAAGGTCCGGGGTGGCGGTCGGAATAAGTCCAGGGTGGCGGTTGGAACCAAGGTCCGGGGTGGCGCTCGGAACCAACTTCCGGGGTTGCGGTCGCAACCACTGTCCGGGGGGGCGGTCAGAACCAAGGTCCAGGGTGACGGTCGGAATCAAGGTCGGGGGGGGCGGTCGGAACCAAGGTCCGGTGTGGCGTTCGGAACAAAGGTCCGGGGTGGCGGTCGGAAGCAAGGTCCGGGATGGCGGTCGGAACCAAAGTCCGAGGTGGCGGTCGGAACCAAGGTCCGGGGTGGCGGTCGGAACCAAGGTCCGGGGTGGAGGTCAGAAACCAAGGTCGGAGATGGCGGTTGGAACCAAGTTCCGGGCTGGCGGTCGGAACCAATGTCCGGGGTGGCGGTCGGAACCAAGATCCGGGGTGGGGTTCGGACCCAAATTCCAGGGTGGCGGTCAGAACCAAGGTCTGGGGGGGCCATCGGAACCAAGGTCCATGGTGGCGGTCGGAACAAAAGTCCGGGTGGGCGGTCGGAACTAAGGTCCGGGGTGGCGTTTGGAACCAAGGTCCGGGGTGGCGGTTGGAACCGAGGTCCGAGGTGGCGGTCGGAACCAAGGTCCGGGGTGGCGGTCGGAACCAAGGTCCGGGGTGGCGGTCGGAACCACGTTCCGGGGTGACGGTCGGAACCAAGGTCCGGGGGGTCGGTCGGAACCAAGCTCCGGGGTGGCGGTCGGAACCAGGGTCCGGGGTGGCGGTCGGAACCAAGGTCTGGGGTGGCGGTCGGAACAGGTCCGGGGTGGCGGTCGGAACCAAGGTCCGAGGTGGCGGTCGGAACAGGTCCGAGGTGGCGGTCGGAACCCCAGGTGCGGGGTGGCGGTCCGAACCAATGTCCGTGGTGGCGGTCGGAACCAAGGTCCGAGGTGCCGGTCGGAAACAAGGTCCGGGGTGGCGATCGGAACAGGTCCGGGGTGGCGTTCGGATCCAAGGTCCGAGGTGGCGGTTGGAACCAAGTTCCGCGGTGGCGGTCGGAACCAAGGTCCGGGGGAGCGGTCGGAACCAAGGTCCGGGGAGGCGGTCGGAACCAACGTCCGTGGTGGCGGTCAGAACCAAGGTCCGGGTTGCCGGTTGGAACCAAGGTCCGAGGTGGCGGTCGGACACAAGGTTCGGGGTGGCATTCGGAACACTGGACCGGGGTGGCGGTCGGAACCAAGGTCCTGGGGGGGGCGGTCGGAACCAAGGTCCGGTGAGGCGTTCAGAACCAAGGTCCGGGCTGGCGGTCGGAACCAAGGTCCAGGTTGGCGGTCGGAACCAAGTTCCAAGGTGGCATTCAGAACCAAGATCCGGGGTGGCGATCGGAACCAAGGTCCAGTTTGGCGTTCGGAACCAAGGTCCGAGGTGGCGGTCGGAACCAATGCCCGGGGTGGCGGTCGGAACCAAGGTCCGGGGTGGCGGTCGGAACCAAGGTCCGGGGTGGCGGTCGGAAACAAGATCCGGGGTGGGTGTCGGACCCAAATCCGGGGTGGCGGTCAGAACCAAGATCAGGGGGGGCGGTCGGAACCAAGGTCCATGGTGGCGGTTGGAACAATGGTCCGGGAGGGTGTTCGGAACTAAGGTCCGGCGTGGCTTTCGGAACCAAGGTCCTGGGAGGCGGTCGGAACCGAGGTCCGTGGTGGTGGTCGGTACCAAGGTCCGGGGTGGCGGTCGGAACCAAGGTCTGGGGTGGCGGTCGGAACAGGTCCGGGGTGGCGGTCGGAACCAAGGTCCGGGGTGGCGGTCGGAACCAAGGTCCGAGGTGGCGGTCGGAACCAAGGTCTGGGGTGGCGGTCGGAACAGGTCCGGGGTGGCGGTCGGAACCAAGGTCCGAGGTGGCGGTCGGAACAGGTCCGAGGTGGCGGTCGGAACCCCAGGTGCGGGGTGGCGGTCCGAACCAATGTCCGTGGTGGCAGTCGGAACCAAGGTCCGAGGTGGCGGTCGGAAACAAGGTCCGGGGTGGCGATCGGAACAGGTCCGGGGTGGCGTTCGGATCCAAGGTCCGAGGTGGCGGTTGGAACCAAGTTCCGCGGTGGCGGTCGGAACCAAGGTCCGGGGGAGCGGTCGGAACCAAGGTCCGGGGAGGCGGTCGGAACCAACGTCCGTGGTGGCGGTCAGAACCAAGGTCCGGGTTGCCGGTTGGAACCAAGGTCCGAGGTGGCGGTCGGACACAAGGTTCGGGGTGGCATTCGGAACCATGGTCCGGGGTGGCGGTTGGAACTGGACCGGGGTGGCGGTCGGAACCAAGGTCCGGGGGGGGGCGGTCGGAACCAAGGTCCGGTGAGGCGTTCAGAACCAAGGTCCGGGCTCGCGGTCGGAACCAAGGTCCGGGTTGGCGGTCGGAACCAAGTTCCAAGGTGGCATTCAGAACCAAGATCCGGGGTGGCGATCGGAACCAAGGTCCAGTGTGGCGTTCGGAACCAAGGTCCGAGGTGGCGGTCGGAACCAATGCCCGGGGTGGCGGACGGAACCAAGGTCCGGGGTGGCGGTCGGAACCAAGGTCCGGGGTGGAGGTCAGAACCCAAGATCGGAGATGGCGGTTGGAACCAAGTTCCGGGCTGGCGGTCGGAACCAATGTCCGGGGTGGCGGTCGGAACCAAGATCCGGGGTGGGGTTCGGACCCAAATTCCAGGGTGGCGGTCAGAACCAAGGTCTGGGGGGGCCATCGGAACCAAGGTCCATGGTGGCGGTCGGAACAAAAGTCCGGGTGAGCGGTCGGAACTAAGGTCCGGGGTGGCGTTTGGAACCAAGGTCCGGGGTGGCGGTTGGAACCGAGGTCCGAGGTGGCGGTCGGAACCAAGGTCCGGGGTGGCGGTCGGAACCAAGGTCCGGGGTGGCGGTCGGAACCACGTTCCGGGGTGGCGGTCGGAACCAAGGTCCGGGGGGTCGGTCGGAACCAAGCTCCGGGGTGGCGGTCGGAACCAGGGTCCGGGGTGGCGGTCGGTACCAAGGTCTGGGGTGGCGGTCGGAACAGGTCCGGGGTGGCGGTCGGAACCAAGGTCCGAGGTGGCGGTCGGAACAGGTCCGAGGTGGCGGTCGGAACCCCAGGTGCGGGGTGGCGGTCCGAACCAATGTCCGTGGTGGCGGTCGGAACCAAGGTCCGAGGTGCCGGTCGGAAACAAGGTCCGGGGTGGCGATCGGAACAGGTCCGGGGTGGCGTTCGGATCCAAGGTCCGAGGTGGCGGTTGGAACCAAGTTCCGCGGTGGCGGTCGGAACCAAGGTCCGGGGGAGCGGTCGGAACCAAGGTCCGGGGAGGCGGTCGGAACCAACGTCCGTGGTGGCGGTCAGAACCAAGGTCCGGGTTGCCGGTTGGAACCAAGGTCCGAGGTGGCGGTCGGACACAAGGTTCGGGGTGGCATTCGGAACCATGGTCCGGGGTGGCGGTTGGAACTGGACCGGGGTGGCGGTCGGAACCAAGGTCCGGGGGGGGGCGGTCGGAACCAAGGTCCGGTGAGGCGTTCAGAACCAAGGTCCGGGCTGGCGGTCGGAACCAAGGTCCAGGTTGGCGGTCGGAACCAAGTTCCAAGGTGGCATTCAGAACCAAGATCCGGGGTGGCGATCGGAACCAAGGTCCAGTTTGGCGTTCGGAACCAAGGTCCGAGGTGGCGGTCGGAACTAATGCCCGGGGTGGCGGTCGGAACCAAGGTCCGGGGTGGCGGTCGGAACCAAGGTCCGGGGTGGCGGTCGGAAACAAGATCCGGGGTGGGTGTCGGACCCAAATCCGGGGTGGCGGTCAGAACCAAGATCAGGGGGGGCGGTCGGAACCAAGGTCCATGGTGGCGGTTGGAACAATGGTCCGGGAGGGTGTTCGGAACTAAGGTCCGGCGTGGCTTTCGGAACCAAGGTCCTGGGAGGCGGTCGGAACCGAGGTCCGTGGTGGTGGTCGGTACCAAGGTCCGGGGTGGCGGTCGGAACCAAGGTCTGGGGTGGCGGTCGGAACAGGTCCGGGGTGGCGGTCGGAACCAAGGTCCGGGGTGGCGGTCGGAACCAAGGTCCGAGGTGGCGGTCGGAACCAAGGTCTGGGGTGGCGGTCGGAACAGGTCCGGGGTGGCGGTCGGAACCAAGGTCCGAGGTGGCGGTCGGAACAGGTCCGAGGTGGCGGTCGGAACCCCAGGTGCGGGGTGGCGGTCCGAACCAATGTCCGTGGTGGCAGTCGGAACCAAGGTCCGAGGTGGCGGTCGGAAACAAGGTCCGGGGTGGCGATCGGAACAGGTCCGGGGTGGCGTTCGGATCCAAGGTCCGAGGTGGCGGTTGGAACCAAGTTCCGCGGTGGCGGTCGGAACCAAGGTCCGGGGGAGCGGTCGGAACCAAGGTCCGGGGAGGCGGTCGGAACCAACGTCCGTGGTGGCGGTCAGAACCAAGGTCCGGGTTGCCGGTTGGAACCAAGGTCCGAGGTGGCGGTCGGACACAAGGTTCGGGGTGGCATTCGGAACCATGGTCCGGGGTGGCGGTTGGAACTGGACCGGGGTTGCGGTCGGAACCAAGGTCCGGGGGGGGGCGGTCGGAACCAAGGTCCGGTGAGGCGTTCAGAACCAAGGTCCGGGCTGGCGGTCGGAACCAAGGTCCGGGTTGGCGGTCGGAACCAAGTTCCAAGGTGGCATTCAGAACCAAGATCCGGGGTGGCGATCGGAACCAAGGTCCAGTGTGGCGTTCGGAACCAAGGTCCGAGGTGGCGGTCGGAACCAATGCCCGGGGTGGCGGTCGGAACCAAGGTCCGGGGTGGCGGTCGGAAACAAGATCCGGGGTGGGGGTCGGACCCAAATTCCGGGGTGGCGGTCAGAACCAAGATCTGGAGGGGCGGTCGGAACCAAGGTCCATGGTGGTGGTTGGAACAATGGTCCGGGAGGGTGGTCGGAACTAAGGTCCGGCGTGGCTTTCGGAACCAAGGTCCTGGGAGGCGGTCGGAACCGAGGTCTGTGGTGGTGGTCGGTACCAAGGTCCGGGGTGGCGGTCGGAACCAAGGTCTGGGGTGGCGGTCGGAACAGGTCCGGGGTGGCGGTCGGATCCAAGGTCCGGGGTGGCGGTCGGAACAGGTCCGAGGTGGCGGTCGGAACCAAGGTCCGGGGTGGCGCTCGGAACAGGTCCGGGGTGGCGTTCGGAACCAAGGTCCGAGGTGGCGGTCGGAACCAGGTGCCGGGGTGACGGTCGGAACCAAGGTCCGGGGGGGCGTTCAGAACCCAAGGTCCGGGGTTCCGGTCGGATCCAAGGTCCGGGATGGCGGTCGGAACCAAGATCCGGGGTGGCGATCGGAACCAAGGTCCGGGGTGACGTTCGGAACCACGGACCGGTGTGGCCGGCGGAACCAAGGTCCGGAGTGGTGGTCGGAACCAAGGTTTGGGGGGGGGGCGGTCGGAACCAAGGTCCGGGTTGGCGGTTGGAACCAAGGTCCGGGGTGGCGCTCAGAACCAACTTCCAGGGTGGCGGTCGGAACCACCGTCCGGGGGGGCGGTCAGAACCAAGGTCCGGGATGACAGACGGAACCAAGGTCCGGGGTGGCGGTCGGAAAAAATCCGGGGTGGGGGCCGGAACGAATCCGGAGCGGCGGTTGGAACCAAGTTCCAGTGTGGCGGTCGGAACCAATGTCCGGGGTGGCGGTCGGAACCAAGATCCGGGGTGGGGTTCGGACCCAAATTCCAGGGTGGTGGTCAGAACCAAGGTCTGGGGGGGCCGTCGGAACCAAGGTCCATGGTGGCGGTCGGAACAAAAGTCCGGGTGGGCGTTCGGAACTAAGGTCCGGGGTGGCGTTCGGAACCAAGGTCCGGGGTGGCGGTTGGAACCGAGGTCCGAGGTGGCGGTCGGAACCAAGGTCCGGGGTGGCGGTCGGAATAAGTCCGGGGTGGCGGTTGGAAACAAGGTCCGGGGTGGCGCTCGGAACCAACTTCCGGGGTTGCGGTCGCAACCACTGTCCGGGGGGGCGGTCAGAACCAAGGTCCAGGGTGACAGTCGGAATCAAGGTCGGGGGGGGCGGTCGGAACCAAGGTCCGGTGTGGCGGTCGGAACCAAGGTCCGGGGAGGCGGTCGGAATAAGTCCGGGGTGGCGGTTGGAACCAAGGTCCGGGGTGGCGCTCGGAACCAACTTCCGGGGTTGCGGTCGCAACCACTGTCCGGGGGGGCGGTCAGAACCAAGGTCCAGGGTGACAGTCGGAATCAAGGTCGGGGGGGGCGGTCGGAACCAAGGTCCGGTGTGGCGTTCGGAACAAAGGTCCGGGGTGGCGGTCGGAAGCAACGTCCGGGATGGCAGTCGGAACCAAAGTCCGAGGTGGCGGTCGGAACCAAGGTCCGGGGTGGTGGTCGGAACCAAGGTCCGGGGTGGCGGTCAGAACCCAAGGTCGGAGATGGCGGTCGGAACCAAGGTCCGGGGTGGCGGTCGGAACCAATTTCCGGGGTGGCGGGCGGAATCACGGTCCGGGGTGGCAGTCGGAACCAAGGTCCGGGGTGCCGGTCGGAACCAAGGTCCGGGGTGGCGGTCGGAACAGGGTCCGGGGTGGCGGTCAGAACCAAGGTCCGGGGTGGCAGTCGGAACCAAGGTCCGGGGTGGCGGTCGGAACCAAGGTCCGAGGTGGCGGTCGAAACCAAGGTCCGGGGTGGTGGTCAGAACCCGAGGTCCTTAATGCCGGTCGGAACCAATGTCCGGGGTGGCATTTGGAACCAAGGTCCGGGGTGGCGGTCAGAACCCGAGGTCCGGGGTGCCGGTCGGAACCAATGTCCGGGATGGCATTCGGAACAAAGGTCCAAGGTGGCGGTTGGAACCAAGATCCGGGGTGTGGGTCAGACCCAAATTCTGGGGGGCGGTCGGAACCAATGTCCGGGGTGGCGGTCGGAACCAAGATCTGGGGTGGGGGTCGCACCCAAATTCCGGGCTGGAGGTCAGAACCAAGGTCTGGGGGGGCGGTCGGAACCAAGGTCCATGGTGGCCGTCGGAACAATGCTCCAGGAGGGTGGTCGGAGCTAAGTTCCGGGGTGGCCTTCGGAACCAAGGTCCGGGGTGGCGGTCGGAACCGAGGTCCCAGGTGGCGGTCGGACCCAAGGTCCGGGGTGGCAGTCGGAACCAAGGTCCGGGGTGGCGGTCGGAACTGCTCCGGGGTGGCGGTCGGAACCAAGGTCCGGGGGGGCGGTCGCAACCAAGGTCAGGTGAGGCATTCGGAACCAAGGTCCGGGGTGGCGGTCGGAACCAAGGTCCGGGTTGGCGGTCGGAATCAAGGTCCGAGCTGGCGGTGGTAACCAATGTCCGGGGTGGCATTCAGAACCAAGGTCCGGGGTGGCGATCGGAACCAAGGTCCAGTGTGGCGTTCGGAACCAAGGTCCGAGGTGGCACTCAGAACCCAAGGTTCGAGGTGGCGGTCGGAATCAATGCCCGGGGTGGCGGTCGGAACCAAGGTCCGGGGTGGCTGTCGGAACCAATACCCGGGGTGGCGGTCGGAACCAAGATCCGGGGTGGGGGTTGGACCCAAATTCCGGGGTGGCGGTCAGAACCAAGGTCTGGGGGTCGGTCGGAACCAAGGTCCATGGTGGCGGTCGGAACAATGGTCCGGCAGGGTGGTCGGAACTAAGGTCCGGGGTGGCTTTCGGAACCAAGGTCCGCGGTGGCGGTCGGAACCGAGGTCCGAGGTGGTGGTCGGAACCAAGGTCCGGGGTGGCGGTCGGAACCAAGGTCTGGGGTGGCGGTCGGAACAGGTCCGGGGTGGCGGTTGGAACCAAGGTCCGGTGTGGCGGTCGGAACAGGTCCGAGGTGGCGGTCGGAACCAAGGTCCGGGCTGCCGCTCGGAACCCATGGTGCGGGGTGGCGGTCCAAACCAATGTCCGTGGTGGTGGTCGGAACCAAGGTCCGAGGTGGCGGTCGGAAACAAGGTCCGGGGTGGCGGTCGGAACAGGTCCGGTGCGGCGTTCGGAACCAAGGTCCGAGGTGGCGGTCGGAACCAAGTTGCGGGGTGGTGGTCGGACTCTGTTCCGACCGCCACCCGGACCTTGTTTTCGACCGACACCTCGGACCTTGTTTCTGAATGCCACCCCGGACATTGGTTCCGACCGCCAACCCGGACCTCGGGTTCTGACCGCCACCCCGGACCTTGGATCCGACCGCCACATCGGACCTTGGTTCCTACCGCCAACCCGGACGTTGGTTCCGACCGCCTCCCCGGACCTTTGTTAGGTCCGGGGAGGCGGTCGGAACCAACGTCCGGGGTGGCGGTCGGAACCAAGGTCCGGGTTGGCGGTAGGAACCAAGGTCCGATGTGGCGGTCGGATCCAAGGTCTGGGGTGGCGGTCAGAACCCGAGGGCGGGTTGGCGGTCGGAACCAATGTCCGGGGTGGCATTCAGAAACAAGGTCCGAGGTGGCGGTCGAAAACAACGTCCGGGTGGCGGTCGGAACAGGGTCCGGTGTGTCGGTCAGAACCAAGGTCCGGGGTGGCGGACGGAACCAAGGTCCGGTGTGGCGGTCGGAACCAAGCTCCGAGGTAGCGGTCGGAACCAAGGTCCGGGGGGGCGGTCAGAACCCATGGTCCGGGATTCCGGTCGGATCCAAGGTCCGGGATGTCGGTCGGAACCAAGGTCCGGGGTGGCGATCGGAACCAAGGTCCGGGGTGGCGTTCGGAACCAAGGACCGGTGTGGCGGGAGAAACCAAGGTCCGGAGTGGTGGTCGGAACCAAGGTTTTGGGGGGGGCGGTCGGAACCAAGGTCCTGGGGGGCGGTCAGAACCAAGGTCCGGGATGACAGTTGGAATCAAGGTCAGGGGGGGCGGTCGGAACCAAGGTCCGGGGTGGCGGTCGGAAAAAATTCGGGGTGGTGGTCGGAACCAATCCGGAGTGGCGGTTGGAACCAAGTTCCGGGGTGGCCGTCGGAACCAATGTCCGGGGTGGCGGTCGGAACCGAGATCCGCGGAGGGGTTCAGACCCAAATTCCAGGGTGGCGGTCAGAACCAAGGTCTGGGGGGGCAGTCGGAACCAAGGTCCATGGTGGCGGTCGGAACAAAGGTCCGGGTGGGCGGTCGGAACTAAGGTCCGGGGTGGCGTTCGGAACCAAGGTCCGGGGTGGCGGTCTGAACCGAGGTCCGAGGTGGCGGTCGGAACCAAGGTCCGTGGTGGCGTTCGGAACCAAGGTCCGGGATGTCGGTCGGATCTAAGGTCCGTGGTGGCGTTCGGAACCAAGGTCCAGTGTGGCTTTCGGAACCAAGGTCCGAGGTGGCGGTCAGAACCCAAGGTTCGAGGTGGCGGTCGGAACCAATGTCCGGGTGGCAGTCGGAACCAAGTTCCGGGGTGGCGGTCGGAAAAAATCCGGGGTGGTGATCGGAACCAGTCCGGAGTGACGATCGGAACCAATGTCCGGGGTGGCGGTCGGAACCAATGTCCGGGTTGGCGGTCGGAACCAAGATCCGGGGAGGGGTTCGGAATCAAGGTCCGGGGTGGGCGGTCGGAACTAAGGTCCGGGGTGGCGTTCGGAATCAAGGTCCGGGGTGGCGGTCGGAACTGAGGTCCGAGGTGGCGTTCGGAAACAAGGTCCGGGGTGGCGGTCGGAACCAAGGTCCGGAGTGGCGGTCGGAATAGATCCGGGATGGCGGTCGGAACCCAGGTCCGGGGTGGCTTTTGGTACCAAGGACCGGGGTGACGTTCGGAACAAAGGACCGGGGTGGCGGTCGGAAGCAAGGTCCGGGATGACGGTTGGAACCAAAGTCCGAGGTGGCGGTCGGAACCAAGGTCCGGGGTGGCGATCAGAACCCAAGGTCGGAGGTGGCGGTCAGAACCAAGGTCCGGGGTGGCGGTCGGAACTAAGGTCCGGGGTGGCGTTCGGAACCAAGGTCTGGGGTGGCGGTCGGAACAGCTGTCCGAGGTGGCGGTCGGAACCACGTTCCGGGGTGGCGGTCGGAACCAAGGTCGGGGCGGCGGTCGGAACAGGTCCGGGGTGGCGTTCGGAACCAAGGTCCGAGGTGGCGGTCGGAGCCACGTTCCGGGGTGGCGGTCGGAACAAAGGTCCGGGGTGGCGGTTGGAACCAAGGTCCGGTGTGGCGGTCGGAACAGATCCGAGGTGGCGGTCGGAACCAAGGTCCGGGGTGGCGCTCGGAACCCAAGGTGCGGGGTGGCGGTCCGAACCAATGTCCGTGGTGGCGGTCGGAACCAAGGTCCGAGGTGGCGGTCGGAAACAAGGTCCGGGGTGGCGGTCCGAACCAATGTCCGTGGTGGCGGTCGGAACCAAGGTCCGAGGTGGCGGTCGGAAACAAGGTCCGGGGTGGCGGTCGGAACAGGTCCGGGGTGGTGTTCGGAACACAAGGTGCGGGGTGGCCATCCGAACCAATGTCCGTGGTGGCGGTCGGAACCAAGGTCCGAGGTGGCGGTCGGAAAGAAGGTCCGGGGTGGCGGTCGGAACAGGTCCGGGGTGGTGTTCGGAACCAAGGTCCGGGGGAGCGGTCGGAACCAAGATCCGGGGTGGCGGTCGGAATCAAGGTCAGGGGGGGCGGTCGGAACCAAGGTCCGGGGTGGCGGTCGGAAAAAATCCGGGGTGGTGGCCGGAACGAAGCCGGAATGGCGGTCGGAACCAAGATCCGGGTTGGGGTTCAGACCCAAATTCCAGGGTGGCGGTCAGAACCAAGGTCTGGGGGGGCGGTCGGAACATAGGTCCATGGCGGCGGTCGGAACTAAGGTCCGGGGTGGCGTTCAGCACCAAGGTCCAGGCTGGCAGTCGGAACCAATGTCCGGGGTGGCGGTCGGAACCAAGATCCCGGGTGGGGGTCGGAACCGAGGTCCATGGTGGCGGTCGGAACAATGGTCCGGGAGGATGGTCGGAACTAAGGTCCGGGGTGTCTTTCGGAACCAAGGTCTGGGGTGGCGGTTGGAACCGAGGTCCGAGGTGGAGGTCGGAACCAAGGTCCAGGGTGGCGGACGGAACCAAGGTCTGGGGTGGCGGTCGGAACAGGTCCGGGGTGGCGGTCGGAACCAAGGTCCGGGGTGGCGGTCGGAACAGGTCCGAGGTGGCGGTTGGAACCCAGGTCTGAGGTGGCGGTCGGAACCAAGGTCCGTGGTGGCGGTCGGAACCAAGGTCTGGGGTGGCGGTCGGATCTAAGGTCCGTGGTGGCGTTCGGATCCAAGGTCCAGTGTGGCGTTCGGAACCAAGGTCCGAGGTGGCGGTCAGAACCCAAGGTTCGAGGTGGTGGTCGGAACCAATGTCCGCGGTGGCAGTCGGAACAAAGGTCCGGGTGGGCGGTCGGAACGAAGGTCCGGGGTGGCGTTCGGAATCAAGGTCCGGGTTGGCGGTTGGAACCGAGGTCCGAGGTGGCGTTCGGAAACAAGGTCCGGGGTGGCGGTCGGAACTAAGGTCCGGGGTGGCGTTCGGAACCAAGGTCTGGGGTGGCGGTCGGAACCGATGTCCGAGGTGGCGGTCGGAACCACGTTCCGGGCTGGCGGTCGGAACAAAGGTCCGGTGTGGCAGTCGGAACCAAGGTCGGCGCGGCGGTCGGAACAGGTCCGGGGTGGCGTTCGGAACCAAGGTCCGAGGTGGCGGTCGGAGCCACGTTCCGGGGTGGCGGTCGGAACAAAGGTCCGGTGTGGCAGTCGGAACCAAGGTCTGGGGTGGCGGTCGGAACAGGTCCGGGGTGGCGGTTGGAACCAAGGTCCGGGGTGGCGGTCGGAACAGATCCGAGGTGGCGGTCGGAACGAAGGTCTGGGGTGGCGCTCGGAACCCAAGGTGCGGGGTGGCGGGCCGAACCAATGTCCGTGGTGGCGGTCGGAACCAAGGTCCGAGGTGTCGGTCGGAAACAAGGTCCGGGGTGGCAGTCGGAACAGGTCCGGGGTGGTGTTCGGAACCAAGGTCCGGGGGGGCGGTCGGAACCAAGCTCCGGGGTGGCCGTCGGAATCAAGGTCAGGGGGTGCGGTCGGAACCAAGGTCCGGGGTGGCTGTCGGAACCAAGATCCGGGGTGGGGGTTGGAACCAAGGTCCATGGTGGCGGTCGGAACAATGGTCCGGGAGGATGGTCGGAACTAAGGTCCGGGGTGTCTTTCGGAACCAAGGTCCGGGGTGGCGGTCGGATCCGAGGTCCGAGGTGGAGGTCGGAACCAAGGTCCGGGGTGGCGGACGGAACCAAGGTCTGGGGTGGCGGTCGGAACAGGTCCGGGGTGGCGGTCGGAACCAAGGTCCGGGGTGGCGGTCGGAACAGGTCCGAGGTGGCGGTTGGAACCGAGGTCTGAGGTGGCGGTCGGAACCAAGGTCCGTGGTGGCGGTCGGAACCAAGGTCTGGGGTGGTGGTCGGATCTAAGGTCCGTGGTGGCGTTCGGAACCAAGGTCCAGTGTGGCGTTCGGAACCAAGGTCCGAGGTGGCGGTCAGAACCCAAGGTTCGAGGTGGTGGTCGGAACCAATGTCCGCGGTGGCAGTCGGAACAAAGGTCCGGGTGGGCGGTCGGAACGAAGGTCCGGGGTGGCGTTCGGAATCAAGGTCCGGGTTGGCGGTTGGAACCGAGGTCCGAGGTGGCGTTCGGAAACAAGGTCCGGGGTGGCGGTCGGAAACAAGGTCCGGGGTAGCGGTCAGAACAGGTCCGGGGTGGCGGTCGGAACCAAGGTCCGGGGTGGCGCTCGGAACCACCGTCCGAGGGGGTGGTCAGATCCTAAATCCGGGGTGACAGTCGGAATCAAGGTCAGAGGGGTCGGTCGGAACCAAGGTCCGGGGTGGCTTTCGGAACCAAGGACCGGGGTGACGTTCGGAACAAAGGTCCGGGGTGGCGGTTGGAAGCAAGGTCCGGGATGGCGGTCGGAACCAACGTCCGGGGTGGCGGTCAGAACCCAAGGTCGGAGGTGGCGGTCGGAACCAAGGTCCGGGGTGGCGGTCGGAACTAAGGTCCGGGGTGGCGTTCGGAACCAAGGTCTGGGGTGGTGGTCGGATCCGATGTCCGAGGTGGCTGTCGGAACCAAGGTCCGGGGTGGCAGTCAGAACCAAGATCCGAGGTGGCGTCGGAACTGGTCCGGGGTGGCGGTCGGAACCAAGGTCCGGGGTGACGCTCGGAAACCAAGATGCGGGGTGGCGGTCGAAACCAATGTCCGTGGTGGCGGTCGGAACCACGTCCGGGGTGGCGGTGTGAACCAAGGTCGGGGTGGCGGTCGGAACAGGTCCGGGGTGGCGTTCGGAACCAAGGTCCGAGGTGGCGGTCGGAACCACGTTCCGGGGTGGCGGTCGGAACCAAGGTCCGAGGTGGCGGTCGGAACCACGTTCCGGGGGGTCGGTCGGAACCAAGCTCCGGGGTGGCGGTCGGAACAGGTCCGGGGTGGGGTTCGGATCCAAGGTCCGAGGTGGCGGTCGGAACCAAGTTCCGGGGTGTCGGTCGGAACCAAGGTCCGGGGGAGCGGTCGGAACCAAGGTCCGGGGAGGCGGTCGGAATCAACGTCCGGGGTGGCGGTCGGAACCAAGGTCCGGGTTGGCGGTAGGAATCAAGGTCCGAGGTGGCGGTCGGATCCAAGGTCCGGGGTGGCGGTCAGAACCCGAGGTCCGGGTTGGTGGTCGGAACCAATGTCCGGGGTGGCATTCAGAAACAAGGTCCGAGGTGGCGGTCGAAACCAAGGTCCGGGTGGCGGTCGGAACTAAGGTCCGGGGTGGCGTTCGGAACCAAGGTCTGGGGTGACGGTCGGAACCGCTTTCCGAGGTGGCGGTTGGACCCAAGGTCCGGGGTGGCATTCGGAACCAAGGTCCGGGGTGGCGGTCGGAACTGGTCCGGGGGGGCGGTCGGAACCAAGGTCCAGTGAGGCGTTCGTAACCAAGGTCCGGGGTGGCGGTCGGATTCAAGGTCCGGGTTGGCGGTCGGAACCAAGGTCCAAGGTGGCATTCAGAACCAAGGACCGGGGTGGCGATCGGAGCCAAGGTCCAGTGTGGTGTTCGGAACCAAGGTCCGAGGTGGCACTCAGAACCCAAGGTTCGAGGTGGCGGCCGGAACCAATGCCCGGGGTGGCGGTCGGAACCAAGGTCCGGGGTGGCGGTCGGAACCAATGTCCGGGGTGGCGGTCGGAACCGAGATCCGGGGTGGGTGTCGGACCCAAATTCCGGGGTGGCGGTCAGAACCAAGTCTGGGGGGGCGGTCGGAACCAAGGTCCATGGTGGCGGTCGGAACAGTGGTCCGGGAGGATGGTCGGAACTAAGGTCCGGCGTGGCTTTCGGAACCAAAGTCCGAGGTGGCACTCAGAACCCAAGGTTCGAGGTGGCGTTCGGAACCAATGTCCGGGGTGGCGGTCGGAACCAAGATCCGGGGTGGGGATCGGACCCAAATTCCGGGGTGGCGGTCAGAACCAAGGTCTGGGGGGGCGGTCGGAACCAAGGTCCATGGTGGCGGTCGGAACAATGGTCCGGGAGGGTGGTCGGAACTAAGGTCCGTGGTGGCTTTCGGAACCAAGGTCCTGGGTGGCGGTCAGAGCCGAGGTCCGTGGTGGTGGTCGGAACCAAGGTCCGGGGTGGCGGTCGGAACACGTCCGGGGTGGCGTTCGGAACCAAGGTCCGAGGTGGCGTTCGGAACCAAGTTCCGGGGTGGCGGTCGGAACCAAGGTCCGGGGGAGCGGTCGGAACCAAGGTCCGGGGAGGCGGTCGGAACCAACGTCCGGGTGGCGGTCGGAACCAAGATCCGGGTTGGCGGTAGGAACCAAGGTCCGAAGTGGCGGTCGGATCAAAGGTCCGGGGTGGCGGTCAGAACCCGAGGTCCGGGTTGGCGGTCGGAACCATTGTCCGGGGTGGCATTCAGAAACAAGGTCCGAGGTGGCGGTCGAAACCAAGGTCCGGGTGCCGATCGGAACAGGGTCCGGGTTGCCGGTCCCAACCAAGGTCCGGGGTGGCAGACGGAACCAAGGTCTGGAGTGGCGGTCGGAACCAAACTCCGAGGTGGCGGTCGCAACCTAGGTCCGGGGGTGTGGTCAGAACCCAACGTCCGGGATTCCGGTCGGATCCAAGGTCCGGGGTGGCGGTCAGAACCCGAGGTCCGGGTTGGCGGTCGGAACCATTGTCCGGGGTGGCATTCAGAAACAAGGTCCGAGGTGGCGGTCGAAACCAAGGTCCGGGTGCCGATCGGAACAGGGTCCGGGTTGCCGGTCCCAACCAAGGTCCGGGGTGGCAGACGGAACCAAGGTCCGGAGTGGCGGTCGGAACCAAACTCCGAGGTGGCGGTCGCAACCTAGGTCCGGGGGGGTGGTCAGAACCCAAGGTCCGGGATTCCGTTCGGATCCAAGGCCCGGGATGTCGGTCGGAACCAAGATCCGGGGTGGCGATCGGATCCAAGGACCGGGGTGGTGTTCCGAACCAAGGACCGGTGTGGCCGGCGGAACCAAGGTCCGGAGTGGTGGTCGGAACCAAGGTTTCGGGGGGGGGCGGTCGGAACCAAGGTCCAAGGTGGCATTCAGAACCAAGGACCGGGGTGGCGATCGGAGCCAAGGTCCAGTGTGGTGTTCGGAACCAAGGTCCGAGGTGGCACTCAGAACCCAAGGTTCGAGGTGGCGGCCGGAACCAATGCCCGGGGTGGCGGTCGGAACCAAGGTCCGGGGTGGCGGTCGGAACCAATGTCCGGGGTGGCGGTCGGAACCGAGATCCGGGGTGGGTGTCGGACCCAAATTCCGGGGTGGCGGTCAGAACCAAGGTCTGGGGGGGCGGTCGGAACCAAGGTCCATGGTGGCGGTCGGAACAGTGGTCCGGGAGGGTGGTCGGAACTAAGGTCCGGCGTGGCTTTCGGAACCAAAGTCCGAGGTGGCACTCAGAACCCAAGGTTCGAGGTGGCGTTCGGAACCAATGTCCGGGGTGGCGGTCGGAACCAAGATCCGGGGTGGGGATCGGACCCAAATTCCGGGGTGGCGGTCAGAACCAAGGTCTGGGGGGGCGGTCGGAACCAAGGTCCATGGTGGCGGTCGGAACAATGGTCCGGGAGGGTGGTCGGAACTAAGGTCCGTGGTGGCTTTCGGAACCAAGGTCCTGGGTGGCGGTCGGAGCCGAGGTCCGTGGTGGTGGTCGGAACCAAGGTCCGGGGTGGCGGTCGGAACACGTCCGGGGTGGCGTTCGGAACCAAGGTCCGAGGTGGTGTTCGGAACCAAGTTCCGGGGTGGCGGTCGGAACCAAGGTCCGGGGGAGCGGTCGGAACCAAGGTCCGGGGAGGCGGTCGGAACCAACGTCCGGGTGGCGGTCGGAACCAAGATCCGGGTTGGCGGTAGGAACCAAGGTCCGAAGTGGCGGTCGGATCAAAGGTCCGGGGTGGCGGTCAGAACCCGAGGTCCGGGTTGGCGGTCGGAACCATTGTCCGGGGTGGCATTCAGAAACAAGGTCCGAGGTGGCGGTCGAAACCAAGGTCCGGGTGCCGATCGGAACAGGGTCCGGGTTGCCGGTCCCAACCAAGGTCCGGGGTGGCAGACGGAACCAAGGTCTGGAGTGGCGGTCGGAACCAAACTCCGAGGTGGCGGTCGCAACCTAGGTCCGGGGGTGTGGTCAGAACCCAACGTCCGGGATTCCGGTCGGATCCAAGGTCCGGGGTGGCGGTCAGAACCCGAGGTCCGGGTTGGCGGTCGGAACCATTGTCCGGGGTGGTATTCAGAAACAAGGTCCGAGGTGGCGGTCGAAACCAAGGTCCGGGTGCCGATCGGAACAGGGTCCGGGTTGCCGGTCCCAACCAAGGTCCGGGGTGGCAGACGGAACCAAGGTCCGGAGTGGCGGTCGGAACCAAACTCCGAGGTGGCGGTCGCAACCTAGGTCCGGGGGGGTGGTCAGAACCCAAGGTCCGGGATTCCGTTCGGATCCAAGGCCCGGGATGTCGGTCGGAACCATGATCCGGGGTGGCGATCGGATCCAAGGACCGGGGTGGTGTTCCGAACCAAGGACCGGTGTGGCCGGCGGAACCAAGGTCCGGAGTGGTGGTCGGAACCAAGGTTTCGGGGGGGGGGCGGTCGGAACCAAGGTCCGGGTTGGCGGTCGGAACCAAGGTCCGGGGTGGCGCTCGGAACCAACTTCCAGGGTGGCGGTCGGAACCACCGTCCGGGTGGGCGGTCAGAACCAAGCTCCGGGATGACAGTCGGAATCAAGGTCAGGGGGGGCGGTCGGAACCAAGGTCCGGGGTGGCGGTCGGAACCAATCCGGAGTGGCGGTTGGAACCACGTTCCGGGGTGGCGGTCGGATAGAATGTCCGGGGTGGCGGTACGAACCAAGATCCGGGGTGGGGTTCGGACCCAAATTCCAGGGTGGCGGTCAGAACTAAGGTCTGGGGGGGCAGTCGGAACCAAGGTCAATGGTGGCGGTCGGAACAAAGGTCCGGGGTGGCGGTCGGAACCGTGGTCCGAGGTGGCGGTCGGAACCAAAGTCCGTGGTGGCGGTCGGAATCAAGGTCTCGGGTGGCGGTCGGATCTAAGGTCCGTGGTGGCGTTCGGAACCAAGGTCCAGTGTGGCGTTCGGAACCAAGGTCCGAGGTGGCGGTCAGAACCCAAGGTTCGAGGTGGTGGTCGGAACCAATGTCCGCGGTGGCAGTCGGAACCAAGGTCCGGGTGGGCGGTCGGAACAAAGGTCCGGGGTGGCGTTCGGAATCAAGGTCCGGGTTGGCGGTTGGAACCAAGGTCCGAGGTGGCGTTCAGAAACAAGGTCCGGGGTGCCGGTCGGAACCAAGGTCCGGGGTGGTGTTCCGAACCAAGGACCGGTGTGGCCGGCGGAACCAAGGTCCGGAGTGGTGGTCGGAACCAAGGTTTCGGGGGGGGGGCGGTCGGAACCAAGGTCCGGGTTGGCGGTCGGAACCAAGGTCCGGGGTGGCGCTCGGAACCAACTTCCAGGGTGGCGGTCGGAACCACCGTCCGGGTGGGCGGTCAGAACCAAGGTCCGGGATGACAGTCGGAATCAAGGTCAGGGGGGGCGGTCGGAACCAAGGTCCGGGGTGGCGGTCGGAACCAATCCGGAGTGGCGGTTGGAACCACGTTCCGGGGTGGCGGTCGGATAGAATGTCCGGGGTGGCGGTACGAACCAAGATCCGGGGTGGGGTTCGGACCCAAATTCCAGGGTGGCGGTCAGAACTAAGGTCTGGGGGGGCAGTCGGAACCAAGGTCAATGGTGGCGGTCGGAACAAAGGTCCGGGGTGGCGGTCGGAACCGTGGTCCGAGGTGGCGGTCGGAACCAAAGTCCGTGGTGGCGGTCGGAATCAAGGTCTCGGGTGGCGGTCGGATCTAAGGTCCGTGGTGGCGTTCGGAACCAAGGTCCAGTGTGGCGTTCGGAACCAAGGTCCGAGGTGGCGGTCAGAACCCAAGGTTCGAGGTGGTGGTCGGAACCAATGTCCGCGGTGGCAGTCGGAACCAAGGTCCGGGTGGGCGGTCGGAACAAAGGTCCGGGGTGGCGTTCGGAATCAAGGTCCGGGTTGGCGGTTGGAACCAAGGTCCGAGGTGGCGTTCAGAAACAAGGTCCGGGGTGCCGGTCGGAACCAAGGTCCGGGGTAGCGGTCGGAACAGGTCCGGGGTGGCGGTCGGAACCAAGGTCCAGGGTGGCGCTCGGAACCACCGTCCGAGTGGGCGGTCAGATCCAAAATCCGGGGTGACTGTCGGAATCAAGGTCAGGGGGGTCGGTCGGAACCAATGTCCACGGTGGCTTTCGGAACCAAGGACCGGGGTGACGTTCGGAACAAGGGTCCGGGGTGGCAGTCAGAAGCAAGGTGCGGGATGGCGGTCGGAACCAATGTCCGAGGTGGCTGTCGGAACCAAGTTCCGGGGTGGCGGTCAGAACCCAAGGTCGGAGGTGGCGGTCGGAACCAAGGTCCGGGGTGGCGGTTGGAACTAAGGTCCGGGGTGGCGATCGGAACCAAGGTCTGGGGTGGCGGTCGGAACCGATGTCTGAGGTGGCTGTCGGAACCAAGGTCCGGGGTGGCAGTCAGAACCAAGGTCCGGGGTGGCGGTCGGAACTGGTCCGGGGTGGCGGTCGGAACCAAGGTCCGGGGTGACGCTCGGAACCCAAGATGCGGGGTGGCGGTCGAAACCAATGTCGTGGTGGCGGTCGGAACCACGTCCCGGGGTGGTGGTCGGAACCAAGGTCGGGGTGGCGGACGGAACAGGTCCGGGGTGGCGTTCGGAACCAAGGTCCGAGGTGGCGGTCGGAACCATGATCCGGGGTGGCGGTCGGAACCAAGGTCCGGGGGGTCGGTCGGAACCAAGCTCCGGGGTGGAGGTCGGAACCAAGGTCCGGGGTGGCGGTCGGAACCAAGGTCTGGGGTGGCGGTCGGAACAGGTCCGGGGTGGCGGTCGGAACCAAGGTCCGAGGTGGCGGTCGGAACAGGTCCGAGGTGGCGGTCGAAACCAAGGTCCGGGTGCCGATCGGAACAGGGTCCGGGTTGCCGGTCCCAATCAAGGTCCGGGGTGGCAGACGGAACCAAGGTCCGGAGTGGCGGTCGGAACCAAACTCCGAGGTGGCGGTCGCAACCTAGGTCCGGGGGGGTGGTCAGAACCCAAGGTCCGGGATTCCGTTCGGATCCAAGGTCCGGGATGTCGGTCGGAACCAAGATCCGGGGTGGCGATCGGAACCAAGGTCCAGGGTGATGTTCGGAACCAAGGACCGGTGTGGTGGGCGGAACCAAGGTCCGGAGTGGTGGTCGGAACCAAGGTTTCGGGGGGGGGGCGGTCGGAACCAAGGTCCGGGTTGGCGGTCAGAACCAAGGTCCGGGGTGGCGCTCGGAACCAACTTCCAGGGTGGCGGTCGGAACCACCGTCCGGGTGGGCGGTCAGAACCAAGGTCCGGGATGACAGTCGGAATCAAGGTCAGGGGGGGCGGTCGGAACCAAGGTCTGGGGTGGCGGTCGGAACCAATCCGGAGTGGCGGTTGGAACCAAGGTCCGAGGTGGCGGTCGGAACCACGTTCCGGGGTGGCGGTCGGAACCAAGGTCCGGGGGGTCGGTCGGAACCAAGCTCCGGGGTGGCGGTCGGAACCAAGGTCCGGGGTGGCGGTCGGAACCAAGGTCTGGGGTGGCGGTCGGAACAGGTCCGGGGTGGCGGTCGGAACCAAGGTCCGAGGTGGCGGTCGGAACAGGTCCGAGGTGGCGGTCGAAACCAAGGTCCGGGTGCCGATCGGAACAGGGTCCGGGTTGCCGGTCCCCACCAAGGTCCGGGGTGCCAGACGGAACCAAGGTCCGGAGTGGCGGTCGGAACCAAACTCCGAGGTGGCGGTCGCAACCTAGGTCCGGGGGGCTGGTCAGAACCCAAGGTCCGGGATTCCGTTTGGATCCAAGGTCCAGGATGTCGGTCTGAACCAAGATCCGGGGTATCGATCGGAACCAAGGTCCGGGGTGGTGTTCGGAACCAAGGGCCGGTGTGGCGGGCGGAACCAAGGTCCGGACTGGTGGTCGGAACCAAGATTTCGGGGGGGGGCGGTCGGAACCAAGGTCCGGGTTGGCGGTCGGAACCAAGGTCCGGGGAGGCGCTCGGAACCAACTTCCAGGGTGGCGGTCGGAACCACCGTCCGGGTGGGCGGTCAGAACCAAGGTCCGGGATGACAGTCGGAATCAAGGTCAGGGGGGGCGGTCGGAACCAAGGTCCGGGGTGGCGGTTGGAACCAATCCGGAGTGGCGGTTGGAACCAAGTTCCGGGGTGGCGGTCGGAAAGAATGTCTGGGGTGGCGGTACGAACCAAGATCCGGGGTGGGGTTCGGACCCAAATTCCAGGGTGGCGGTCAGAACTAAGGTCTGGGGGGGCAGTCGGAACCAAGGTCCGGGTGCCGATCGGAACAGGGTCCGGGTTGCCGGTCCCAACCAAGGTCCGGGGTGGCAGACGGAACCAAGGTCCGGAGTGGCGGTCGGAACCAAACTCCGAGGTGGCGGTCGCAACCTATGTCCGGGGGTGTGGTCAGAACCCAACGTCCGGGATTCCGGTCGGATCCAAGGTCCGGGGTGGCGGTCAGAACCCGAGGTCCGGGTTGGCGGTCGGAACCATTGTCCGGTGTGGCATTCAGAAACAAGGTCCGAGGTGGCGGTCGAAACCAAGGTCCGGGTGCCGATCGGAACAGGGTCCGGGTTGCCGGTCCCAACCAAGGTCCGGGGTGGCAGACAGAACCAAGGTCCGGAGTGGCGGTCGGAACCAAACTCCGAGGTGGCGGTCGCAACCTAGGTCCGGGGGGGTGGTCAGAACCCAAGGTCCGGGATTCCGCTCGGATCCAAGGTCCGGGATGTCGGTCGGAACCAAGATCCGGGGTGGCGATCGGAACCAAGGTCCGGGGTGGTGTTCGGAACCAAGGACCGGTGTGGCGGGCGGAACCAAGGTCCGGAGTGGTGGTCGGAACCAAGGTTTCGGGGGGGGGCGGACGGAACAGGTCCGGGGTGGCGTTCGGAACCAAGGTCCGAGGTGGCGGTCGGAACCACGTTCCGGGGTGGCGGTCGGAACCAAGGTCCGGGGGGTCGGTCGGAACCAAGCTCCGGGGTGGCGGTCGGAACCAAGGTCCGGGGTGACGGTCGGAACCAAGGTCTGGGGTGGCGGTCGGAACAGGTCCGGGGTGGCGGTCGGAACCAAGGTCCGAGGTGGCGGTCGGAACAGGTCCGAGGTGGCGGTCGAAACCAAGGTCCGGGTGCCGATCGGAACAGGGTCCGGGTTGCCGGTCCCAACCAAGGTCCGTGGTGGCGTTCGGAACCAAGGTCCAGTGTGGCGTTCGGAACCAAGGTCCGAGGTGGCGGTCAGAACCCAAGGTTCGAGGTGGTGGTCGGAACCAATGTCCGCGGTGGCAGTCGGAACAAAGGTCCGGGTGGGCGGTCGGAACGAAGGTCCGGGGTGGCGTTCGGAATCAAGGTCCGGGTTGGCGGTTGGAACCGAGGTCCGAGGTGGCGTTCGGAAACAAGGTCCGGGGTGGCGGTCGGAAACAAGGTCCGGGGTAGCGGTCAGAACAGGTCCGGGGTGGCGGTCGGAACCAAGGTCCGGGGTGGCGCTCGGAACCACCGTCCGAGGGGGCGGTCAGATCCAAAATCCGGGGTGACAGTCGGAATCAAGGTCAGTGGGGTCGGTCGGAACCAAGGTCCGGGGTGGCTTTCGGAACCAAGGACCGGGGTGACGTTCGGAACAAAGGTCCGGGGTGGCGGTTGGAAGCAAGGTCCGGGATGGCGGTCGGAACCAACGTCCGGGGTGGCGGTCAGAACCCAAGGTCGGAGGTGGCGGTCGGAACCAAGGTCCGGGGTGGCGGTCGGAACTAAGGTCCGGGGTGGCGTTCGGAACCAAGGTCTGGGGTGGTGGTCGGATCCGATGTCCGAGGTGGCTGTCGGAACCAAGGTCCGGGGTGGCAGTCAGAACCAAGATCCGAGGTGGCGTCGGAACTGGTCCGGGGTGGCGGTCGGAACCAAGGTCCGGGGTGACGCTCGGAAACCAAGATGCGGGGTGGCGGTCGAAACCAATGTCCGTGGTGGCGGTCGGAACCACGTCCGGGGTGGCGGTGTGAACCAAGGTCGGGGTGGTGGTCGGAACAGGTCCGGGGTGGCGTTCGGAACCAAGGTCCGAGGTGGCGGTTGGAACCACGTTCCGGGGTGGCGGTCGGAACCAAGGTCCGGGGGGTCGGTCGGAAACAAGCTCCGGGGTGGCGGTCGGAACAGGTCCGGGGTGGGGTTCGGATCCAAGGTCCGAGGTGGCGGTCGGAACCAAGTTCCGGGGTGTCGGTCGGAACCAAGGTCCGGGGGAGCGGTCGGAACCAAGGTCCGGGGAGGCGGTCGGAATCAACGTCCGGGGTGGCGGTCGGAACCAAGGTCCGGGTTGGCGGTAGGAATCAAGGTCCGAGGTGGCGGTCGGATCCAAGGTCCGGGGTGGCGGTCAGAACCCGAGGTCCGGGTTGGTGGTCGGAACCAATGTCCGGGGTGGCATTCAGAAACAAGGTCCGAGGTGGCGGTCGAAACCAAGGTCCGGGTGGCGGTCGGAACTAAGGTCCGGTGTGGCGTTCGGAACCAAGGTCTGGGGTGGCGGTCGGAACCGCTTTCCGAGGTGGCGGTTGGACCCAAGGTCCGGGGTGGCATTCGGAACCAAGGTCCGGGGTGGCGGTCGGAACTGGTCCGGGGGGGCGGTCGGAACCAAGGTCCAGTGAGGCGTTCGTAACCAAGGTCCGGGGTGGCGGTCGGATTCAAGGTCCGGGTTGGCGGTCGGAACCAAGGTCCAAGGTGGCATTCAGAACCAAGGACCGGGGTGGCGATCGGAGCCAAGGTCCAGTGTGGTGTTCGGAACCAAGGTCCGAGGTGGCACTCAGAACCCAAGGTTCGAGGTGGCGGCCGGAACCAATGCCCGGGGTGGCGGTCGGAACCAAGGTCCGGGGTGGCGGTCGGAACCAATGTCCGGGGTGGCGGTCGGAACCAAGATCCGGGGTGGGTGTCGGACCCAAATTCCGGGGTGGCGGTCAGAACCAAGGTCTGGGGGGGCGGTCGGAACCAAGGTCCATGGTGGCGGTCGGAACAGTGGTCCGGGAGGGTGGTCGGAACTACGGTCCGGCGTGGCTTTCGGAACCAAAGTCCGATGTGGCACTCAGAACCCAAGGTTCGAGGTGGCGTTCGGAACCAATGTCCGGGGTGGGGGTCGGAACCAAGATCCGGGGTGGGGGTCGGACCCAAATTCCGGGGTGGCGGTCAGAACCAAGGTCTGGGGGGGCGGTCGGAACCAAGGTCCATGGTGGCGGTCGGAACAATGGTCCGGGAGGCTGGTCGGAACTAAGGTCCGTGGTGGCTTTCGGAACCAAGGTCCTGGGTGGCGGTCGGAGCCGAGGTCCGTGGTGGTGGTCGGAACCAAGGTCCGGGGTGGCGGTCGGAACACGTCCGGGGTGGCGTTCGGAACCAAGGTCCGAGGTGGCGTTCGGAACCAAGTTCCGGGGTGGCGGTCGGAACCAAGGTCCGGGGGAGCGGTCGGAACCAAGGTCCGGGGAGGCGGTCGGAACCAACGTCCGGGTGGCGGTCGGAACCAAGATCCGGGTTGGCGGTAGGAACCAAGGTCCGAAGTGGCGGTCGGATCAAAGGTCCGGGGTGGCGGTCAGAACCCGAGGTCCGGGTTGGCGGTCGGAACCATTGTCCGGGGTGGCATTCAGAAACAAGGTCCGAGGTGGCGGTCGAATCCAAGGTCCGGGTGCCGATCGGAACAGGGTCCGGGTTGCCGGTCCCACCCAAGGTCCGGGGTGGCAGACGGAACCAAGGTCCGGAGTGGCGGTCGGAACAAAACTCCGAGGTGGCGGTCGCAACCTAGGTCCGGGGGTGTGGTCAGAACCCAACGTCCGGGATTCCGGTCGGATCCAAGGTCCGGGGTGGCGGTCAGAACCCGAGGTCCGGGTTGGCGGTCGGAACCATTGTCCGGGGTGGCATTCAGAAACAAGGTCCGAGGTGGCGGTCGAAACCAAGGTCCGGGTGCCGATCGGAACAGGGTCCGGGTTGCCGGTCCCAACCAAGGTCCGGATTGGCAGACGGAACCAAGGTCCGGAGTGGCGGTCGGAACCAAACTCCGAGGTGGCGGTCGCAACCTAGGTCCGGGGGGGTGGTCAGAACCCAAGGTCCGGGATTCCGTTCGGATCCAAGGCCCGGGATGTCGGTCGGAACCAAGATCCGGGGTGGCGATCGGAACCAAGGACCGGGGTGGTGTTCCGAACCAAGGACCGGTGTGGCCGGCGGAACCAAGGTCCGGAGTGGTGGTCGGAACCAAGGTTTCGGGGGGGGGCGGTCGGACCAAGGTCCGGGTTGGCGGTCGGAACCAAGGTCCGGGGTGGCGCTCGGAACCAACTTCCAGGGTGGCGGTCGGAACCACCGTCCGGGTGGGCGGTCAGAACCAAGGTCCGGGATGACAGTCGGAATCAAGGTCAGGGGGGGCGGTCGGAACCAAGGTCCGGGGTGGCGGTCGGAACCAATCCGGAGTGGCGGTTGGAACCACGTTCCGGGGTGGCGGTCGGATAGAATGTCCGGGGTGGCGGTACGAACCAAGATCCGGGGTGGGGTTCGGACCCAAATTCCAGGGTGGCGGTCAGAACTAAGGTCTGGGGGGGCAGTCGGAACCAAGGTCAATGGTGGCGGTCGGAACAAAGGTCCGGGGTGGCTGACGGAACCGTGGTCCGAGGTGGCGGTCGGAATCAAAGTCCGTGGTGGCGGTCGGAATCAAGGTCTGGGGTGGCGGTCGGAACCGATGTCCGAGGTGGCTGTCGGAACCAAGTTCCGGGGTGGCGGTCAGAACCCAAGGTCGGAGGTGGCGGTCGGAACCAAGGTCCGGGGTGGCGGTTGGAACTAAGGTCCGGGGTGGCGATCGGAACCAAGGTCTGGGGTGGCGGTCGGAACCGATGTCCGAGGTGGCTGTCGGAACCAAGGTCCGGGGTGGCAGTCAGAACCAAGGTCCGGGGTGGCGGTCGGAACTGGTCCGGGGTGGCGGTCGGAACCAAGGTCCGGGGTGACGCTCGGAACCCAAGATGCGGGGTGGCGGTCGAAACCAATGTCGTGGTGGCGGTCGGAACCACGTTCCGGGGTGGCGGTCGGAACCAAGGTCGGGGTGGCGGACGGAACAGGTCCGGGGTGGCGTTCGGAACCAAGGTCCGAGGTGGCGGTCGGAACCACGTTCCGGGGTGGCGGTCGGAACCAAGGTCCGGGGGGTCGGTCGGAACCAAGCTCCGGGGTGTCGGTCGGAACCAAGGTCCGGGGGAGCGGTCGGAACCAAGGTCCGGGGAGGCGGTCGGAACCAACGTCCGGGTGGCGGTCGGAACCAAGATCCGGGTTGGCGGTAGGAACCAAGGTCCGAAGTGGCGGTCGGATCAAAGGTCCGGGGTGGCGGTCAGAACCCGAGGTCCGGGTTGGCGGTCGGAACCATTGTCCGGGGTGGCATTCAGAAACAAGGTCCGAGGTGGCGGTCGAAACCAAGGTCCGGGTGCCGATCGGAACAGGGTCCGGGTTGCCGGTCCCAACCAAGGTCCGGGGTGGCAGACGGAACCAAGGTCCGGAGTGGCGGTCGGAACCAAACTCCGAAGTGGCGGTCGCAACCTAGGTCCGGGGCGGTGGTCAGAACCCAAGGTCCGCGATTCCGTTCGGATCCAAGGCCCGGGATGTCGGTCGGAACCAAGATCCGGGGTGGCGATCGGATCCAACGACCGGGGTGGTGTTCCGAACCAAGGACCGGTGTGGCCGGCGGAACCAAGGTCCGGAGTGGTGGTCGGAACCAAGGTTTCGGGGGGGGGCGGTCGGAACCAAGGTCCGGGTTGGCGGTCGGAACCAAGGTCCGGGGTGGCGCTCGGAACCAACTTCCAGGGTGGCGGTCGGAACCACCGTCCGGGTGGGCGGTCAGAACCAAGGTCCGGGATGACAGTCGGAATCAAGGTCAGGGGGGGCGGTCGGAACCAAGGTCCGGGGTGGCGGTCGGAACCAATCCGGAGTGGCGGTTGGAACCACGTTCCGGGGTGGCGGTCGGATAGAATGTCCGGGGTGGCGGTACGAACCAAGATCCGGGGTGGGGTTCGGACCCAAATTCCAGGGTGGCGGTCAGAACTAAGGTCTGGGGGGGCAGTCGGAACCAAGGTCAATGGTGGCGGTCGGAACAAAGGTCCGGGGTGGCGGTCGGAACCGTGGTTCGAGGTGGCGGTCGGAACCAAAGTCCGTGGTGGCGGTCGGAATCAAGGTCTCGGGTGGCGGTCGGATCTAAGGTCCGTGGTGGCGTTCGGAACCAAGGTCCAGTGTGGCGTTCGGAACCAAGGTCCGAGGTGGCGGTCAGAACCCAAGGTTCGAGGTGGTGGTCGGAACCAATGTCCGCGGTGGCAGTCGGAACAAAGGTCCGGGTGGGCGGTCGGAACAAAGGTCCGGGGTGGCGTTCGGAATCAAGGTCCGGGTTGGCGGTTGGAACCAAGGTCCGAGGTGGCGTTCAGAAACAAGGTCCGGGGTGCCGGTCGGAACCAAGGTCCGGGGTAGCGGTCGGAACAGGTCCGGGGTGGCGGTCGGAACCAAGGTCCGGGGTGGCGCTCGGAACCACCGTCCGAGTGGGCGGTCAGATCCAAAATCCGGGGTGACTGTCGGAATCAAGGTCAGGGGGGTCGGTCGGAACCAATGTCCGCGGTGGCTTTCGGAACCAAGGACCGGGGAGACGTTCGGAACAAGGGTCCGGGGTGGCAGTCAGAAGCAAGGTGCGGGATGGCGGTCGGAACCAATGTCCGAGGTGGCTGTCGGAACCAAGTTCCGGGGTGGCGGTCAGAACCCAAGGTCGGAGGTGGCGGTCGGAACCAAGGTCCGGGGTGGCGGTTGGAACTAAGGTCCGGGGTGGCGATCGGAACCAAGGTCTGGGGTGGCGGTCGGAACCGATGTCCGAGGTGGCTGTCGGAACCAAGGTCCGGGGTGGCAGTCAGAACCAAGGTCCGGGGTGGCGGTCGGAACTGGTCCGGGGTGGCGGTCGGAACCAAGGTCCGGGGTGACGCTCGGAACCCAAGGTGCGGGGTGGCGGTCGAAACCAATGTCGTGGTGGCGGTCGGAACCACGTTCCGGGGTGGCGGTCGGAACCAAGGTCGGGGTGGCGGACGGAACAGGTCCGGGGTGGCGTTCGGAACCAAGGTCCGAGGTGGCGGTCGGAACCACGATCCGGGGTGGCGGTCGGAACCAAGGTCCGGGGGGTCGGTCGGAACCAAGCTCCGGGGTGGAGGTCGGAACCAAGGTCCGGGGTGGCGGTTGGAACCAAGGTCTGGGGTGGCGGTCGGAACAGGTCCGGGGTGGCGGTCGGAACCAAGGTCCGAGGTGGCGGTCGGAACAGGTCCGAGGTGGCGGTCGAAACCAAGGTCCGGGTGCCGATCGGAACAGGGTCCGGGTTGCCGGTCCCAACCAAGGTCCGGGGTGGCAGACGGAACCAAGGTCCGGAGTGGCGGTCGGAACCAAACTCCGAGGTGGCGGTCGCAACCTAGGTCCGGGGGGGTGGTCAGAACCCAAGGTCCGGGATTCCGTTCGGATCCAAGGTCCGGGATGTCGGTCGGAACCAAGATCCGGTGTGGCGATCGGAACCAAGGTCCAGGGTGATGTTCGGAACCAAGGACCGGTGTGGTGGGCGGAACCAAGGTCCGGAGTGGTGGTCGGAACCAAGGTTTCGGGGGGGGGGCGGTCGGAACCAAGGTCCGGGTTGGCGGTCGGAACCAAGGTCCGGGGTGGCGCTCGGAACCAACTTCCAGGGTGGCGGTCGGAACCACCGTCCGGGTGGGCGGTCAGAACCAAGGTCCGGGATGACAGTCGGAATCAAGGTCAGGGGGGGCGGTCGGAACCAAGGTCTGGGGTGGCGGTCGGAACCAATCCGGTGTGGCGGTTGGAACCAAGGTCCGAGGTGGCGGTCGGAACCACGTTCCGGGGTGGCGGTCGGAACCAAGGTCCGGGGGGTCGGTCGGAACCAAGCTCCGGGGTGGCGGTCGGAACCAAGGTCCGGGGTGGCGGTCGGAACCAAGGTCGGGGGTGGCGGTCGGAACAGGTCCGGGGTGGCGGTCGGAACCAAGGTGCGAGGTGGCGGTCGGAACAGGTCCGAGGTGGCGGTCGAAACCAAGGTCCGGGTGCCGATCGGAACAGGGTCCGGGTTGCCGGTCCCCACCAAGGTCCGGGGTGCCAGACGGAACCAAGGTCCGGAGTGGCGGTCGGAACCAAACTCCGAGGTGGCGGTCGCAACCTAGGTCCGGGGGGCTGGTCAGAACCCAAGGTCCGGGATTCCGTTTGGATCCAAGGTCCGGGATGTCGGTCTGAACCAAGATCCGGGGTAGCGATCGGAACCAAGGTCCGGGGTGGTGTTCGGAACCAAGGGCCGGTGTGGCGGGCGGAACCAAGGTCCGGAGTGGTGGTCGGAACCAAGGTTTCGGGGGGGGGCGGTCGGAACCAAGGTCCGGGTTGGCGGTCGGAACCAAGGTCCGGGGAGGCGCTCGGAACCAACTTCCAGGGTGGCGGTCGGAACCACCGTCCGGGTGGGCGGTCAGAACCAAGGTCCGGGATGACAGTCGGAATCAAGGTCAGGGGGGGCGGTCGGAACCAAGGTCCGGGGTGGCGGTTGGAACCAATCCGGAGTGGCGGTTGGAACCAAGTTCCGGGGTGGCGGTCGGAAAGAATGTCCGGGGTGGCGGTACGAACCAAGATCCGGGGTGGGGTTCGGACCCAAATTCCAGGGTGGCGGTCAGAACTAAGGTCTGGGGGGGCAGTCGGAACCAAGGTCCGGGTGCCGATCGGAACAGGGTCCGGGTTGCCGGTCCCAACCAAGGTCCGGGGTGGCAGACGGAACCAAGGTCCGGAGTGGCGGTCGGAACCAAACTCCGAGGTGGCGGTCGCAACCTAGGTCCGGGGGTGTGGTCAGAACCCAACGTCCGGGATTCCGGTCGGATCCAAGGTCCGGGGTGGCGGTCAGAACCCGAGGTCCGGGTTGGCGGTCGGAACCATTGTCCGGTGTGGCATTCAGAAACAAGGTCCGAGGTGGCGGTCGAAACCAAGGTCCGGGTGCTGATCGGAACAGGGTCCGGGTTGCCGGTCCCAACCAAGGTCCGGGGTGGCAGACGGAACCAAGGTCCGGAGTGGCGGTCGGAACCAAACTCCGAGGTGGCGGTCGCAACCTAGGTCCGGGGGGATGGTCAGAACCCAAGGTCCGGGATTCCGCTCGGATCCAAGGTCCGGGATGTCGGTCGGAACCAAGATCCGGGGTGGCGATCGGAACCAAGGTCCGGGGTGGTGTTCGGAACCAAGGACCGGTGTGGCGGGCGGAACCAAGGTCCGGAGTGGTGGTCGGAACCAAGGTTTCGGGGGGGGGCGGACGGAACAGGTCCGGGGTGGCGTTCGGAACCAAGGTCCGAGGTGGCGGTCGGAACCACGTTCCGGGGTGGCGGTCGGAACCAAGGTCCGGGGGGTCGGTCGGAACCAAGCTCCGGGGTGGCGGTCGGAACCAAGGTCCGGGGTGACGGTCGGAACCAAGGTCTGGGGTGGCGGTCGGAACAGGTCCGGGGTGGCGGTCGGAACCATGGTCAGAGGTGGCGGTCGGAACAGGTCCGAGGTGGCGGTCGAAACCAAGGTCCGGGTGCCGATCGGAACAGGGTCCGGGTTGTCGGTCCCAACCAAGGTCCGTGGTGGCGTTCGGAACCAAGGTCCAGTGTGGCGTTCGGAACCAAGGTCCGAGGTCGCGGTCAGAACCCAAGGTTCGAGGTGGTGGTCGGAACCAATGTCCGCGGTGGCAGTCGGAACAAAGGTCCGGGTGGGCGGTCGGAACGAAGCTCCGGGGTGGCGTTCGGAATCAAGGTCCGGGTTGGCGGTTGGAACCGAGGTCCGAGGTGGCGTTCGGAAACAAGGTCCGGGGTGGCGGTCGGAAACAAGGTCCGGGGTAGCGGTCAGAACAGGTCCGGGGTGGCGGTCGGAACCAAGGTCCGGGGTGGCGCTCGGAACCACCGTCCGAGGGGGCGGTCAGATCCAAAATCCGGGGTGACAGTCGGAATCAAGGTCAGTGGGGTCGGTCGGAACCAAGGTCCGGGGTGGCTTTCGGAACCAAGGACCGGGGTGACGTTCGGAACAAAGGTCCGGGGTGGCGGTTGGAAGCAAGGTCCGGGATGGCGGTCGGAACCAACGTCCGGGGTGGCGGTCAGAACCCAAGGTCGGAGGTGGCGGTCGGAACCAAGGTCCGGGGTGGCGGTCGGAACTAAGGTCCGGGGTGGCGTTCGGAACCAAGGTCTGGGGTGGTGGTCGGATCCGATGTCCGAGGTGGCTGTCGGAACCAAGGTCCGGGGTGGCAGTCAGAACCAAGATCCGAGGTGGCGTCGGAACTGGTCCGGGGTGGCGGTCGGAACCAAGGTCCGGGGTGACGCTCGGAAACCAAGATGCGGGGTGGCGGTCGAAACCAATGTCCGTGGTGGTGGTCGGAACCACGTCCGGGGTGGCGGTGTGAACCAAGGTCGGGGTGGCGGTCGGAACAGGTCCGGGGTGGCGTTCGGAACCAAGGTCCGAGGTGGCGGTCGGAACCACGTTCCGGGGTGGCGGTCGGAACCAAGGTCCGGGGGGTCGGTCGGAACCAAGCTCCGGGGTGGCGGTCGGAACAGGTCCGGGGTGGGGTTCGGATCCAAGGTCCGAGGTGGTGGTCGGAACCAAGTTCCGGGGTGTCGGTCGGAACCAAGGTCCGGGGGAGCGGTCGGAACCAAGGTCCGGGGAGGCGGTCGGAATCAACGTCCGGGGTGGCGGTCGGAACCAAGGTCCGGGTTGGCGGTAGGAATCAAGGTCCGAGGTGGCGGTCGGATCCAAGGTCCGGGGTGGCGGTCAGAACCCGAGGTCCGGGTTGGTGGTCGGAACCAATGTCCGGGGTGGCATTCAGAAACAAGGTCCGAGGTGGCGGTCGAAACCAAGGTCCGGGTGGCGGTCGGAACTAAGGTCCGGTGTGGCGTTCGGAACCAAGGTCTGGGGTGGCGGTCGGAACCGCTTTCCGAGGTGGCGGTTGGACCCAAGGTCCGGGGTGGCATTCGGAACCAAGGTCCGGGGTGGCGGTCGGAACTGGTCCGGGGGGGCGGTCGGAACCAAGGTCCAGTGAGGCGTTCGTAACCAAGGTCCGGGGTGGCGGTCGGATTCAAGGTCCGGGTTGGCGGTCGGAACCAAGGTCCAAGGTGGCATTCAGAACCAAGGACCGGGGTGGCGATCGGAGCCAAGGTCCAGTGTGGTGTTCGGAACCAAGGTCCGAGGTGGCACTCAGAACCCAAGGTTCGAGGTGGCGGCCGGAACCAATGCCCGGGGTGGCGGTCGGAACCAAGGTCCGGGGTGGCGGTCGGAACCAATGTCCGGGGTGGCGGTCGGAACCAAGATCCGGGGTGGGTGTCGGACCCAAATTCCGGGGTGGCGGTCAGAACCAAGGTCTGGGGGGGCGGTCGGAACCAAGGTCCATGGTGGCGGTCGGAACAGTGGTCCGGGAGGGTGGTCGGAACTAAGGTCCGGCGTGGCTTTCGGAACCAAAGTCCGAGGTGGCACTCAGAACCCAAGGTTCGAGGTGGCGTTCGGAACCAATGTCCGGGGTGGCGGTCGGAACCAAGATCCGGGGTGGGGGTCGGACCCAAATTCCGGGGTGGCGGTCAGAACCAAGGTCTGGGGGGGCGGTCGGAACCAAGGTCCATGGTGGCGGTCGGAACAATGGTCCGGGAGGGTGGTCGGAACTAAGGTCCGTGGTGGCTTTCGGAACCGAGGTCCTGGGTGGCGGTCGGAGCCGAGGTCCGTGGTGGTGGTCGGAACCAAGGTCCGGGGTGGCGGTCGGAACACGTCCGGGGTGGCGTTCGGAACCAAGGTCCGAGGTGGCGTTCGGAACCAAGTTCCGGGGTGGCGGTCGGAACCAAGGTCCGGGGGAGCGGTCGGAACCAAGGTCCGGGGAGGCGGTCGGAACCAACGTCCGGGTGGCGGTCGGAACCAAGATCCGGGTTGGCGGTAGGAACCAAGGTCCGAAGTGGCGGTCGGATCAAAGGTCCGGGGTGGCGGTCAGAACCCGAGGTCCGGGTTGGCGGTCGGAACCATTGTCCGGGGTGGCATTCAGAAACAAGGTCCGGGGTGGCGGTCGAAACCAAGGTCCGGGTGCCGATCGGAACAGGGTCCGGGTTGCCGGTCCCAACCAAGGTCCGGGGTGGCAGATGGAACCAAGGTCTGGAGTGGCGATCGGAACCAAACTCCGAGGTGGCGGTCGCAACCTAGGTCCGGGGGTGTGGTCAGAACCCAACGTCCGGGATTCCGGTCGGATCCAAGGTCCGGGGTGGCGGTCAGAACCCGAGGTCCGGGTTGGCGGTCGGAACCATTGTCCGGGGTGGCATTCAGAAACAAGGTCCGAGGTGGCGGTCGAAACCAAGGTCCGGGTGCCGATCGGAACAGGGTCCGGGTTGCCGGTCCCAACCAAGGTCCGGGGTGGCAGACGGAACCAAGGTCCGGAGTGGCGGTCGGAACCAAACTCCGAGGTGGCGGTCGCAACCTAGGTCCGGGGGGGTGGTCAGAACCCAAGGTCCGGGATTCCGTTCGGATCCAAGGCCCGGGATGTCGGTCGGAACCAAGATCCGGGGTGGCAATCGGATCCAAGGACCGGGGTGGTGTTCCGAACCAAGGACCGGTGTGGCCGGCGGAACCAAGGTCCGGAGTGGTGGTCGGAACCAAGGTTTCGGGGGGGGGCGGTCGGAACCAAGGTCCGGGTTGGCGGTCGGAACCAAGGTCCGGGGTGGCGCTCGGAACCAACTTCCAGGGTGGCGGTCGGAACCACCGTCCGGGTGGGCGGTCAGAACCAAGGTCCGGGATGACAGTCGGAATCAAGGTCAGGGGGGGCGGTCGGAACCAAGGTCCGGGGTGGCGGTCGGAACCAATCCGGAGTGGCGGTTGGAACCACGTTCCGGGGTGGCGGTCGGATAGAATGTCCGGGGTGGCGGTACGAACCAAGATCCGGGGTGGGGTTCGGACCCAAATTCCAGGGTGGCGGTCAGAACTAAGGTCTGGGGGGGCAGTCGGAACCAAGGTCAATGGTGGCGGTCGGAACAAAGGTCCGGGGTGGCGGTCGGAACCGTGGTCCGAGGTGGCGGTCGGAACCAAAGTCCGTGGTGGCGGTCGGAATCAAGGTCTCGGGTGGCGGTCGGATCTAAGGTCCGTGGTGGCGTTCGGAACCAAGGTCCAGTGTGGCGTTCGGAACCAAGGTCCGAGGTGGCGGTCAGAACCCAAGGTTCGAGGTGGTGGGCGGAACCAATGTCCGCAGTGGCAGTCGGAACAAAGGTCCGGGTGGGCGGTCGGAACAAAGGTCCGGGGTGGCGTTCGGAATCAAGGTCCGGGTTGGCGGTTGGAACCAAGGTCCGAGGTGGCGTTCAGAAACAAGGTCCGGGGTGCCGGTCGGAACCAAGGTCCGGGGTAGCGGTCGGAACAGGTCCGGGGTGGCGGTCGGAACCAAGGTCCGGGGTGGCGCTCGGAACCACCGTCCGAGTGGGCGGTCAGATCCAAAATCCGGGGTGACTGTCGGAATCAAGGTCAGGGGGGTCGGTCGGAACCAATGTCCGCGGTGGCATTCGGAACCAAGGACCGGGGTGACGTTCGGAACAAGGGTCCGGGGTGGCAGTCAGAAGCAAGGTGCGGGATGGCGGTCGGAACCAACGTCCGAGGTGGCTGTCGGAACCAAGTTCCGGGGTGGCGGTCAGAACCCAAGGTCGGAGGTGGCGGTCGGAACCAAGGTCCGGGGTGGCGGTTGGAACCAAGGTCCGAGGTGGCGTTCAGAAACAAGGTCCGGGGTGCCGGTCGGAACCAAGGTCCGGGGTAGCGGTCGGAACAGGTCCGGGGTGGCGTTCGGAACCAAGTTCCGGGGTGGCGGTCGGAACCAAGGTCCGGGGGAGCGGTCGGAACCAAGGTCCGGGGAGGCGGTCGGAACCAACGTCCAGGTGGCGGTCGGAACCAAGATCCGGGTTGGCGGTAGGAACCAAGGTCCGAAGTGGCGGTCGGATCAAAGGTCCGGGGTGGCGGTCAGAACCCGAGGTCCGGGTTGGCGGTCGGAACCATTGTCCGGGGTGGCATTCAGAAACAAGGTCCGGGGTGGCGGTCGAAACCAAGGTCCGGGTGCCGATCGGAACAGGGTCCGGGTTGCCGGTCCCAACCAAGGTCCGGGGTGGCAGACGGAACCAAGGTCTGGAGTGGCGATCGGAACCAAACTCCGAGGTGGCGGTCGCAACCTAGGTCCGGGGGTGTGGTCAGAACCCAACGTCCGGGATTCCGGTCGGATCCAAGGTCCGGGGTGGCGGTCAGAACCCGAGGTCCGGGTTGGCGGTCGGAACCATTGTCCGGGGTGGCATTCAGAAACAAGGTCCGAGGTGGCGGTCGAAACCAAGGTCCGGGTGCCGATCGGAACAGGGTCCGGGTTGCCGGTCCCAACCAAGGTCCGGGGTGGCAGACGGAACCAAGGTCCGGAGTGGCGGTCGGAACCAAACTCCGAGGTGGCGGTCGCAACCTAGGTCCGGGGGGGTGGTCAGAACCCAAGGTCCGGGATTCCGTTCGGATCCAAGGCCCGGGATGTCGGTCGGAACCAAGATCCGGGGTGGCAATCGGATCCAAGGACCGGGGTGGTGTTCCGAACCAAGGACCGGTGTGGCCGGCGGAACCAAGGTCCGGAGTGGTGGTCGGAACCAAGGTTTCGGGGGGGGGCGGTCGGAACCAAGGTCCGGGTTGGCGGTCGGAACCAAGGTCCGGGGTGGCGCTCGGAACCAACTTCCAGGGTGGCGGTCGGAACCACCGTCCGGGTGGGCGGTCAGAACCAAGGTCCGGGATGACAGTCGGAATCAAGGTCAGGGGGGGCGGTCGGAACCAAGGTCCGGGGTGGCGGTCGGAACCAATCCGGAGTGGCGGTTGGAACCACGTTCCGGGGTGGCGGTCGGATAGAATGTCCGGGGTGGCGGTACGAACCAAGATCCGGGGTGGGGTTCGGACCCAAATTCCAGGGTGGCGGTCAGAACTAAGGTCTGGGGGGGCAGTCGGAACCAAGGTCAATGGTGGCGGTCGGAACAAAGGTCCGGGGTGGCGGTCGGAACCGTGGTCCGAGGTGGCGGTCGGAACCAAAGTCCGTGGTGGCGGTCGGAATCAAGGTCTCGGGTGGCGGTCGGATCTAAGGTCCGTGGTGGCGTTCGGAACCAAGGTCCAGTGTGGCGTTCGGAACCAAGGTCCGAGGTGGCGGTCAGAACCCAAGGTTCGAGGTGGTGGGCGGAACCAATGTCCGCGGTGGCAGTCGGAACAAAGGTCCGGGTGGGCGGTCGGAACAAAGGTCCGGGGTGGCGTTCGGAATCAAGGTCCGGGTTGGCGGTTGGAACCAAGGTCCGAGGTGGCTTTCAGAAACAAGGTCCGGGGTGCCGGTCGGAACCAAGGTCCGGGGTAGCGGTCGGAACAGGTCCGGGGTGGCGGTCGGAACCAAGGTCCGGGGTGGCGCTCGGAACCACCGTCCGAGTGGGCGGTCAGATCCAAAATCCGGGGTGACTGTCGGAATCAAGGTCAGGGGGGTCGGTCGGAACCAATGTCCGCGGTGGCATTCGGAACCAAGGACCGGGGTGACGTTCGGAACAAGGGTCCGGGGTGGCAGTCAGAAGCAAGGTGCGGGATGGCGGTCGGAACCAACGTCCGAGGTGGCTGTCGGAACCAAGTTCCGGGGTGGCGGTCAGAAACCAAGGTCGGAGGTGGCGGTCGGAACCAAGGTCCGGGGTGGCGGTCGGAACCGATGTCCGAGGTGGCTGTCGGAACCAAGGTCCGGGGTGGCAGTCAGAACCAAGGTCCGGGGTGGCGGTCGGAACTGGTCCGGGGTGGCGGTCGGAACCAAGGTCCGGGGTGACGCTCGGAACCCAAGATGCGGGGTGGCGGTCGAAACCAATGTCGTGGTGGCGGTCGGAACCACGTTCCGGGGTGGCGGTCGGAACCAAGGTCGGGGTGGCGGACGGAACAGGTCCGGGGTGGCGTTCGGAACCAAGGTCCGAGGTGGCGGTCGGAACCACGATCCGGGGTGGCGGTCGGAACCAAGGTCCGGGGGGTCGGTCGGAACCAAGCTCCGGGGTGGAGGTCGGAACCAAGGTCCGGGGTGGCGGTCGGAACCAAGGTCTGGGGTGGCGGTCGGAACAGGTCCGGGGTGGCGGTCGGAACCAAGGTCCGAGGTGGCGGTCGGAACAGGTCCGAGGTGGCGGTCGAAACCAAGGTCCGGGTGCCGATCGGAACAGGGTCCGGGTTGCCGGTCCCAACCAAGGTCCGGGGTGACAGACGGAACCAAGGTCCGGAGTGGCGGTCGGAACCAAACTCCGAGGTGGCGGTCGCAACCTAGGTCCGGGGGGGTGGTCAGAACCCAAGGTCCGGGATTCCGTTCGGATCCAAGGTCCGGGATGTCGGTCGGAACCAAGATCCGGGGTGGCGATCGGAACCAAGGTCCAGGGTGATGTTCGGAACCAAGGACCGGTGTGGTGGGCGGAACCAAGGTCCGGAGTGGTGGTCGGAACCAAGGTTTCGGGGGGGGGGGCGGTCGGAACCAAGGTCCGGGTTGGCGGTCGGAACCAAGGTCCGGGGTGGCGCTCGGAACCAAATTCCAGGGTGGCGGTCGGAACCACCGTCCGGGTGGGCGGTCAGAACCAAGGTCCGGGATGACAGTCGGAATCAAGGTCAGGGGGGGCGGTCGGAACCAAGGTCTGGGGTGGCGGTCGGAACCAATCCGGAGTGGCGGTTGGAACCAAGGTCCGAGGTGGCGATCGGAACCACGTTCCGGGGTGGCGGTCGGAACCAAGGTCCGGGGTGGCGGTCGGAACCAAGGTCTGGGGTGGCGGTCGGAACAGGTCCGGGGTGGCGATCGGAACCAAGGTCCGAGGTGGCGGTCGGAACAGGTCCGAGGTGGCGGTCGAAACCAAACTCCGAGGTGGCGGTCGCAACCTAGGTCCGGGGGTGTGGTCAGAACCCAACGTCCGGGATTCCGGTCGGATCCAAGGTCCGGGGTGGCGGTCAGAACCCGAGGTCCGGGTTGGCGGTCGGAACCATTGTCCGGTGTGGCATTCAGAAACAAGGTCCGAGGTGGCGGTCGAAACCAAGGTCCGGGTGCCGATCGGAACAGGGTCTGGGTTGCCGGTCCCAACCAAGGTCCGGGGTGGCAGACGGAACCAAGGTCCGGAGTGGCGGTCGGAACCAAACTCCGAGGTGGCGGTCGCAACCTAGGTCCGGGGGGGTGGTCAGAACCCAAGGTCCGGGATTCCGCTCGGATCCAAGGTCCGGGATGTCGGTCGGAACCAAGATCCGGGGTGGCGATCGGAACCAAGGTCCGGGGTGGTGTTCGGAACCAAGGACCGGTGTGGCGGGCGGAACCAAGGTCCGGAGTGGTGGTCGGAACCAAGGTTTCGGGGGGGGGCGGACGGAACAGGTCCGGGGTGGCGTTCGGAACCAAGGTTCGAGGTGGCGGTCGGAACCACGTTCCGGGGTGGCGGTCGGAACCAAGGTCCGGGGGGTCGGTCGGAACCAAGCTCCGGGGTGGCGGTCGGAACCAAGGTCCGGGGTGACGGTCGGAACCAAGGTCTGGGGTGGCGGTCGGAACAGGTCCGGGGTGGCGGTCGGAACCAAGGTCCGAGGTGGCGGTCGGAACAGGTCCGAGGTGGCGGTCGAAACCAAGGTCCGGGTGCCGATCGGAACAGGGTCCGGGTTGCCGGTCCCAACCAAGGTCCGTGGTGGCGTTCGGAACCAAGGGCCAGTGTGGCGTTCGGAACCAAGGTCCGAGGTGGCGGTCAGAACCCAAGGTTCGAGGTGGTGGTCGGAACCAATGTCCGCGGTGGCAGTCGGACAAAGGTCCGGGTGGGCGGTCGGAACGAAGGTCCGGGGTGGCGTTCGGAATCAAGGTCCGGGTTGGCGGTTGGAACCGAGGTCCGAGGTGGCGTTCGGAAACAAGGTCCGGGGTGGCGGTCGGAAACAAGGTCCGGGGTAGCGGTCAGAACAGGTCCGGGGTGGCGGTCGGAACCAAGGTCCAGGGTGGCGCTCGGAACGACCGTCCGAGGGGGCGGTCAGATCCAAAATCCGGGGTGACAGTCGGAATCAAGGTCAGTGGGGTCGGTCGGAACCAAGGTCCGGCGTGGCTTTCGGATCCAAGGACCGGGGTGACGTTCGGAACAAAGGTCCGGGGTGGCGGTTGGAAGCAAGGTCCGGGATGGCGGTCGGAACCAACGTCCGGGGTGGCAGTCAGAACCAAGGTCCGGGGTGGCGGTCGGAACTGGTCCGGGGTGGCGGTCGGAACCAAGGTCCGGGGTGACGCTCGGAACCCAAGATGCGGGGTGGCGGTCGAAACCAATGTCGTGGTGGCGGTCGGAACCACGTTCCGGGGTGGCGGTCGGAACCAAGGTCGGGGTGGCGGACGGAACAGGTCCGGGGTGGCGTTCGGAACCAAGGTCCGAGGTGGCGGTCGGAACCACGTTCCGGGGTGGCGGTCGGAACCAAGGTCCGGGGGGTCGGTCGGAACCAAGCTCCGGGGTGGCGGTCGGAACCAAGGTCCGGGGTGGCGGTCGGAACCAAGGTCTGGGGTGGCGGTCGGAACAGGTCCGGGGTGGCGGTCGGAACCAAGGTCCGAGGTGGCGGTCGGAACAGGTCCGAGGTGGCGGTCGAAACCAAGGTCCGGGTGCCGATCGGAACAGGGTCCGGGTTGCCGGTCCCAACCAAGGTCCGGGGTGGCAGACGGAACCAAGGTCCGGAGTGGCGGTCGGAACCAAACTCCGAGGTGGCGGTCGCAACCTAGGTCCGGGGGGGTGGTCAGAACCCAAGGTCCGGGATTCCGTTCGGATCCAAGGTCCGGGATGTCGGTCGGAACCAAGATCCAGGGTGGCGATCGGAACCAAGGTCCAGGGTGATGTTCGGAACCAAGGACCGGTGTGGCGGGCGGAACCAAGGTCCGGAGTGGTGGTCGGAACCAAGGTTTCGGGGGGGGGGCGGTCGGAACCAAGGTCCGGGTTGGCGGTCGGAACCAAGGTCCGGGGTGGCGCTCGGAACCAACTTCCAGGGTGGCGGTCGGAACCACCGTCCGGGTGGGCGGTCAGAACCAAGGTCCGGGATGACAGTCGGAATCAAGGTCAGGGGGGGCGGTCGGAACCAAGGTCTGGGGTGGCGGTCGGAACCAATCCGGAGTGGCGGTTGGAACCAAGGTCCGAGGTGGCGGTCGGAACCACGTTCCGGGGTGGCGGTCGGAACCAAGGTCCGGGGGGTCGGTCGGAACCAAGCTCCGGGGTGGCGGTCGGAACCAAGGTCCGGGGTGGCGGTCGGAACCAAGGTCTGGGGTGGCGGTCGGAACAGGTCCGGGGTGGCGGTCGGAACCAAGGTCCGAGGTGGCGGTCGGAACAGGTCCGAGGTGGCGGTCGAAACCAAGGTCCGGGTGCCGATCGGAACAGGTTCCGGGTTGCCGGTCCCCACCAAGGTCCGGGGTGCCAGACGGAACCAAGGTCCGGAGTGGCGGTCGGAACCAAACTCCGAGGTGGCGGTCGCAACCGAGGTCCGGGGGGGTGGTCAGAACCCAAGGTCCGGGATTCCGTTCGGATCCAAGGTCCGAGATGTCGGTCGGAACGAAGATCCGGGGTAGCGATCGGAACCAAGGTCCGGGGTGGTGTTCGGAACCAAGGGCCGGTGTGGCGGGCGGAACCAAGGTCCGGAGTGGTGGTCGGAACCAAGGTTTCGGGGGGGGGCGGTCGGAACCAAGGTCCGGGTTGGCGGTCGGAACCATGGTCCGGGGTGGTGCTCGGAACCAACTTCCAGGGTGGCGGTCGGAACCACCGTCCGGGTGGGCGGTCAGAACCAAGGTCCGGGATGACAGTCGGAATCAAGGTCAGGGGGGGCGGTCGGAACCAAGGTCCGGGGTGGCGGTTGGAACCAATCCGGAGTGGCGGTTGGAACCAAGTTCCGGGGTGGCGGTCAGAAAGAATGTCCGGGGTGGCGGTACGAACCAAGATCCGGGGTGGGGTTCGGACCCAAATTCCAGGGTGGCGGTCAGAACTAAGGTCTGGGGGGCAGTCGGAACCAAGGTCAATGGTGGCGGTCGGAACAAAGGTCCGGGGTGGCGGTCGGATCTAAGGTCCGTGGTGGCGTTCGGAACCAAGGTCCAGTGTGGCGTTCGGAACCAAGGTCCGAGGTGGCGGTCAGAACCCAAGGTTCGAGGTGGTGGTCGGGACCAATGTCCGTGGTGGCAGTCGGAACAAAGGTCCGGGTGGGCGGTCGGAACAAAGGTCCGGGGTGGCGTTCGGAATCAAGGTCCGGGTTGGCGGTTGGAACCGAGGTCTGGGGTGGCGGTCGGATCTAAGGTCCGTGGTGGCGTTCGGAACCAAGGTCCAGTGTGGCGTTCGGAACCAAGGTCCGAGGTGGCGGTCAGAACCCAAGGTTCGAGGTGGTGGTCGGGACCAATGTCCGTGGTGGCAGTCGGAACAAAGGTCCGGGTGGGCGGTCGGAACAAAGGTCCGGGGTGGCGTTCGGAATCAAGGTCCGGGTTGGCGGTTGGAACCGAGGTCCGAGGTGGCGTTCAGAAACAAGGTCCGGGGTGCCGGTCGGAACCAAGGTCCGGGGTAGCGGTCGGAACAGGTCCGGGGTGGCGGTCGGAACCAAGGTCCGGGGTGGCGCTCGGAACCACCGTCCGAGTGGGCGGTCAGATCCAAAATCCGGGGTGACTGTCGGAATCAAGGTCAGGGGGGTCGGTCGGAACCAATGTCCGCGGTGGCTTTCGGAACCAAGGACCGGGGTGACGTTCGGAACAAAGGTCCGGGGTGGCGGTCAGAAGCAAGGTCCGGGATGGCGGTCGGAACCAATGTCCGAGGTGGCAGTCGGAACCAAGTTCCGGGGTGGCGGTCAGAACCCAAGGTTGGAGGTGGCGGTCGGAACCAAGGTCCGGGGTGGCGGTTGGAACTAAGGTCCGGGGTGGCGATCGGAACCAAGGTCTGGGGTGGCGCTGGAACCGATGTCCGAGGTGGCTGTCGGAACCAAGGTCCGGGGTGGCAGTCAGAACCAAGGTCCGGGGTGGCGGTCGGAACTGGTCCGGGGTGGCGGTCGGAACCAAGGTCCGGGGTGACGCTCGGAACCCAAGATGCGGGGTGGCGGTCGAAACCAATGTCGTGGTGGCGGTCGGAACCACGTTCCGGGGTGGCGGTCGGAACCAAGGTCGGGTTGGCGGACGGAACAGGTCCGGGGTGGCGTTCGGAACCAAGGTCCGAGGTGGCGGTCGGAACCACATTCCGGGGTGGCGGTCGGAACCAAGGTCCGGGGGGTCGGTCGGAACCAAGCTCCGGGGTGGCGGTCGGAACCAAGATCCGGGGTGGCGATCGGAACCAAGGTCCGGGGTGGTGTTCGGAACCAAGGACCGGTGTGGCGGGCGGAACCAAGGTCCGGAGTGGTGGTCGGAACCAAGGTTTCGGGGGGGGGGCGGTCGGAACCAAGGTCTGGGGTGGCGGTCGGAACAGGTCCGGGGTGGCGGTCGGAACCAAGGTCCGAGGTGGCGGTCGGAACAGGTCCGAGGTGCCGGTCGAAACCAAGGTCCGGGTGCCGATCGGAACAGGGTCCGGGTTGCCGGTCCCAACCAAGGTCCGGGGTGGCAGACGGAACCAAGGTCCGGAGTGGCGGTCGGAACCAAACTCCGAGGTGGTGGTCGCAACCTAGGTCCGGGGGGGTGGTCAGAACCCAAGGTCCGGGATTCCGTTCGGATCCAAGGTCCGGGATGTCGTTCGGAACCAAGATCCGGGGTGGCGATCGGAACCAAGGTCCAGGGTGATGTTCGGAACCAAGGACCGGTGTGGTGGGCGGAACCAAGGTCCGGAGTGGTGGTCGGAACCAAGGTTTCGGGGGGGGGGCGGTCGGAACCAAGGTCCGGGTTGGCGGTCGGAACCAAGGTCCGGGGTGGCGCTCGGAACCAACTTCCAGGGTGGCGGTCGGAACCACCGTCCGGGTGGGCGGTCAGAACGAAGGTCCGGGATGACAGTCGGAATCAAGGTCAGGGGGGGCGGTCGGAACCAAGGTCTGGGGAGGCGGTCGGAACCAATCCGGAGTGGCGGTTGGAACCAAGGTCCGAGGTGGCGGTCGGAACCACGTTCCGGGGTGGCGGTCGGAACCAAGGTCCGGGGGGTCGGTCGGAACCAAGCTCCGGGGTGGCAGTCGGAACCAAGGTCCGGGGTGGCGGTCGGAACCAAGGTCTGGGGTGGCGGTCGGAACAGGTCCGGGGTGGCGGTCGGAACCAAGGTCCGAGGTGGCGGTCGGAACAGGTCCGAGGTGGCGGTCGAAACCAAGGTCCGGGTGCCGATCGGAACAGGTTCCGGGTTGCCGGTCCCCACCAAGGTCCGGGGTGCCAGACGGAACCAAGGTCCGGAGTGGCGGTCGGAACCAAGGTCCGGGGGGTCGGTCGGAACCAAGCTCCGGGGTGGCGGTCGGAACCAAGGTCCGGGGTGGCGGTCGGAACCAAGGTCTGGGGTGGCGGTCGGAACAGGTCCGGGGTGGCGGTCGGAACCAAGGTCCGAGGTGGCGGTCGGAACAGGTCCGAGGTGGCGGTCGGAGCCGAGGTCCGTGGTGGTGGTCGGACCCAAGGTCCAGGGTGGCGGTCGGAACACGTCCGGGGTGGCGTTCGGAACCAAGGTCCGAGGTGGCGTTCGGAACCAAGTTCCGGGGTGGCGGTCGGAACCAAGGTCCGGGGGAGCGGTCGGAACCAAGGTCCGGGGAGGCGGTCGGAACCAACGTCCGGGTGGCGGTCGGAACCAAGATCCGGGTTGGCGGTAGGAACCAAGGTCCGAAGTGGCGGTCGGATCAAAGGTCCGGGGTGGCGGTCAGAACCCGAGGTCCGGGTTGGCGGTCGGAACCATTGTCCGGGGTGGCATTCAGAAACAAGGTCCGAGGTGGCGGTCGAAACCAAAGTCCGGGTGCCGATCGGAACAGGGTCCGGGTTGCCGGTCCCAACCAAGGTCCGGGGTGGCAGACGGAACCAAGGTCTGGAGTGGCGGTCGGAACCAAACTCCGAGGTGGCGGTCGCAACCTAGGTCCGGGGGTGTGGTCAGAACCCAACGTCCGGGATTCCGGTCGGATCCAAGGTCCGGGGTGGCGGTCAGAACCCGAGGTCCGGGTTGGCGGTCGGAACCATTGTCCGGGGTGGCATTCAGAAACAAGGTCCGAGGTGGCGGTCGAAACCAAGGTCCGGGTGCCGATCGGAACAGGGTCCGGGTTGCCGGTCCCAACCAAGGTCCGGGGTGGCAGACGGAACCAAGGTCCGGAGTGGCGGTCGGAACCAAACTCCGAGGTGGCGGTCGCAACCTAGGTCCGGGGGGGTGGTCAGAACCCAAGGTCCGGGATTCCGTTCGGATCCAAGGCCCGGGATGTCGGTCGGAACCAAGATCCGGGGTGGCGATCGGAACCAAGGACCGGGGTGGTGTTCCGAACCAAGGACCGGTGTGGCCGGCGGAACCAAGGTCCGGAGTGGTGGTCGGAACCAAGGTTTCGGGGGGGGGCGGTCGGACCAAGGTCCGGGTTGGCGGTCGGAACCAAGGTCCGGGGTGGCGCTCGGAACCAACTTCCAGGGTGGCGGTCGGAACCACCGTCCGGGTGGGCGGTCAGAACCAAGGTCCGGGATGACAGTCGGAATCAAGGTCAGGGGGGGCGGTCGGAACCAAGGTCCGGGGTGGCGGTCGGAACCAATCCGGAGTGGCGGTTGGAACCACGTTCCGGGGTGGCGGTCGGATAGAATGTCCGGGGTGGCGGTACGAACCAAGATCCGGGGTGGGGTTCGGACCCAAATTCCAGGGTGGCGGTCAGAACTAAGGTCTGGGGGGGCAGTCGGAACCAAGGTCAATGGTGGCGGTCGGAACAAAGGTCCGGGGTGGCTGTCGGAACCGTGGTCCGAGGTGGCGGTCGGAACCAAAGTCCGTGGTGGCGGTCGGAATCAAGGTCTGGGGTGGCGGTCGGAACCGATGTCCGAGGTGGCTGTCGGAACCAAGTTCCGGGGTGGCGGTCAGAACCCAAGGTCGGAGGTGGCGGTCGGAACCAAGGTCCGGGGTGGCGGTTGGAACTAAGGTCCGGGGTGGCGATCGGAACCAAGGTCTGGGGTGGCGGTCGGAACCGATGTCCGAGGTGGCTGTCGGAACCAAGGTCCGGGGTGGCAGTCAGAACCATGGTCCGGGGTGGCGGTCGGAACTGGTCCGGGGTGGCGGTCGGAACCAAGGTCCGGGGTGACGCTCGGAACCCAAGATGCGGGGTGGCGGTCGAAACCAATGTCGTGGTGGCGGTCGGAACCACGTTCCGGGGTGGCGGTCGGAACCAAGGTCGGGGTGGCGGACGGAACAGGTCCGGGGTGGCGTTAGGAACCAAGGTCCGAGGTGGCGGTCGGAACCACGTTCCGGGGTGGCGGTCGGAACCAAGGTCCGGGGGGTCGGTCGGAACCAAGCTCCGGGGTGGCGGTCGGAACCAAGGTCCGGGGTGGCGGTCGGAACCAAGGTCTGGGGTGGCGGTCGGAACAGGTCCGGGGTGGCGGTCGGAACCAAGGTCCGAGGTGGCGGTCGGAACAGGTCCGAGGTGGCGGTCGAAACCAAGGTCCGGGTGCCGATCGGAACAGGGTCCGGGTTGCCGGTCCCAACCAAGGTCCGGGGTGGCAGATGGAACCAAGGTCCGGAGTGGCGGTCGGAACCAAACTCCGAGGTGGCGGTCGCAACCTAGGTCCGGGGGGGTGGTCAGAACCCAAGGTCCGGGATTCCGTTCGGATCCAAGGTCCGGGATGTCGGTCGGAACCAAGATCCGGGGTGGCGATCGGAACCAAGGTCCGGGGTGGTGTTCGGAACCAAGGACCGGTGTGGCGGGCGGAACCAAGGTCCGGAGTGGCGGTTGGAACCAAGGTTTCGGGGGGGGGCGGTCGGAACCAAGGTCCGGGTTGGCGGTCGGAACCAAGGTCCGGGGTGGCGCTCGGAACCAACTTCCAGGGTGGCGGTCGGAACCACCGTCCGGGTGGGCGGTCAGAACGAAGGTCCGGGATGACAGTCGGAATCAAGGTCAGGGGGGGCGGTCGGAACCAAGGTCTGGGGTGGCGGTCGGAACCAATCCGGAGTGGCGGTTGGAACCAAGGTCCGAGGTGGCGGTCGGAACCACGTTCCGGGGTGGCGGTCGGAACCAAGGTCCGGGGGGTCGGTCGGAACCAAGCTCCGGGGTGGCGGTCGGAACCAAGGTCCAGGGTGGCGGTCGGAACCAAGGTCTGGGGTGGCGGGTCGGAACAGGTCCGGGGTGGCGGTCGGAACCAAGGTCCGAGGTGGTGGTCGGAACAGGTCCGAGGTGGCGGTCGAAACCAAGGTCCGGGTGCCGATCAGAACCGGTTCCGGGTTGCCGGTCCCCACCAAGGTCCGGGGTGCCAGACGGAACCAAGGTCCGGAGTGGCGGTCGGAACCAAACTCCGAGGTGGCGGTCGCAACCTAGGTCCGGGGGGGTGGTCAGAACCCAAGGTCCGGGATTCCGTTCGGATCCAAGGTCCGAGATGTCGGTCGGAACCAAGATCCGGGGTAGCGATCGGAACCAAGGTCCGGGGTGGTGTTCGGAACCAAGGGCCGGTGTGGCGGGCGGAACCAAGGTCCGGAGTGGTGGTCGGAACCAAGGTTTCGGGGGGGGGGCGGTCGGAACCAAGGTCCGGGTTGGCGGTCGGAACCAAGGTCCGGGGTGGTGCTCGGAACCAACTTCCAGGGTGGCGGTCGGAACCACCGTCCGGGTGGGCGGTCAGAACCAAGGTCCGGGATGACAGTCGGAATCAAGGTCAGGGGGTGCGGTCGGAACCAAGGTCCGGGGTGGCGGTTGGAACCAATCCGGATTGGCGGTTGGAACCAAGTTCCGGGGTGGCGGTCAGAAAGAATGTCCGGGGTGGCGGTACGAACCAAGATCCGGGGTGGGGTTCTGACCCAAATTCCAGGGTGGCGGTCAGAACTAAGGTCTGGGGGGCAGTCGGAACCAAGGTCAATGGTGGCGGTCGGAACAAAGGTCCGGGGTGGCGGTCGGAACCGTGGTCCGAGGTGGCGGTCGGAACCAAGGTCCGTGGTGGCGGTCGGAACCAAGGTCTGGGGTGGCGGTCGGATCTAAGGTCCGTGGTGGCGTTCGGAACCAAGGTCCAGTGTGGCGTTCGGAACCAAGGTCCGAGGTGGCGGTCAGAACCCAAGGTTCGAGGTGGTGGTCGGAACCAATGTCCGTGGTGGCAGTCGGAACAAAGGTCCGGGTGGGCGGTCGGAACAAAGGTCCGGGGTGGCGTTCGGAATCAAGGTCCGGGTTGGCGGTTGGAACCGAGGTCCGAGGTGGCGTTCAGAAACAAGGTCCGGGGTGCTGGTCGGAACCAAGGTCCGGGGTAGCGGTCGGAACAGGTCCGGGGTGGCGGTCAGAACCAAGGTCCGGGGTGGCAGTCGGAACCAAGTTCCGGGGTGGCGGTCAGAACCCAAGGTCGGAGGTGGCGGTCGGAACCAAGGACCGGGGTGGCGGTTGGAACTAAGGTCCGGGGTGGCGATCGGAACCAAGGTCTGGGGTGGCGGTCGGAACCGATGTCCGAGGTGGCTGTCGGAACCAAGGTCCGGGGTGGCAGTCAGAACCAAGGTCCGGGGTGGCGGTCGGAACTGGTCCGGGGTGGCGGTCGGAACCAAGGTCCGGGGTGACGCTCGGAACCCAAGATGCGGGGTGGCGGTCGAAACCAATGTCGTGGTGGCGGTCGGAACCACGTTCCGGGGTGGCGGTCGGAACCAAGGTCGGGGTGGCGGACGGAACAGGTCCGGGGTGGCGTTCGGAACCAAGGTCCGAGGTGGCGGTCGGAACCACGTTCCGGGGTGGCGGACGGAACCAAGGTCTGGGGGGTCGGTCGGAACCAAGCTCCGGGGTGGCGGTCGGAACCAAGGTCCGGGGTGGCGGTCGGAACCAAGGTCTGGGGTGGCGGTCGGAACAGGTCCGGGGTGGCGGTCGGAACCAAGGTCCGAGGTGGCGGTCGGAACAGGTCCGAGGTGGCGGTCGAAACCAAGGTCCGGGTGCCGATCGGAACAGGGTCCGGGTTGCCGGTCCCAACCAAGGTCCGGGGTGGCAGACGGAACCAAGGTCCGGAGTGGCGGTCGGAACCAAACTCCGAGGTGGCGGTCGCAACCTAGGTCCGGGGGGGTGGTCAGAACCCAAGGTCCGGGATTCCGTTCGGATCCAAGGTCCGGGATGTCGGTCGGAACCAAGATCCGGGGTGGCGATCGGAACCAAGGTCCGGCGTGGTGTTCGGAACCAAGGACCGGTGTGGCGTGCGGAACCAAGGTCCGGAGTGGCGGTCGGAAACAAGGTCCGGGGTGCCGGTCGGAACCAAGGTCCGAGGTGGCGTTCAGAAACAAGGTCCGGGGTGCCGGTCGGAACCAAGGTCCGGGGTAGCGGTCGGAACAGGTCCGGGGTGGCGGTCGGAACCAAGGTCCGAGGTGGCGCTCGGAACCACCGTCCGAGTTGGCGGTCAGATCCAAAATCCGGGGTGACTGTCGGAATCAAGGTCAGGGGGGTCGGTCGGAACCAATGTCCGCGGTGGCTTTCGGAACCAAGGACCGGGGTGACGTTCGGAACAAATGTCCGGGGTGGCGGTCAGAAGCAAGGTCCGGGATGGCGGTCGGAACCAACGTCCGAGGTTGCAGTCGGAACCAAGTTCCGGGGTGGCGGTCAGAACCCAAGGTCGGAGGTGGCGGTCGGAACCAAGGTCCGTGGTGGCGGTTGGAACTAAGGTCCGGGGTGGCGATCGGAACCAAGGTCTGGGGTGGCGGTCGGAACCGATGTCCGAGGTGGCTGTCGGAACCAAGGTCCGGGGTGGCAGTCAGAACCAAGGTCCGGGGTGGCGGTCGGAACTGGTCCGGGGTGGCGTTCGGAACCAAGGTCCGGGGTGACGCTCGACTCAAGATGCGGGGTGGCGGTCGAAACCAATGTCGTGGTGGCGGTCGGAATCACGTTCCGGGGTGGCGGTCGGAACCAAGGTCGGGGTGGCGGACGGAACAGGTCCGGGGTGGCGTTCGGAACCAAGGTCCGAGGTGGCGGTCGGAACCACGTTCCGGGGTGGCGGTCGGAACCAAGGTCCGGGGGGTCGGTCGGAACCAAGCTCCGGGGTGGCGGTCGGAACCAAGGTCCGGGGTGGCGGTCGGAGCCAAGGTCTGGGGTGGCGGTCGGAACAGGTCCGGGGTGGCGGTCGGAACCAAGGTCCGAGGTGGCGGTCGGAACAGGTCCGAGGTGGCGGTCGAAACCAAGGTCCGGGTGCCGATCGGAACAGGGTCCGGGTTGCCGGTCCCAACCAAGGTCCGGGGTGGCAGACGGAACCAAGGTCCGGAGTGGCGGTCGGAACCAAACTCCGAGGTGGCGGTCGCAACCTAGGTCCGGGGGGGTGGTCAGAACCCAAGGTCCGGGATTCCATTCGGATCCAAGGTCCGGGATGTCGGTCGGAACCAAGATCCGGGGTGGCGATCGGAACCAAGGTCCGGGGTGGTGTTCGGAACCAAGGACCGGTGTGGCGGGCGGAACCAAGGTCCGGAGTGGCGGTTGGAACCAAGGTTTCGGGGGGGGGCGGTCGGAACCAAGGTCCGGGTTGGCGGTCGGAACCAAGGTCCGGGGTGGCGCTCGGAACCAACTTCCAGGGTGGCGGTCGGAACCACCGTCCGGGTGGGCGGTCAGAACGAAGGTCCGGGATGACAGTCGGAATCAAGGTCAGGGGGGGCGGTCGGAACCAAGGTCTGGGGTGGCGGTCGGAACCAATCCGGAGTGGCGGTTGGAACCAAGGTCCGAGGTGGCGGTCGGAACCACGTTCCGGGGTGGCGGTCGGAACCAAGGTCCGGGGGGTCGGTCGGAACCAAGCTCCGGGGTGGCGGTCGGAACCAAGGTCCGGGGTGGCGGTCGGAACCAAGGTCTGGGGTGGCGGTCGGAACAGGTCCGGGGTGGCGGTCGGAACCAAGGTCCGAGGTGGCGGTCGGAACAGGTCCGAGGTGGCGGTCGAAACCAAGGTCTGGGTGCCGATCGGAACAGGTTCCGGGTTGCCGGTCCCCACCAAGGTCCGGGGTGCCAGACGGAACCAAGGTCCGGAGTGGCGGTCGGAACCAAACTCCGAGGTGGCGGTCGCAACCTAGGTCCGGGGGGGTGGTCAGAACCCAAGGTCCGCGATTCCGTTCGGATCCAAGGTCCGAGATGTCGGTCGGAACCAAGATCCGGGGTAGCGATCGGAACCAAGGTCCAGGGTGGTGTTCGGAACCAAGGGCCGGTGTGGCGGGCGGAACCAAGGTCCGGAGTGGTGGTCGGAACCAAGGTTTCGGGGGGGGGCGGTCGGAACCAAGGTCCGGGTTGGCGGTCGGAACCAAGGTCCGGGGTGGTGCTCGGAACCAACTTCCAGGGTGGCGGTCGGAACCACCGTCCGGGTGGGCGGTCAGAACCAAGGTCCGGGATGACAGTCGGAATCAAGGTCAGGGGGGGCGGTCGGAACCAAGGTCCGGGGTGGCGGTTGGAACCAATCCGGAGTGGCGGTTGGAACCAAGTTCCGGGGTGGCGGTCAGAAAGAATGTCCGGGGTGGCGGTACGAACCAAGATCCGGGGTGGGGTTCGGACCCAAATTCCAGGGTGGCGGTCAGAACTAAGGTCTGGGGGGCAGTCGGAACCAAGGTCAATGGTGGCGGTCGGAACAAAGGTCCGGGGTGGCGGTCGGAACCGTGGTCCGAGGTGGCGGTCGGAACCAAGGTCCGTGGTGGCGGTCGGAACCAAGGTCTGGGGTGGCGGTCGGATCTAAGGTCCGTGGTGGCGTTCGGAACCAAGGTCCAGTGTGGCGTTCGGAACCAAGGTCCGAGGTGGCGGTCAGAACCCAAGGTTCGAGGTGGTGGTCGGAACCAATGTCCGTGGTGGCAGTTGGAACAAAGGTCCGGGTGGGCGGTCGGAACAAAGGTCCGGGGTGGCGTTCGGAATCAAGGTCCGGGTTGGCGGTTGGAACCGAGGTCCGAGGTGGCGTTCAGAAACAAGGTCCGGGGTGCCGGTCGGAACCAAGGTCCGGGGTAGCGGTCGGAACAGGTCCGGGGTGGCGGTCGGAACCAAGGTCCGGGGTGGCGCTCGGAACCACCGTCCGAGTGGGCGGTCAGATCCAAAATCCGGGGTGACTGTCGGAATCAAGGTCAGGGGGGTCGGTCGGAACCAATGCCTGCGGTGGCTTTCGGAACCAAGGACCGGGGTGACGTTCGGAACAAAGGTCCGGGGTGGCGGTCAGAAGCTAGGTCCGGGATGGCGGTCGGAACCAACGTCCGAGGTGGCAGTCGGAACCAAGTTCCGGGGTGGCGGTCAGAACCCAAGGTTGGAGGTGGCGGTCGGAACCAAGGTCCGGGGTGGCGGTTGGAACTAAGGTCCGGGGTGGCGATCGGAACCAAGGTCTGGGGTGGCGGTCGGAACCGATGTCCGAGGTGGCTGTCGGAACCAAGGTCCGGGGTGGCAGTCAGAACCAAGGTCCGGGGTGGCGGTCGGAACTGGTCCGGGGTGGCGGTCGGAACCAAGGTCCGGGGTGACGCTCGGAACCCAAGATGCGGGGTGGCGGTCGAAACCAATGTCGTGGTGGCGGTCGGAACCACGTTCCGGGGTGGCGGTCGGAACCAAGGTCGGGGTGGCGGACGAAACAGGTCCGGGGTGGCGTTCGGAACCAAGGTCCGAGGTGGCGGTCGGAACCACGTTCCGGGGTGGCGGTCGGAACCAAGGTCCGGGGGGTCGGTCGGAACCAAGCTCCGGGGTGGCGGTCGGAACCAAGGTCCGGGGTGGCGGTCGGAACCAAGGTCTGGGGTGGCGGTCGGAACAGGTCCGGGGTGGCGGTCGGAACCAAGGTCCGAGGTGGCGGTCGGAACAGGTCCGAGGTGGCGGTCGAAACCAAGGTCCGGGTGCCGATCGGAACAGCGTCCGGGTTGCCGGTCCCAACCAAGGTCCGGGGTGGCAGACGGAACCAAGGTCCGGAGTGGCGGTCGGAACCAAACTCCGAGGTGGCGGTCGCAACCTAGGACCGGGGGGGTGGTCAGAACCCAAGGTCCGGGATACCGTTCGGATCCAAGGTCCGGGATCTCGGTCGGAACCAAGATCCGGGGTGGCGATCGGAACCAAGGTCCGGGGTGGTGTTCGGAACCAAGGACCGGTGTGGCGGGCGGAACCAAGGTCCGGAGTGGCGGTTGGAACCAAGGTTTCGGGGGGGGGCGGTCGGAACCAAGGTCCGGGTTGGCGGTCGGAACCAAGGTCCGGGGTGGTGCTCGGAACCAACTTCCAGGGTGGCGGTCGGAACCACCGTCCGGGTGGGCGGTCAGAACCAAGGTCCGGGATGACAGTCGGAATCAAGGTCAGGGGGGGCGGTCGGAACCAAGGTCCGGGGTGGCGGTTGGAACCAATCCGGAGTGGCGGTTGGAACCAAGTTCCGGGGTGGCGGTCAGAAAGAATGTCCGGGGTGGCGGTACGAACCAAGATCCGGGGTGGGGTTCGGACCCAAATTCCAGGGTGGCGGTCAGAACTAAGGTCTGGGGGGCAGTCGGAACCAAGGTCAATGGTGGCGGTCGGAACAAAGGTCCGGGGTGGCGGTCGGAACCGTGGTGCGAGGTGGCGGTCGGAACCAAGGTCCGTGGTGGCGGTCGGAACCAAGGTCTGGGGTGGCGGTCGGATCTAAGGTCCGTGGTGGCGTTCCGAACCAAGGTCCAGTGTGGCGTTCGGAACCAAGGTCCGAGGTGGCGGTCAGAACCCAAGGTTCGAGGTGGTGGTCGGAACCAATGTCCGTGGTGGCAGTCGGAACAAGGGTCCGGGTGGGCGGTCGGAACCAAGGTCCGGGGTGGCAGTCGGAACCAAGGTCCGAGGTGGCGGTCGGAACTGGTCCGGGGTGGCGGTCGGAACCAAGGTCCGGGGTGACGCTCGGAACCCAAGATGCGGGGTGGCGGTCGAAACCAATGTCGTGGTGGCGGTCGGAACCACGTTCCGGGGTGGCGGTCGGAACCAAGGTCGGGGTGGCGGACGGAACAGGTCCGGGGTGGCGTTCGGAACCAAGGTCCGAGGTGGCGGTCGGAACCACGTTCCGGGGTGGCGGTCGGAACCAAGGTCCGGGGGGTCGGTCGGAACCAAGCTCCGGGGTGGCGGTCGGAACCAAGGTCCGGGGTGGCGGTCGGAACCAAGGTCTGGGGTGGCGGTCGGAACAGGTCCGGGGTGGCGGTCGGAACCAAGGTCCGAGGTGGCGGTCGGAACAGGTCCGAGGTGGCGGTCGAAACCAAGGTCCGGGTGCCGATCGGAACAGGGTCCGGGTTGCCGGTCCCAACCAAGGTCCGGGGTGGCAGACGGAACCAAGGTCCGGAGTGGCGGTCGGAACCAAACTCCGAGGTGGCGGTCGCAACCTAGGTCCGGGGGGGTGGTCAGAACCCAAGGTCCGGGATTCCGTTCGGATCCAAGGTCCGGGATGTCGGTCGGAACCAAGATCCGGGGTGGCGATCGGAACCAAGGTCCGGGGTGGTGTTCGGAACCAAGGACCGGTGTGGCGGGCGGAACCAAGGTCCGGAGTGGCGGTTGGAACCAAGGTTTCGGGGGGGGGCGGTCGGAACCAAGGTCCGGGTTGGCGGTCGGAACCAAGGTCCGGGGTGGCGGTCAGAAAGAATGTCCGGGGTGGCGGTACGAACCAAGATCCGGGGTGGTGTTCGGACCCAAATTCCAGGGTGGCGGTCAGAACTAAGGTCTGGGGGGCAGTCGGAACCAAGGTCAATGGTGGCGGTCGGAACAAAGGTCCAGGGTGGCGGTCGGAACCGTGGTCCGAGGTGGCGGTCGGAACCAAGGTCCGTGGTGGCGGTCGGAACCAAGGTCTGGGGTGGCGGTCGGATCTAAGGTCCGTGGTGGCGTTCGGAACCAAGGTCCAGTGTGGCGTTCGGAACCAAGGTCCGAGGTGGCGGTCAGAACCCAAGGTTCGAGGTGGTGGTCGGAACCAATGTCCGTGGTGGCAGTCGGAACAAAGGTCCGGGTGGGCGGTCGGAACAAAGGTCCGGGGTGGCGTTCGGAATCAAGGTCCGGGTTGGCGGTTGGAACCGAGGTCCGAGGTGGCGTTCAGAAACAAGGTCTGGGGTGCTGGTCGGAACCAAGGTCCGGGGTAGCGGTCGGAACAGGTCCGGGGTGGCGGTCAGAACCAAGGTCCGGGGTGGCAGTCGGAACCAAGTTCCGGGGTGGCGGTCAGAACCCAAGGTCGGAGGTGGCGGTCGGAACCAAGGTCCGGGGTGGCGGTTGGAACTAAGGTCCGGGGTGGCGATCGGAACCAAGGTCTGGGGTGGCGGTCGGAACCGATGTCCGAGGTGGCTGTCAGAACCAAGGTCCGGGGTGGCAGTCAGAACCAAGGTCCGGGGTGGCGGTCGGAACTGGTCCGGGGTGGCGGTCGGAACCAAGGTCCGGGGTGACGCTCGGAACCCAAGATGCGGGGTGGCGGTCGAAACCAATGTCGTGGTGGCGGTCGGAACCACGTTCCGGGGTGGCGGTCGGAACCAAGGTCGGGGTGGCGGACGGAACAGGTCCGGGGTGGCGTTCGGAACCAAGGTCCAAGGTGGCGGTCGGAACCACGTTCCGGGGTGGCGGTCGGAACCAAGGTCCGGGGGGTCGGTCGGAACCAAGCTCCGGGGTGGCGGTCAGAACCAAGGTCCGGGGTGGCGGTCGGAACCAAGGTCTGGGGTGGCGGTCGGAACAGGTCCGGGGTGGCGGTCGGAACCAAGGTCCGAGGTGGCGGTCGGAACAGGTCCGAGGTGGCGGTCGAAACCAAGGTCCGGGTGCCGGTCGGAACAGGGTCCGGGTTGCCGGTCCCAACCAAGGTCCGGGGTGGCAGACGGAACCAAGGTCCGGAGTGGCGGTCGGAACCAAACTCCGAGCTGGCGGTCGCAACCTAGGTCCGGGGGGGTGGTCAGAACCCAAGGTCCGGGATTCCGTTCGGATCCAAGGTCCGGGATGTCGGTCGGAACCAAGATCCGGGGTGGCGATCGGAACCAAGGTCCGGCGTGGTGTTCGGAACCAAGGACCGGTGTGGCGTGCGGAACCAAGGTCCGGAGTGGCGGTCGGAACCAAGGTTTCGGGGGGGGGCGGTCGGAACCAAGGTCCGGGTTGGCGGTCGGAACCAAGGTCTGGGGTGGCGCTCGGAACCAACTTCCAGGGTGGCGGTCGGAACCACCGTCCGGGTGGGCGGTCAGAACCAAGGTCCGGGATGACAGTCGGAATCAAGGTCAGGGGGGGCGGTCGGAACCCAAGGTCTGGGGTGGCAGTCGGAACGAATCCGGAGTGGCGGTTGGAACCAAGGTCCGAGGTGGCGGTCGGAACCACGTTCCGGGGTGGCGGTCGGAACCAAGGTCCGGGGGGTCGGTCGGAACCAAGCTCCGGGGTGGCGGTCGGAACCAAGGTCCGGGGTGGCGGTCGGAACCAAGGTCTGGGGTGGCGGTCGGAACAGGTCCGGGGTGGCGGTCGGAACCAAGGTCCGAGGTGGCGGTCGGAACAGGTCCGAGGTGGCGGTCGAAACCAAGGTCCGGGTGCCGATCGGAACAGGTTCCGGGTTGCCGGTCCCAAACAAGGTCCGGGGTGCCAGACGGAACCAAGGTCCGGAGTGGCGGTCGGAACCAAACTCCGAGGTGGCGGTCGCAACCTAGGTCCGGGGGGGTGTTCAGAACCCAAGGTCCGGGATTCCGTTCGGATCCAAGGTCCGAGATGTCGGTCGGAACCAAGATCCGGGGTAGCGATCGGAACCAAGGTCCGGGGTGGTGTTCGGAACCAAGGGCCGGTGTGGCGGGCGGAACCAAGGTCCGGAGTGGTGGTCGGAACCAAGGTTTCGGGGGGGGGCGGTCGGAACCAAGGTCCGGGTTGGCGGTCGGAACCAAGGTCCGGGGTGGTGCTCGGAACCAACTTCCAGGGTGGCGGTCGGAACCACCGTCCGGGTGGGCGGTCAGAACCAAGGTCCGGGATGACAGTCGGAATCAAGGTCAGGGGGGGCGGTCGGAACCAAGGTCCGGGGTGGCGGTTGGAACCAATCCGGAGTGGCGGTTGGAACCAAGTTCCGGGGTGGCGGTCAGAAAGAATGTCCGGGGTGGCGGTACGAACCAAGATCCGGGGTGGCGTTCGGACCCAAATTCCAGGGTGGCGGTCAGAACTAAGGTCTGGGCGGCAGTCGGAACCAAGATCAATGGTGGCGGTCGGAACAAAGGTCCGGGGTGGCGGTCGGAACCGTGGTCCGAGGTGGCGGTCGGAACCAAGGTCCGTGGTGGCGGTCGGAACCAAGGTCTGGGGTGGCGGTCGGATCTAAGGTCCGTGGTGGCGTTCGGAACCAAGGTCCAGTGTGGCGTTCGGAACCAAGGTCCGAGGTGGCGGTCAGAACCCATGGTTCGAGGTGGTGGTCGGAACCAATGTCCGTGGTGGCAGTCGGAACAAATTTCCGGGTGGGCGGTCGGAACAAAGGTCCGGGGTGGCGTTCGGAATCAAGGTCCGGGTTGGCGGTTGGAACCGAGGTCCGAGGTGGCGTTCAGAAACAAGGTCCGGGGTGCCGGTCGGAACCAAGGTCCGGGGTAGCGGTCGGAACAGGTCCGGGGTGGCGGTCGGAACCAAGGTACGGGGTGGCGCTCGGAACCACCGTCCGAGGGGGCGGTCAGATCCAAAATCCGGTGTGACTGTCGGAATCAAGGTCAGGGGGGTCGGTCGGAACCAATGTCCGCGGTGGCTTTCGGAACCAAGGACCGGGGTGACGTTCGGAACAAAGGTCCGGGGTGGCGGTCAGAAGCAAGGTCCGGGATGGCGGTCGGAACCAACGTCCGAGGTGGCAGTCGGAACCAAGTTCCGGGGTGGCGGTCAGAACCCAAGGTCGGAGGTGGCGGTCGGAACCAAGGTCCGGGGTGGCGGTTGGAACTAAGGTCCGGGGTGGCGATCGGAACCAAGGTCTGGGGTGGCGGTCAGAACCGATGTCCGAGGTGGCTGTCGGAACCAAGGTCCGGGGTGGCAGTCAGAACCAAGGTCCGGGGTGGCGGTCGGAACTGGTCCGGGGTGGCGGTCGGAACCAAGGTCCGGGGTGACGCTCGGAACCCAAGATGCGGGGTGGCGGTCGAAACCAATGTCGTGGTGGCGGTCGGAACCACGTTCCGGGGTGGCGGTCGGAACCAAGGTCGGGGTGGCGGACGGAACAGGTCCGGGGTGGCGTTCGGAACCAAGGTCCGAGGTGGCGGTCGGAACCACGTTCCGGGGTGGCGGTCGGAACCAAGGTTCGGGGGGTCGGTCGGAACCAAGCTCCGGGGTGGCGGTCGGAACCAAGGTCCGGGGTGGCGGTCGGAACCAAGTTCTGGGGTGGCGGTCGGAACAGGTCCGGGGTGGCGGTCGGAACCAAGGTCCGGGGTGGCGGTCCAAACCCATGTCCGTGGTGGCGGTCGGAACCAAGGTCCGAGGTGGCGGTCGGAAACAAGGTCCGGGGTGGCGGTCGGAACAGGTCCGGGGTGGCGTTTGGATCCAAGGTCCGAGGTGGCAGTCGGAACCAAGTTCCGGGGTGTCGGTCGGAACCAAGGTCCGAAGTGGTGTTCGGAACCAAGGACCGGTGTGGCGGGCGGAACCAAGGTCCGGAGTGGTGGTCGGAACCAAGGTTTCGGGGGGGGGGCGGTCGGAACCAAGTTCCGAGGTGGCGGTCGAAACCAAGGTCCGGGTGGCGGTCGGAACTAAGGTCCGGGGTGGCGTTCGGAACCAAGGTCTGGGGTGGCGGTCGGAACCACTTTCCGAGGTGGCGGTTGGACCCAAGGTCCGGGGTGGCATTCGGAACCAAGGTCCGGGGTGGCGGTTGGAACTGGACCGGGGTGGCGGTCGGAACCAAGGTCCGGGAGGGCGGTCAGAACCAAGGTCCAGTGAGGCGTTCGGAACCAAGGTCCGGGGTGGCGGTCGGATCCAAGGTCCGTGTTGGCGGTCGGAACCAACGTCCAAGGTGGCATTCAGAACCAAGGTCCGGGGTGGCGATCGGAACCAAGGTCCAGTGTGGTGTTCGGAACCAAGGTCCGAGGTGGCACTCAGAACCCAAAGTTCGAGGTGGCGGCCGGAACCAATGCCCGGGGTGGCGGTCGGAACCAAGGTCCGGGGTGGCGGTCGGAACCAATGTCCGGGGTGGCGGTCGGAACCAGAGATCCGGGGTGTGTGTCGGACCCAAATTCCGGGGTGGCGGTCAGAACCAAGGACTGGGGGCCGGTCGGAACCAAGGTCCATGGTGGCGGTCGGAACAGTGGTCCGGGAGGGTGGTCGGAACTAAGGTCCGGCGTGGCTTTCGGAACCAAGGTCCGAGGTGGCACTCAGAACCCAAGGTTCGAGGTGGCGTTCGGAACCAATGCCCGGGGTGGCGGTCGGAACCAAGGTCCGGGGTGGCGGTCGGAACCAATGTCCGGGGTGGCGGTCGGAACCAAGATCCGGGGTGGAGGTCGGACCCAAATTCCGGGGTGGCAGTCAGAACCAAGGTCTGGGGGGGCGGTCAGAACCAAGGTCCATGGTGGCGGTCGGAACAATGGTCCGGGAGGGTGGTCGGACCTAAGGTCCGTGGTGGCTTTCGGAACCAAGGTCCTGGGTGGCGGTCGGAGCCGAGGTCCGTGGTGGTGGTCGGAACCAAGGTCCGGGGTGGCGGTCGGAACACGTCCGGGGTGGCGTTCGGAACCAAGGTCCGAGGTGGCGTTCGGAACCAAGTTCCGGGGTGGCGGTCGGAACCAAGGTCCGGGGGAGCGGTCGGAACCAAGGTCCGGGGAGGCGGTCGGAACCAACGTCCGGGGTGGCGGTCGGAACCAAGGTCCGGGTTGGCGGTAGGAACCAAGGTCCGAAGTGGCGGTCGGATCCAAGGTCCGGGGTGGCGGTCAGAACCCGAGGTCCGGGTTGGCGGTCGGAACCATTGTCCGGGGTGGCATTCAGAAACAAGGTCCGAGGTGGCGGTCGAAACCAAGGTCCGGGTGCCGATCGGAACAGGGTCCGGGTTGCCGGTCCCAACCAAGGTCCGGGGTGGCAGACAGAACCAAGGTCCGGAGTGGCGGTCGGAACCAAACTCCGAGGTGGCGGTCGCAACCTAGGTCCGGGGGGGTGGTCAGAACCCAAGGTATGGGATTCCGGTCGGATCCAAGGTCCGGGGTGGCGGTCAGAACCCGAGGTCCGGGTTGGCGGTCGGAACCATTGTCCGGGGTGGCATTCAGAAACAAGGTCTGAGGTGGCGGTCGAAACCAAGGTCCGGGTGCCGATCGGAACAGGGTCCGGGTTGCCGGTCCCAACCAAGGTCCGGGGTGGCAGACGGAACCAAGGTCCGGAGTGGCGGTCGGAACCAAACTCCGAGGTGGCGGTCGCAACCTAGGTCCGGGGGGGTGGTCAGAACCCAAGGTCCGGGATTCCGTTCGGATCCAAGGTCCGGGATGTCGGTCGGAACCAAGATCCGGGGTGGCAATCGGAACCAAGATCCGGGGTGGTGTTTGGAACCAAGGACCGGTGTGGCGGGCGGAACCAAGGTCCGGAGTGGTGGTCGGGACCAAGGTTTCGGGGGGGGGCGGTCGGAACCAAGGTCCGGGTTGGCGGTCGGAACCAAGGTCCGGGGTGGCGCTCGGAACCAACTTCCAGGGTGGCGGTCGGAACCACCGTCCGGGTGGGCGGTCAGAACCAAGGTCCGGGATGACAGTCGGAATCAAGGTCAGGGGGGGCGGTCGGAACCAAGGTCCGGGGTGGCGGTCGGAACCAATCCGGAGTGGCGGTTGGAACCAAGTTCCGGGGTGGCGGTCGGAAAGAATGTCCGGGGTGGCGGTACGAACCAAGATCCGGGGTGGGGTTCGGACCCAAATTCCAGGGTGGCGGTCAGAACTAAGGTCTGGGGGGGCAGTCGGAACCAAGGTCAATGGTGGCGGTCGGAACAAAGGTCCGGGGTGGCGGTCGGAACCGTGGTCCGAGGTGGCGGTAGGAACCAAGCTCCGTGGTGGCGGTCGGAACCAAGGTCTGGGGTGGCGGTCGGATCTAAGGTCCGTCGTGGCGTTCGGAACCAAGGTCCAGTGTGGCTTTCGGAACCAAGGTCCGAGGTGGCGGTCAGAACCCAAGGTTCGAGGTGGTGGTCGGAACCAATGTCCGTGGTGGCAGTCGGAACAAAGGTCCGGGTGGGCGGTTGGAACCGAGGTCCGAGGTGGCGTTCAGAAACAAGGTCCGGGGTGCCGGTCGGAACCAAGGTCCGGGGTAGCGGTCGGAACAGGTCCGGGGTGGCGGTCGGAACCAAGGTCCGGGGTGGCGCTCGGAACCACCGTCCGAGTGGGCGGTCAGATCCAAAATCCGGGGTGACTGTCGGAATCAACGTCAGGGGGGTCATAGAACATAGAACATAGAACATTACAGCGCAGAACAGGCCCTTCGGCCCACGATGTTGCACCGACCAGTTAAAAAAAAAACTGTGACCCTCCAACCTAAACCAATTTCTTTTCGTCCATGAACCTATCTACGGATCTCTTAAACGCCCCCAAACTAGGCGCATTTACTACTGATGCTGGCAGGGCATTCCAATCCCTCACCACCCTCTGGGTAAAGAACCTACCCCTGACATCGGTTCTATAACTACCCCCCCTCAATTTAAAGCCATGCCCCCTCGTGCTGGATTTCTCCATCAGAGGAAAAAGGCTATCACTATCCACCCTATCTAAACCTCTAATCATCTTATATGTTTCAATAAGATCCCCTCTTAGCCGCCGCCTTTCCAGCGAAAACAATCCCAAATCCCTCAGCCTCTCCTCATAGGATCTCCCCTCCATACCAGGCAACATCCTGGTAAACCTCCTCTGCACCCTCTCCAAAGCCTCCACATCCTTCCTGTAATGTGGGGACCAGAACTGCACACAGTACTCCAAGTGCGGCCGCACCAGAGTTGTGTACAGTTGCAACATAACGCTACGACTCCTAAATTCAATCCCCCTACCAATAAACGCCAAGACACCATATGCCTTCTTAACAACCTTATCTACTTGATTCCCAACTTTCAGGGATCTATGCACACATACACCTAGATCCCTCTGCTCCTCCACACTATTCAAAGTCCTCCCGTTAGCCCTTTCCTCAACACATCTGTTATTCCTACCAAAGTGAATTACCTCACACTTCTCCGCATTAAACTCCATCCGCCACCTCTCGGCCCAACTTTGCAACCTGTCTAAGTCTTCCTGCAAACTACGACACCCTTCCTCACTGTCTACCACACCACCGACTTTGGTGTCATCAGCAAATTTGCTAATCCACCCAACTATACCCTCATCCAGATCATTAATAAATATTACAAACAGCAGTGGCCCCAAAACAGATCCCTGAGGTACACCACTTGTAACCGCACTCCATGATGAATATTTACTATCAACCACCACCCTCTGTTTCCTATCCGCTAGCCAATTCCTGATCCAATTTCCTAGATCACCCCCAATCCCATACATCTGCATTTTCTGCAGAAGCCTACCATGGTGAACCTTATCAAACCTTATCCGGGTCGGTCGGAACCAATGTCCGCGGTGGCTTTCGGAACCAAGGACTGGGGTGACGTTCGGAACAAAGGTCCGGGGTGGCGGTCAGAAGCAAGGTCCGGGATGGCGGTCGGAACCAACGTCCGAGGTGGCAGTCGGGACCAAGTTCCGGGGTGGCGGTCAGAACCCAAGGTCGGAGGTGGCGGTCGGAACCAAGGTCCGGGGTGGCGGTTGGAACTAAGGTCCGGGGTGGCGATCGGAACCAAGGTCTGGGGTGGCGGTCGGAACCGATGTCCGAGGTGGCTGTCGGAACCAAGGTCCGGGGTGGCAGTCACAACCAAGGTCCGGGGTGGCGGTCGGAACTGGTCCGGGGTGGCGGTCGGAACCAAGGTCCGGGGTGACGCTCGGAACCCAAGATGCGGGGTGGCGGTCGAAACCAATGTCGTGGTGGCGGTCGGAACCACGTTCCGGGGTGGCAGTCGGAACCAAGGTCGGGGTGGCGGACGGAACAGGTCCGGGGTGGCGTTCGGAACAAAGGTCCGAGGTGGCGGTCGGAACCAATGTCCGGGGGGTCAGTCGGAACCAAGCTCCGGGGTGGCGGTCGGAACCAAAGTCCGGGGTGGCGGTCGGAACCAAGGTCTGGGGTGGCGGTCGGAACAGGTCCGGGGTGGCGGTCGGAACCAAGGTCCGAGGTGGCGGTCAGAACAGGTCCGAGGTGGCGGTCGAAACCAAGGTCCGGGTGCCGATCGGAACAGGGTCCGGGTTGCCGGTCCGAACCAAGGTCCGGGGTGGCAGACGGAACCAAGGTCCGGAGTGGCGGTCGGAACCAAACTCCGAGGTGGCGGTCGCAACCTAGGTCCGGTGGGGTGGTCAGAACCCAAGGTCCGGGATTCCGTTCGGATCCAAGGTCCGGGATGTCGGTCGGAACCAAGATCCGGGGTGGCGATCGGAACCAAGGTCCGGGGTGGTGTTCGGAACCAAGGACCGGTGTGGCGGGCGGACCCAAGGTCCGGAGTGGTGGTCGGAACCATGGTTTCGGGGGGGGGCGGTCGGAACCAAGGTCCGGGTTGGCGGTCGGAACCAAGGTCAGGGGTGGCGCTCGGAACCAACTTCCAGGGTGGCGGTCGGAACCACCGTCCGGGTGGGCGGTCAGAACCAAGGTCCGGGATGACAGTCGGAGTCAAGGTCAGGGGGGGCGGTCGGAACCAAGGTCCGGGGTGGCGGTCGGAACCAATCCGGAGTGGCGGTTGGAACCAAGGTCCGAGGTGGCGGTCGGAACCACGTTCCGGGGTGGCGGTCGGAACCAAGGTCCGGGGGGTCGGTCGGAACCAAGCTCCGGGGTGGCGGTCGGAACCAAGGTCCGGGGTGGCGGTCGGAACCAAGGTCTGGGGTGGCGGTCGGAACAGGTCCGGGGTGGCGGTCGGAACCAAGGTCCGAGGTGGCGGTCGGAACAGGTCCGAGGTGGCGGTCGAAACCAAGGTCCGGGTGCCGATCGGAACAGGGTCCGGGTTGCCGGTCCCAACGAAGGTCCGGGGTGCCACACGGAACCAAGGTCCGGAGTGGCGGTCGGAACCAAACTCCGAGGTGGCGGTCGCAACCTAGGTCCGGAGGGGTGGTCAGAACCCAAGGTCCGGGATTCCGTTCGGATCCAAGGTCCGGGATGTCGGTCGGAACCAAGATCCGGGGTAGCGATCGGAACCAAGGTCCGGGGTGGTGTTCGGAACCAAGGGCCGGTGTGGCCGGCGGAACCAAGGTCCGGAGTGGTGGTTGGAACCAAGGTTTCGGGGGGGGGCGGTCGGAACCAAGGTCCGGGTTGGCGGTCGGAACCAAGGTCCGGGGTGGCGCTCGGAACCAACTTCCAGGGTGGCGGTCGGAACCACCGTCCGGGTGGGCGGTCAGAACCAAGGTCCGGGATGACAGTCGGAATCAAGGTCAGGGGGGACGGTCGGAACCAAGGTCCGGGGTGGCGGTCGGAACCAATCCGGAGTGGCGGTTGGAACCAAGTTCCGGGGTGGCGGTCGGAAAGAATGTCCGGGGTGGCGGTACGAACCAAGATCCGGGGTGGGGTTCGGACCCAAATTCCAGGGTGGCGGTCAGAACTAAGGTCTGGGGGTGCAGTCGGAACCAAGGTCAATGGTGGCGGTCGGAACAAAGGTCCGGGGTCGCGGTCGGAACCGTGGTCCGAGGTGGCGGTCGGAACCAAGGTCCGTGGTGGCGGTCGGAACCAAGGTCTGGGGTGGCGGTCGGATCTAAGGTCCGTGGTGGCGTTCGGAACCAAGGTCCAGTGTGGCGTTCGGAACCAAGGTCCGAGGTGGCGGTCAGAACCCAAGGTTCGAGGTGGTGGTCGGAACCAATGTCCGTTGTGGCAGTCGGAACAAAGGTCCGGGTGGGCGGTCGGAACAAAGGTCCGGGGTGGCGTTCGGAATCAAGGTCCGGGTTGGCGGTTGGAACCGAGGTCCGAGGTGGCGTTCAGAAACAAGGTCCGGGGTGCCGGTCGGAACCAAGGTCCGGGGTAGCGGTCGGAACAGGTCCGGGGTGGCGGTCGGAACCAAGGTCCGGGGTGGCGCTCGGAGCCACCGTCCGAGGGGGCGGTCAGATCCAAAATCCGGGCTGACTGTCGGAATCAAGGTCAGGGGGGTCGGTCGGAACTAATGTCCGCGGTGGCTTTCTGAACCAAGGACCGGGGTGACGTTCGGAACAAAGGTCCGGGGTGGCGGTCAGAAGCAAGGTCCAGGATGGCGGTCGGAACCAACGTCCGAGGTGGCAGTCGGAACCAAGTTCCGGGGTGGCGGTCAGAACCCAAGGTCGGAGGTGGCGGTCGGAACCAAGGTCCGGGGTGGCGGTTGGAACTAAGGTCCGGGGTGGCGATCGGAACCAAGGTCTGGGGTGGCGGTCGGAACCGATGTCCGAGGTGGCTGTCGGAACCAAGGTCCGGGGTGGCAGTCAGAACCAAGGTCCGGGGTGGCGGTCGGAACTGGTCCGGGGTGGCGGTCGGAACCAAGGTCCAGGGTGACGCTCGGAACCCAAGATGCGGGGTGGCGGTCGAAACCAATGTCGTGGTGGCGGTCGGAACCACGTTCCGGGGTGGCGGTCGGAACCAAGGTCGGGGTGGCGGACGGAACAGGTCCGGGGTGGCGTTCGGAACCAAGGTCCGAGGTGGCGGTCGGAACCAAGCTCCGGGGTGGCGGTCGGACCCAACGTCCGGGGTGGCGGTCGGAACCAAGGTCTGGGGTGGCGGTCGGAACAGGTCCGGGGTGGCGGTCGGAACCAAGGTCCGAGGTGGCGGTCGGAACAGGTCCGAGGTGGCGGTCGGAACCAAAGTCCGGGGTGGCGCTCGGAACGCAAGGTGCGGGGTGGCGGTCCGAACCAATGTCCGTGGTGGCGGTCGGAACCAAGGTCCGAGGTGGCGGTCGGAAACAAGGTCCGGGGTGGCGGTCGGAACAGGTCCGGGGTGGCGTTCGGATCCAAGGTCCGAGGTGGCGGTTGGAACCAAGTTCCGGGGTGGCGGTCGGAACCAAGGTCCGAAGGAGCGGTCGGAACAAAGGTCCGGGGAGGCGGTCGGAACCAACGTCCGGGGTGGCGGTCGGAACCAAGGTCCGGGTTGGCGGTAGGAACCAAGGTCCGAGGTGGCGGTCGGATCCAAGGTCCGGGGTGGCAGTCAGAACACGAGGTCCGGGTTGGTGGTCGGAACCAATGTCCGGGGTGGCATTCAGAAACAAGGTCCGAGGTGGCGGTCGAAACCAAGGTCCGGGTGGCGGTCGGAACTAAGGTCCGGGGTGGCGTTCGGAACCAAGGTCTGGGGTGGCGGTCGGAACCGCTTTCCGAGGTGGCGGTCGGACCCAAGGTTCGGGGTGGCATTCGGAACCAAGGTCCGGGGTGGCGGTTGGAACTGGACCGGGGTGGCGGTCGGAACCAAGGTCCGGGGGGGCGGTCGGAACCAAGGTCCGGTGAGGCGTTCGGAACCAAGGTCCGGGCTGGCGGTCGGAACCAATGTCCGGGTTGGCGGTCGGAACCAAGTTCCAAGGTGGCATTCAGAATCAATGCCCGGGGTGGCGGTCGGAACCAAGGTCCGGGGTGGCGGTCGGAACCAAGGTCTGGGGTGGCGGTCGGAAACAAAATCCGGGGTGGGGGTCGGACCAAAATTCCGGGGTGGCGGTCAGAACCAAGATCTGGGGGGGCGGTCGGAACCAAGGTCCATGGTCGCGGTCGGAACAATGGTCCGGGAGGGTGGTCGGAACTAAGGTCCGGCGTGGCTTTCCGACCCAAGGTCCTGGGTGGCGGTCGGAACCGAGGTCCGTGGTGGTGGTCGGAACCAAGGTCCGGGGTGGCGGTCGGAACCAAGGTCTGGGGTGGCGGTCGGAACAGGTCCGGTGTGGCGGTCGGAACCAAGGTCGGGGTGGCGGTCGGAACAGGTCCGAGGTGGCGGTCGGAACCAAGGTCCGGGGTGGCGCTCAGAACACAAGGTGCGGGGTGGCGGTCCGAACCAATGTCCGTGGTGGCGGTCGGAATCAAGGTCCGAGGTGGCGGTCGGAAACAAGGTCCGGGGTGGCGGTCGGAACAGGTCCGGGGTGGCGTTCGGAACCAAGGTCCGAGGTGGCGGTTGGAACCAGGTGCCGGGGTGGCGGTCGGAACCAAGGTCCGGGGGGGCGGTCAGAACCCAAGGTCCGGGGTTCCGGTCGGATCCAAGGTCCGGGATGGCGGTCGGAACCAAGATCCGGGGTGGCGATCGGAACCAAGGTCCGGGGTGGCGTTCGGAACCAAGGATCGGTGTGGCGGGCGGAACCAAGGTCCGGAGTGGTGGTCGGAACCAAGGTTTGGGGGGGGCGGTCGGAACCAAGGTCCGGGTTGGCGGTTGGAACCAAGGTCCGGGGTGGCGCTCGGAACCAACTTCCAGGGTGGCGGTCGGAACCACCGTCAAGGGGGGCGGTCAGAACCAAGTTCCGGGGTGGCGGTCGGAACCAATGTCCGGGGTGGCGGTCGGAACCAAGATCCGGGGTGGGGTTCGGACCCAAAGTCCAGGGTGGCGGTCAGAACCAAGGTCTGGGGGGGCCGTCGGAACCAAGGTCCATGGTGGCGGTCGGAACAAAGGTCCGGGTGGGCGGTCGGAACTAAGGTCCGGGGTGGCGTTCGGAACCAAGGTCCGGGGTGGCGGTTGGAACCAAGGTCCGGGGTGGCGGTCGGAACTAAGGTCCGGGGTGGCGTTCGGAACCAAGGTCTGGGGTGGCGGTCGGAACCGCTTTCCGAGGTGGCGGTTGGACCCAAGGTCCGGGGTGGCATTCTGAACCAAGGTCCGGGGTGGCGGTCGGAACTGGTCCGGGGTGGCGGTCGGAACCAAGGTCCGGGGGGGCGGTCGGAACCAAGGTCCAGTGAGGCGTTCGGAACCATGGTCCGGGGTGGCGGTCGGATCCAAGGTCCGGGTTGGCGGTCGGAACCAAGGTCCAAGGTGGCATTCAGAACCAAGGTCCGGGGTGGCGATCGGAACCAAGGTCCAGTGTGGTGTTCGGAACCAAGGTCCGAGGTGGCACTCAGAACCCAAGGTTCGAGGTGGCGTTCGGAACCAATGCCCGGGGTGGCGGTCGGAACCAAGGTCCGGGGTGGCGTTCGGAACCAATGTCCGGGGTGGCGGTCGGAACCAAGATCCGGGGTGGGGGTCGGACCCAAATTCCGGGGTGGCGGTCAGAACCAAGGTCTGGGGGGGCGGTCGGAACCAAGGTCCATGGTGGCGGTCGGAACAATGGTCCGGGAGGGTGGTCGGAACTAAGGTCCGTGGTGGCTTCGGAACCAAGGTCCTGGGTGGCGGTCGGAGCCGAGGTCCGTGGTGGTGGTCGGAACCAAGGTCAATGGTGGCGGTCGGAACAAAGGTCCGGGGTGGCGGTCGGAACCGTGGTCCGAGGTGACGGTAGGAACCAAGGTCCGTGGTGGCGGTCGGAACCAAGGTCTGGGGTGGCGGTCGGATCTAAGGTCCGTGGTGGCGTTCGGAACCAAGGTCCAGTGTGGCGTTCGGAACCAACGTCCGAGGTGGCGGTCAGAACCCAAGGTTCGAGGTGGTGGTCGGAACCAATGTCCGTGGTGGCAGTCGGAACAAAGGTCCGGGTGGGCGGTCGGAACAAAGGTCCGGGGTGGCGTTCGTAATCAAGGTCCGGGTTGGCGGTTGGAACCGAGGTCCGAGGTGGCGTTCAGAAACAAGGTCCGGGGTGCCGGTCGGAACCAAGGTCCGGGGTAGCGGTCGGAACAGGTCCGGGGTGGCGGTCGGAACCAAGGTCCGGGGTGGCGCTCGGAACCACCGTCCGAGTGGGCGGTCAGATCCAAAATCCGGGGTGACTGTCGGAATCAACGTCAGGGGGGTCGGTCGGAACCAATGTCCGCGGTGGCTTTCGGAACCAAGGACTGGGGTGACGTTCGGAACAAAGGTCCGGGGTGGCGGTCAGAAGCAAGGTCCGGGATGGCGGTCGGAACCAACGTCCGAGGTGGCAGTCGGGACCAAGTTCCGGGGTGGCGGTCAGAACCCAAGGTCGGAGGTGGCGGTCGGAACCAAGGTCCGGGGTGGCGGTTGGAACTAAGGTCCGGGGTGGCGATCGGAACCAAGGTCTGGGGTGGCGGTCGGAACCGATGTCCGAGGTGGCTGTCGGAACCAAGGTCCGGGGTGGCAGTCACAACCAAGGTCCGGGGTGGCGGTCGGAACTGGTCCGGGGTGGCGGTCGGAACCAAGGTCCGGGGTGACGCTCGGAACCCAAGATGCGGGGTGGCGGTCGAAACCAATGTCGTGGTGGCGGGCGGAACCACGTTCCGGGGTGGCGGTCGGAACCAAGGTCGGGGTGGCGGACGGAACAGGTCCGGGGTGGCGTTCGGAACAAAGGTCCGAGGTGGCGGTCGTAACCAATGTCCGGGGTTCAGTCGGAACCAAGCCCCGGGGTGGCGGTCGGAACCAAAGTCCGGGGTGGCGGTCGGAACCAAGGTCTGGGGTGGCGGTCGGAACAGGTCCGGGGTGGCGGTCGGAACCAAGGTCCGAGGTGGCGGTCAGAACAGGTCCGAGGTGGCGGTCGAAACCAAGGTCCGGGTGCCGATCGGAACAGGGTCCGGGTTGCCGGTCCCAACCAAGGTCCGGGGTGGCAGACGGAACCAAGGTCCAGAGTGGCGGTCGGAACCAAACTCCGAGGTGGCGGTCGCAACCTAGGTCCGGTGGGGTGGTCAGAACCCAAGGTCCGGGATTCCGTTCGGATCCAAGGTCCGGGATGTCGGTCGGAACCAAGATCCGGGGTGGCGATCGGAACCAAGGTCCGGGGTGGTGTTCGGAACCAAGGACCGGTGTGGCGGGCGGACACAAGGTCCGGAGTGGTGGTCGGAACCATGGTTTCGGGGGGGGGCGGTCGGAACCAAGGTCCGGGTTGGCGGTCGGAACCAAGGTCAGGGGTGGCGCTCGGAACCAACTTCCAGGGTGGCGGTCGGAACCACCGTCCGGGTGGGCGGTCAGAACCAAGGTCCGGGATGACAGTCGGAGTCAAGGTCAGGGGGGGCGGTCGGAACCAAGGTCCGGGGTGGCGGTCGGAACCAATCCGGAGTGGCGGTTGGAACCAAGGTCCGAGGTGGCGGTCGGAACCACGTTCCGGGGTTGCGGTCGGAACCAAGGTCCGGGGGGTCGGTCGGAACCAAGCTCCGGGGTGGCGGTCGGAACCAAGGTCCGGGGTGGCGGTCGGAACCAAGGTCTGGGGTGGCGGTCGGAACAGGTCCGGGGTGGCGGTCGGAACCTAGGTCCGAGGTGGCGGTCGGAACAGGTCCGAGGTGGCGGTCGAAACCAAGGTCCGGGTGCCGATCGGAACAGGGTCCGGGTTGCCGGTCCCAACCAAGGTCCGGGGTGCCAGACGGAACCAAAGTCCGGAGTGGCGGTCGGAACCAAACTCCGAGGTGGCGGTCGCAACCTATGCCGGAGGGTTGGTCAGAACCCAAGGTCCGGGATTCCGTTCGGATCCAAGGTCCGGGATGTCGGTCGGAACCAAGATCCGGGGTAGCGATCGGAACCAAGGTCCGGGGTGGTGTTCGGAACCAAGGGCCGGTGTGGCGGGCGGAACCAAGGTCCGGAGTGGTGGTCGGAACCAAGGTTTCGGGGGGGGGCGGTCGGAACCAAGGTCCGGGTTGGCGGTCGGAACCAAGGTCCGGGGTGGCGCTCGGAACCAACTTCCAGGGTGGCGGTCGGAACCACCGTCCGGGTGGGTGGTCAGAACCAAGGTCCGGGATGACAGTCGGAATCAAGGTCAGGGGGGGCGGTCGGAACCAAGGTCCGGGGTGTCGGGCGGAACCAATCCGGAGTGGCGGTTGGAACCAAGTTCCGGGGCGGCGGTCGGAAAGAATGTCCGGGATGGCGGTACGAACCAAGATCCGGAGTGGGGTTCGGACCCAAATTCCAGGGTGGCGGTCAGAACCAAGGTCTGGGGGTGCAGTCGGAACCAAGGTCAATGGTGGCGGTCGGAACAAAGGTCCGGGGTGGCGGTCGGAACCGTGGTCCGAGGTGGCGTTCAGAACCAAGGTCCGTGGTGGCGGTCGGAACCAAGGTCTGGGGTGGCGGTCGGATCTAAGGTCCGTGGTGGCGTTCGGAACCAAGGTCCAGTGTGGCGTTCGGAACCAAGGTCCGAGGTGGCGGTCAGAACCCAAGGTTCGAGGTGGTGGTCGGAACCAATGTCCGTGGTGGCAGTCGGAACAAAGGTCCGGGTGGGCGGTCGGAACAAAGGTCCGGGGTGGCGTTCGGAATCAAGGTCCAGGTTGGCGGTTGGAACCGAGGTCCGAGGTGGCGTTCAGAAACAAGGTCCGGGGTGCCGGTCGGAACCAAGGTCCGGGGTAGCGGTCGGAACAGGTCCGGGGTGGCGGTCGGAACCAAGGTCCGGGGTGGCGCTCGGAACCACCGTCCGAGGGGGCGGTCAGATCCAAAATCCGGGGTGACTGTCGGAATCAAGGTCAGGGGGGTCGGTCGGAACCAATGTCCGCGGTGGCTTTCGGAACCAAGGAACGGGGTGACGTTCGGAACAAAGGTCCGGGGTGGCGGTCAGAAGCAAGGTCCAGGATGGCGGTCGGAACCAACGTCCGAGGTGGCAGTCGGAACCAAGTTCCGGGGTGGCGGTCAGAACCCAAGGTCGGAGGTGGCGGTCGGAACCAAGGTCCGGGGTGGCGGTTGGAACTAAGGTCCGGGGTGGCGATCGGAACCAAGGTCTGGGGTGGCGGTCGGAACCGATGTCCGAGGTGGCTGTCGGAACCAAGGTCCGGGGTGGCAGTCAGAACCAAGGTCCGGGGTGGCGGTCGGAACTGGTCCGGGGTGGCGGTCGGAACCAAGGTCCGGGGTGACGCTCGGAACCCAAGATGCGGGGTGGCGGTCGAAACCAATGTCGTGGTGGCGGTCGGAACCACGTTCCGGGGTGGCGGTCGGAACCAAGGTCGGGGTGGCGGACGGAACAGGTCCGGGGTGGCGTTCGGAACCAAGGACCGAGGTGGCGGTCGGAACCAAGCTCCGGGGTGGCGGTCGGACCCAACGTCCGGGGTGGCGGTCGGAACCAAGGTCTGGGGTGGCGGTCGGAACAGGTCCGGGGTGGCGGTCGGAACCAAGGTCCGAGGTGGCGGTCGGAACAGGTCCGAGGTGGCGGTCGGAACCAAAGTCCGGGGTGGCGCTCGGAACGCAAGGTGCGGGGTGGCGGTCCGAACCAATGTCCGTGGTGGCGGTCGGAACCAAGGTCCGAGGTGGCGGTCGGAAACAAGGTCCGGGGTGGCGTTCGGAACAGGTCCGGGGTGGCGTTCGGATCCAAGGTCCGAGGTGGCGGTGGGAACCAAGTTCCGGGGTGGCGGTCGGAACCAAGGTCCGAAGGAGCGGTCGGAACCAAGGTCCGGGGAGGCGGTCGGAACCAACGTCCGGGGTGGCGGTCGGAACCAAGGTCCGGGTTGGCAGTAGGAACCAAGGTCCGAGGTGGCGGTCGGATCCAAGGTCCGGGGTGGCAGTCAGAACACGAGGTCCGGGTTGGTGGTCGGAACCAATGTCCGGGGTGGCATTCAGAAACAAGGTCCGAGGTGGCGGTCGAAACCAAGGTCCGGGTGGCGGTCGGAACTAAGGTCCGGGGTGGCGTTCGGAACCAAGGTCTGGGGTGGCGGTCGGAACCGCTTTCCGAGGTGGCGGTCGGACCCAAGGTTCGGGGTGGCATTCGGAACCAAGGTCCGGGGTGGCGGTTGGAACTGGACCGGGGTGGCGGTCGGAACCAAGGTCCGGGGGGGCGGTCGGAACCAAGGTCCGGTGAGGCGTTCGGAACCAAGGTCCGGGCTGGCGGTCGGAACCAAGGTCCGGGTTGGCGGTCGGAACCAAGTTCCAAGGTGGCATTCAGAATCAATGCCCGGGGTGGCGGTCGGAACCAAGGTCCGGGGTGGCGGTCGGAACCAAGGTCTGGGGTGGCGGTCGGAAACAAAATCCGGGGTGGGGGTCGGACCAAAATTCCGGGGTGGCGGTCAGAACCAAGATCTGGGGGGGCGGTCGGAACCAAGGTCCATGGTCGCGGTCGGAACAATGGTCCGGGAGGGTGTTCGGAACTAAGGTCCGGCGTGGCTTTCCGACCCATGGTCCTGGGTGGCGGTCGGAACCGAGGTCCGTGGTGGTGGTCGGAACCAAGGTCCGGGGTGGCGGTCGGAACCAAGGTCTGGGGTGGCGGTCGGAACAGGTCCGGTGTGGCGGTCGGAACCAAGGTCGGGGTGGCGGTCGGAACAGGTCCGAGGTGGCGGTCGGAACCAAGGTCCGGGGTGGCGCTCAGAACACAAGGTGCGGGGTGGCGGTCCGAACCAATGTCCGTGGTGGCGGTCGGAATCAAGGTCCGAGGTGGCGGTCGGAAACAAGGTCCGGGGTGGCGGTCGGAACAGGTCCGGGGTGGCGTTCGGAACCAAGGTCCGAGGTGGCGGTCGGAACCAGGTGCCGGGGTGGCGGTCGGAACCAAGGTCCGGGGGGGCGGTCAGAACCCAAGGTCCGGGGTTCCGGTCGGATCCAAGGTCCGGGATGGCGGTCGGAACCAAGATCCGGGGTGGCGATCGGAACCAAGGTCCGGGGTGGCGTTCGGAACCAAGGATCGGTGTGGCGGGCGGAACCAATGTCCGGAGTGGTGGTCGGAACCAAGGTTTGGGGGGCGCGGTCGGAACCAAGGTCCGGGTTGGCGGTTGGAACCAAGGTGCGGGGTGGCGCTCGGAACCAACTTCCAGGGTGGCGGTCGGAACCACTGTCCAGGGGGGCGGTCAGAACCAAGTTCCGGGGTGGCGGTCGGAACCAATGTCCGGGGTGGCGGTCGGAACCAAGATCCGGGGTGGGGTTCGGACCCAAAGTCCAGGGTGGCGGTCAGAACCAAGGTCTGGGGGGGCCGTCGGAACCAAGGTCCATGGTGGCGGTCGGAACAAAAGTCCGGGTGGGCGGTCGGAACTAAGGTCCGGGGTGGCGTTCGGAACCAAGGTCCGGGGTGGCGGTTGGAACCAAGGTCCGGGGTGGCGGTCGGAACTAAGGTCCGGGGTGGCGTTCGGAACCAAGGTCTGGGGTGGCGGTCGGAACCGCTTTCCGAGGTGGCGGTTGGACCCAAGGTCCGGGGTGGCATTCTGAACCAAGGTCCGGGGTGGCGGTCGGAACTGGTCCGGGGTGGCGGTCGGAACCAAGGTCCGGGGGGGCGGTCGGAACCAAGGTCCAGTGAGGCGTTCGGAACCAAGGTCCGGGGTGGCGGTCGGATCCAAGGTCCGGGTTGGCGGTCGGAACCAAGGTCCAAGGTGGCATTCAGAACCAAGCTCCGGGGTGGCGATCGGAACCAAGGTCCAGTGTGGTGTTCGGAACCAAGGTCCGAGGTGGCACTCAGAACCCAAGGTTCGAGGTGGCGTTCGGAACCAATGCCCGGGGTGGCGGTCGGAACCAAGGTCCGGGGTGGCGGTCGGAACCAATGTCCGGGGTGGCGGTCGGAACCAAGATCCGGGGTGGGGGTCGGACCCAAATTCCGGGGTGGCGGTCAGAACCAAGGTCTGGGGGGGCGGTCGGAACCAAGGTCCATGGTGGCGGTCGGAACAATGGTCCGGGAGGGTGGTCGGAACTAAGGTCCGTGGTGGCTTCGGAACCAAGGTCCTGGGTGGCAGTCGGAGCCGAGGTCCGTGGTGGTGGTCGGAACCAAGGTCCGGGGTGGCGGTCGGAACACGTCCGGGGTGGTCGGTCGGAACCAATGTCCGCGGTGGCTTTCGGAACCACGGACCGGGGTGACGTTCGGAACAAAGGTCCGGGGTGGTGGTCAGAAGCAAGGTCCAGGATGGCGGTTGGAACCAACGTCCGAGGTGGCAGTCGGAACCAAGTTCCGGGGTGGCGGTCAGAACCCAAGGTCGGAGGTGGCGGTCGGAACCAAGTTCCGGGGTGGCGGTCGGAACCACGTTCCAGGGTGGCGGTCGGAACCAAGGTCCGGGGGGTTGGTCGGAACCAAGCTCCGGGGTGGCGGTCGGAACCAACGTCCGGGGTGGCGGTCGGAACCAAGGTCTGGGGTGGCGGTCGGAACAGGTCCGTGGTGGCGGTCGGAACCAAGGCCCGAGGTGGCGGTCGGAACCACGTTCCGGGGTGGCGGTCGGAACCAAGGTCCGGGGGGTCGGTCGGAACCAAGCTCCGGGGTGGCGGTCGGAACCAACGTCCGGGGTGGCGGTCGGAACCAAGTTCTGGGGTGGCGGTCGGAACAGGTCCGGGGTGGCGGTCGGAACCAAGGTCCGGGGTGGCAGTCGGAACAGGTCCGAGGTGGCGGTCGGAACCAAGTTCCGGGGTGGCGCTCGGAACCCAAGGTCCGGGGTGGCGGTCGGAACCAAGGTCCGGGGTGGCGGTCGGAACCACGTTCCGGGGTGGCGGTCGGAACCAAGGTCCGGGGGGTCGGTCGGAACCAAGCTCCGGGGTGGCGGTCGGAACCAAGGTCCGGGGTGGCGGTCGGAACCAAGGTCTGGGGTGGCGGTCGGAACAGGTCCGGGGTGGCGGTCGGAACCAAGGTCCGAGGTGGCGGTCGGAACAGGTCCGAGGTGGTGGTCGGCACCAAGGTGCGGGGTGGCGGTCCGAACCAATGTCCGTGGTGGTGGTAGGAACCAAGGTTCGAGGTGGCGGTCGGAAACAAGGTCCGGGGTGGCGGTCGGAACAGGTCCGGGGTGGCGTTCGGATCCAAGGTCCGAGGTGGCGGTTGGAACCAAGTTCCGGGGTGGCGGTCGGAACCAAGGTCCGGGGGAGCGGTCGGAACCAAGGTCCGGGGAGGCGGTCGGAACCATCGTCCGGGTTGGCGGTCGGAACCAAGGTCCGGGTTGGCGGTTGGAACCAAGGTCCGAGGTGGCGGTCGGATCCAAGGTCCGGGGTGGCAGTCAGAACACGAGGTCCGGGTTGGTGGTCGGAACCAATGTCCGGGGTGGCATTCAGAAACAAGGTCCGAGGTGGCGGTCGACACCAAGGTCCGGGTGGCGGTCGGAACTAAGGTCCGGGGTGGCGTTCGGAACCAAGGTCTGGGGTGGCGGTTGGAACCGCTTTCCGAGGTGGCGGTCGGACACAAGGTTCGGGGTGGCATTCGGAACCAAGGTCCGGGGTGGCGGTTGGAACTGGACCGGGGTGGCGGTCGGAACCAAGGTCCGGGGGGGGCGGTCGGAACCAAGGTCCGGTGAGGCGTTCGGAACCAAGGTCCGGGCTGGCGGTCGGAACCAAGGTCCGGGTTGGCGGTTGGAACCAAGTTCCAAGGTGGCATTCAGAACGAAGGTCCGGGGTGGCGATCGGAACCAAGGTCCAGTGTGGCGTTCAGAACCAAGGTCCGAGGTGGCGGTCGGAACCAATGCCCGGTGTGGCGGTCGGATCCAAGGTCCGGGGTGGCGGTCGGAACCAAGGTCCGGGGTGGCGGTCGGAAACAAGGTCCGGGGAGGCGTTCGGAACCAACGTCCGGGGTGGCGGTCGGAACCAAGGTCCGGGTTGGCGGTAGGAACCAAGGTCCGTGGTGGCGGTCGGATCCAAGTTCCGGGGTGGCAGTCAGAACACGAGTTCCGAGTTGGTGGTCGGAACCAATGTCCGGGGTGGCATTCAGAAACAAGGTCCGAGGTGGCGGTCGAAACCAAGGTCCGGGTGGCGGTCGGAACTAAGGTCCGGGGTGGCGTTCGGAACCAAGTTCTGGGGTGGCGGTCGGAACCGCTTTCCGAGGTGGCGGTCGGACCCAAGGTTCGGGGTGGCATTCGGAACCAAGGTCCGGGGTGGCGGTTGGAACTGGACCGGGGTGGCGGTCGGAACCAAGGTCCGGGGGGGCGGTCGGAACCAAGGTCCGGTGAGGCGTTCGGAACCAAGGTCCGGGCTGGCGGTCGGAACCAAGGTCCGGGTTGGCGGTTGGAACCAAGTTCCAAGGTGGCATTCAGAATGAAGGTCCGGGGTGGCGATCGGAACCAAGGTCCAGTGTGGCGTTCGGAACCAAGGTCCGAGGTGGCGGTCGGAACCAATGCCCGGTGTGGCGGTCGGAACCAAGGTCCGGGGTGGCGGTCGGAACCAAGGTCCGGGGTGGCGGTCGGAAACAAGATCCGGGGTGGGGGTCAGACCCAAATTCCGGGGTGGCGGAAGAACCAAGATCTGGGGGGGCAGTCGGAACCAAGGTCCATGGTCGCGGTCGGAACAATGGTCCGGGAGGGTGGTCGGAACTAAGGTCCGGCGTGGCTTTCGGAACCAAGGTCCTGGGTGGCGGTCAGAACCGAGGTCCGTGGTGGTGGTCGGAACCAAGGTCCGGGGTGGCGGTCGGAACCAAGGTCCGGGGTGGCGGTCGGAACAGGTCCGAGGTGGCGGTCGGAACCAAGGTCCGGGGTGGCGCTCGGAACAGGTCCGGGGTGGCGTTCGGAACCAAGGTCCGAGGTGGCGGTCGGAACCAGGTGCCGGGGTGGCGGTCGGAACCAAGGTCCGGGGAGGCGGTCGGAACCAACGTCCGGGGTGGCAGTCGGAACCAAGGTCCGGGTTGGCGGTAGGAACCAAGGTCCGTGGTGGCGGTCGGATCCAAGGTCCGGGGTGGCAGTCAGAACACGAGTTCCGGGTTGGTGGTCGGAACCAATGTCCTGGGTGGCATTCAGAAACAAGGTCCGAGGTGGCGGTCGAAACCAAGGTCCGGGTGGCGGTCGGAACTAAGGTCCGGGGTGGCGTTCGGAACCAAGTTCTGGGGTGGCGGTCGGAACCGCTTTGCGAGGTGGCGGTCGGACCCAAGGTTCGGGGTGGCATTCGGAACCAAGGTCCGGGGTGGCGGTTGGAACTGGACCGGGGTGGCGGTCGGAACCAAGGTCCTGGGGGGGCGGTCGGAACCAAGGTCCGGTGAGGCGTTCGGAACCAAGGTCCGGGCTGGCGGTCGGAACCAAGGTCCGGGTTGGCGGTCGGAACCAAGTTCCAAGGTGGCATTCAGACCCAAGGTCCGGGGTGGCGATCGGAACCAAGGTCCAGTGTGGCGTTCGGAACCAAGGTCCGGGGTGGCGCTCGGAACCCAAGGTGCGGGGTGGCGGTCCGAACCAATGTCCGTGGTGGCGGTCGGAATCAAGGTCCGAGGTGACGGTCGGAAACAAGGTCCGGGGTGGCGGTCGGAACAGGTCCGGGGTGGCGTTCGGAACCAAGGTCCGAGGTGGCGGTCGGAACCAGGTGCCGGGGTGGCGGTCGGATCCAAGGTCCGGGGGGGCGGTCAGAACCCAAGGTCCGGGGTTCCGGTCGGATCCAAGGTCCGGGATGGCGGTCGGAACCAGGATCCGGGGTGGCGATCGGAACCAAGGTCCGGGGTGGCGTTCGGAACCAAGGACCGGTGTGGCGGGCGGAACCAAGGTCCGGAGTGGTGGTCGGAACCAAGGTTTGGGGGGGGCGGTCGGAACCAAGGTCCGGGTTGGCGGTTGGAACCAAGGTCCGGGGTGGCGCTCGGAACCAACTTCCAGGGTGGCGGTCGGAACCACCGTCCGGGGGGGCGGTCAGAACCAAGGTCCGGGATGACAGTCGGAACCAAGGTCCGGGGTGGCGGTCGGAATAAATCCGGGATGGTGGTCGGAACGAATCCGGAGTGGCGGTTGGAACCAAGTTCCGGGGTGGCGGTCGGAACCAATGTCCGGGGTGGCGGTCGGAACCAAGATCCGGGGTGGGGTTCGGACCCAAATTCCAGGGTGGCGGTCAGAACCAAGGTCTGGGGGGGCCGTCGGAACCAAGGTCCATGGTGGCGGTCGGAACAAAAGTCCGGGTGGGCGGTCGGAACTAAGGTCCGGGGTGGCGTTCGGAACCAAGGTCCGGGGTGGCGGTTGGAACTAAGGTCCGGGGTGGCGGTCGGAAACAAGGTCTGGGGTGGCGGTCGGAACAGGTCCGGGGTGGCGGTCGGAACCAAGGTCCAAGGTGGCGGTCGGAACCACGTTCCGGGGTGGCGGTCGGAACCAAGGTCCGGGGGGTCGGTCGGAACCAAGCTCTGGGGTGGCGGTCGGAACCAAGGTCCGGGGTGGCGGTCGGAACCAAGTTCTGGGGTGGCGGTCGGAACAGGTCCGGGGTGGCGGTCGGAACCAAGGTCCGGGGTGGCAGTCGGAACAGGTTCGAGGTGGCGGTCGGAACCAAGTTCCGGGGTGGCGCTCGGAACCCAAGGTGCGGGGTGGCGGTCCAAACCAATGTCCGTGGTGGCGGTCGGAACCAAGGTCCGAGGTGGCGGTCGGAAACAAGGTCCGGGGTGGCTGTCGGAACAGGTCCGGGGTGGCGTTCGGATCCAAGGTCCGAGGTGGCGGTCGGAACCAAATTCCGGGGTGTCGGTCGGAACCAAGGTCCGGGGTTGGCGGTCGGAACCAATGTCCGGGGTGGCGGTTGGAACCAAGGTCCGGGGTGGCGGTTGGAACAAAAGTCCGGGTGGGCGGTCGGAACTAAGGTCCGGGGTGGCGGTCAGAACCCGAGGTCCGGGTTGGTGGTCGGAACCAATGTCCGGGGTGGCATTCAGAAACAAGGTCCGAGGTGGCGGTCGGAACTAAGGTCCGAGGTGGCGTTCGGAACCAAGGTCTGGGGTGGCGGCCGGAACCGCTTTCCGAGGTGGCGGTCGGAACCAAGGTCCAGGGGGGCGGTCGGAACGAAGGTCCAGTGAGGCGTTCGGAACCAAGGTCCGGGGTGGCTGTCGGATCCAAGGTCCGGGTTGGCGGTCGGAACCAAGGTCCAAGGTGGCATTCAGAACCAAGGTCCGGGGTGGCGATCGGAACCAAGGTCCAGTGTGGTGTTCGGAACCAAGGTCCGAGGTGGCACTCAGAACCCAAGGTTCGAGGTGGCGTTCGGAACCAATGCCCGGGGTGGCGGTCGGAACCAAGGTCCGGGGTGGCGGTCGGAACCAATGTCCGGGGTGGCGGTCGGAACCAAGATCCGGGGTGGGGGTCGGACCCAAATTCCGGGGTGGCGGTCAGAACCAAGGTCTGGGGGGGCGGTCGGAACCAAGGTCCATGGTGGCGGTCAGAACAATGGTCCGGGAGGGTGGTCGGAACTAAGGTCCGTGGTGGCTTTCGGAACCAAGGTCCTGGGTGGCGGTCGGAGCCGAGGTCCGTGGTGGTGGTCGGAACGAAGGTCCGGGGTGGCGGTCGGAACACGTCCGGGGTGGCGTTCGGAACCAAGGTCCGAGGTGGCGTTCAGAACCAAGTTCCGGGGTGGCGGTCGGAACCAAGGTCCGGGGGAGCGGTCGGAACCAAGGTCCGGGGAGGCGGTCGGATCCAACGTCCGGGGTGACGGTCGGAACCAAGGTCCGGGTTGGCGGTAGGAACCAAGGTCCGAAGTGGCGGTCGGATCCAAGGTCCGGGGTGGCGGTCAGAACCCGAGGTCCGGGTTGGCGGTCGGAACCATTGTCCAGGGTGGCATTCAGAAACAAGGTCCGAGGTGGCGGTCGAAACCAAGGTCCGGGTGCCGATCGGAACAGGGTCCGGGTTGCCGGTCCCAACCAAGGTCCGGGGTGGCAGACGGAACCAAGGTCCGGAGTGGCGGTCGGAACCAAACTCCGAGGTGGCGGTCGCAACCTAGGTCCGGGGGAGTGGTCAGAACCCAAGGTCCGGGATTCCGGTCGGATCCAAGGTCCAGGGTGGCGGTCAGAACCCGAGGTCCGGGTTGGCGGTCGGAACCATTGTCCGAGGTGGCATTCAGAAACAAGGTCCGAGGTGGCGGTCGAAAACAAGGTCCGGGTGCCGATCGGAACAGGGTCCGGGTTGCCAGTTCCAACCAAGGTCCGGTGTGGCAGACGGAACCAAGGTCCGGAGTGGCGGTCGGAACCAAACTCCGAGGTGGCGGTCGCAACCTAGGTCCGGGGGGGTGGTCGGAACCCAAGGTCCGGGATTCCGGTCGGATCCAAGGTCCGGGATGTCGGTCGGAACCAAGATCCGGGGTGGCGATCGGAACCAAGGTCCGGGGTGGCGTTCGGAACCAAGGACCGGTGTGGCGGGCGGAACCAAGGTCCGGAGTGGTGGTCGGAACCAAGGTTTCGCGGGGGGGCGGTCGGAACCAAGGTCCGGGTTGGCGGTCAGAACCAAGGTCCGGGGTGGCGCTCGGAACCAACTTCCAGGGTGGCGGTCGGAACCACCATCCGGGTCGGCGGTCAGAACCAAGGTCCGGGATGACAGTCGGAATCAAGGTCAGGGGAGGCGGTCGGAACCAAGGTCCGGGGTGGCGGGCGGAACCAATCCGGAGTGGCGGTTGGAACCAAGTTCCGGGGCAGCGGTCGGAAAGAATGTCCGGGGTGGCGGTACGAACCAAGATCCGGGGTGGGGTTCGGACCCAAATTCCAGGGTGGCGGTCAGAACCAAGGTCTGAGGGGGGCAGTCGGAACCAAGGTCAATGGTGGCGGTCGGAACAAAGGTCCGGGGTGGCGGTCGGAACTGTGGTCCGAGGTGGCGGTCAGAACCAAGGTCCGTGGTGGCGGTCGGAACCAAGGTCTGGGGTGGCGGTCGGATCTAAGGTCCGTGGTGGCGTTCGGAACCAAGGTCCAGTGTGGCGTTCGGAACCAAGGTCCGAGGTGGCGGTCAGAACCCAAGGTTCGAGGTGGTGGTCGGAACCAATGTCCGTGGTGGCAGTCGGAACAAAGGTCCGGGTGGGCGGTCGGAACAAAGGTCTGGGGTGGCTTTCGGAATCAATGTCCGGGTTGGCGGTTGGAACCGAGGTCCGAGGTGGCGTTCAGAAACAAGGTCCGGGGTGCCGGTCGGAACCAAGGTCCGGGGTAGCGGTCAGAACAGGTCCGGGGTGGCGGTCGGAACCAAGGTCCGGGGTGGCGCTCGGAACCACCGTCCGAGTGGGCGGTCAGATCCAAAATCCGGGCTGACTGTCGGAATCAAGGTCAGGGGGGTCGGTCGGAACCAATGTCCGCGGTGGCTTTCGGAACCAAGGTCCGGGGTGGCGGTCAGAAGCAAGGTCCGGGATGGCGGTTGGAACCAACGTCCGAGGTGGCAGTCGGAACCAAGTTCCGGGGTGGCGGTCAGAACCCAAGGTCGGAGGTGGCGGTCGGAACCAAGGTCCGGGGTGGCGGTTGGAACTAAGGTCTGGGGTGGCGATCGGAACCAAGGTCTGGGGTGGCGGTCGGAACCGATGTCCGAGGTGGCTGTCGGAACCAAGGTCCGGGGTGGCAGTCAGAACCAAGGTCCGGGGTGGCGGTCGGAACTGGTCCGGGGTAGCGGTCGGAACCAAGGTCCACGGTGACGCTCGGAACCCAAGATGCGGGGTGGCGGTCGAAACCAATGTCGTGGTGGCGGTCGGAACCACGTTCCGGGGTGGCGGTCGGAACCAAGGTCGGGGTGGCGGACGGAACAGGTCCGGGGTGGCGTTCGGAACCAAGGTCCGAGGTGGCGCTCGGAACCACGTTCCGGGGTGGCGGTCGGAACCAAGGTCCGGGGGGTCGGTCGGAACCAAGCTCCGGGGTGGCGGTCGGAACCAAGGTCCGGGGTGGCGGTCGGAACCAAGGTCTGGGGTGGCGGTCGGAACAGGTCCGGGGTGGCGGTCGGAACCAAGGTCCGAGGTGGCGGTCGGAACAGGTCCGAGGTGGCGGTCGGAACCAAGGTCCGGGGTGGCGCTCGGAACCCAAGGTGCAGGGTGGCGGTCCGAACCAATGTCCGTGGTGGCGGTCGGAAAAAAGGTCCGAGGTGGCGGTCGGAAACAAGGTCCGGGGTGGCGGTCGGAACAGGTCCGGGGTGGCGTTCGGATCCAAGGTCCGAGGTGGCGGTTGGAACCAAGTTCCGGGGTGGCGGTCGGAACCAAGGTCCGTGGGAGCGGTCGGAACCAAGGTCCGGGGAGGCGGTCGGAACCAACGTCCGGGGTGGCGGTCGGAAACAAGGTCCGGGGTGGCGGTCGGAACAGGTCCGCAGTGGCGTTCGGATCCAAGGTCCGAGGTGGCGGTTGGAACCAAGTTCCGGGGTGGCGGTCGGAACCAAGGTCCGGGGGAGCGGTCGGAACCAAGGTCCGGGGAGGCGGTCGGAACCAACGTCCGGGGTGGCGGTCGGATCCAAGGTCCGGGGTGGCAGTCAGAACACGAGGTCCGGGTTGGTGGTCGGAACCAATGTCCGGGGTGGCATTCAGAAACAAGGTCCGAGGTGGCGGTCGAAACCAAGGTCCGGGTGGCGGTCGGAACCGCTTTCCGAGGTGGCGGTCGGACCCAAGGTTCGGGGTGGCTTTCGGAAACAAGGTCCGGGGTGGCGGTTGGAACTGGACCGGGGTGGCGGTCGGATCCAAGGTCCGGGGGGGCGGTCGGAACCAAGGTCCGGTGAGGCGTTCGGAACCAAGGTCCGGGCTGGCGGTCGGAACCAAGGTCCGGGTTGGCGGTCGGAACCAAGTTCCAAGGTGACATTCAGAACCAAGGTCCGGGGTGGCGATCGGAACCAAGGTCCAGTGTAGCGTTCGGAACAAAGGTCCGAGGTGGCACTCAGAACCCATGGTTCGAGGCGGCGGTCGGACCCAAATTCCGGGGTGGCGGTCGGAACCAAGATCTGGGGGGGCGGTCGGAACCAAGGTCCATGGTCGCGGACGGAACAATGGTCCGGGAGGGCGGTCGGAACTAAGGTCCGGCATGGCTTTCGGAACCAAGGTCCTGGGTGGCGGTCGGAACCGAGGTCCGTGGTGGTGGTCGGAACCAAGGTCCGGGGTGGCGGTCGGAACCAAGGTCTGGGGTGGCGGTCGGAACAGGTCCGTGGTGGCGGTCGGAACCAAGGTCCGGGGTGGCGGTCGGAACAGGTCCGAGGTGGCGGTCGGAACGAAGGTCCGGGGTGGCGCTCGGAACCCAAGGTGCGGGGTGGCGGTCCGAACCAATGTCCGTGGTGGCGGTCGGAATCAAGGTCCGAGGTGGCGGTCGGAAACAAGGTCCGGGGTGGCGGTGGGAACAGGTCCGGGGTGGCGTTCGGGACCAAGGTCCGAGGTGGCGGTCGGAACCAGGTGCCGGGGTGGCGGTCGGAACCAAGGTCCGGGGGGGCGGTCAGAACCCAAGGTCCGGGGTTCCGGTCGGATCCAAGGTCCGGGATGGCGGTCGGAACCAAGATCCGGGGTGGCGATCGGAACCAAGGTCCGGGGTGGCGTTCGGAACCAAGGACCGGTGTGGCGGGCGGAACCAAGGTCCGGAGTGGTGGTCGGAACCAAGGTTTGGGGGGGGCGGTCGGAACCAAGGTCCGGGTTGGCGGTTGGAACCAAGGTCCGGGGTGGCGCTCGGAACCAACTTCCAGGGTGGCGGTCGGAACCACCGTCCGGGGGGCCGGTCAGAACCAAGGTCCGGGATGACAGTCGGAACCAAGGTCCGGGGTGGCGGTCGGAAAAAATCCGGGGTGGTGGTCGGAATGAATCCGGAGTGGCGGTTGGAACCAAGTTCCGGGGTGGCGGTCGGAACCAATGTCCGGGGTGGCGGTCGGAACCAAGATCCAGGGTGGGGTTCGGACCCAAATTCCAGGGTGGCGGTCAGAACCAAGGTCTGGGGGGGCCGTCGGAACCAAGGTCCATGGTGGCGGTCGGAACAAAAGTCCGGGTGGGCGGTCGGAACTAAGGTCCGGGGTGGCGTTTGGAACCAAGGTCCGGGGTGGCGGTTGGAACCGAGGTCCGAGGTGGCGGTCGGAACCAAGGTCCTGGGTGGCGGTCGGAACCAAGGTCCTGGGTGGCGGTCGGAACCACGTTCCGGGGTGGCGGTCGGAACCAAGGTCTGGGGGGTCGGTCGGAACCAAGCTCCGGGGTGGCGGTCGGAACCAAGGTCCGGGGTGGCGGTCGGAACCAAGGTCTGGGGTGGCGGTCGGAACAGGTCCGGGGTGGCGGTCGGAACCAAGGTCCGAGGTGGCGGTCGGAACAGGTCCGAGGTGGCGGTCGGAACCAACGTCCGGGGTGGCGGTCGAAACCAAGGTCCGGGTTGGCGGTTGGAACCAAGGTCCGAGGTGGCGGTCGGAACCAAGGTCCGGGGTGGCAGTCAGAACACGAGGTCCGGGTTGGTGGTCGGAACCAATGTCCGGGGTGGCATTCAGAAACAAGGTCCGAGGTGGCGGTCGAAACCAAGGTCCGGGTGGTGGTCGGAACTAAGGTCCGGGGTGGCGTTCGGAACCAAGGTCTGGGGTGGCGGTTGGAACCGCTTTCCGAGGTGGCGGTCGGACACAAGGTTCGGGGTGGCATTCGGAACCAAGGTCCGGGGTGGCGGTTGGAACTGGACCGGGGTGGCGGTCGGAACCAAGGTCCGGGGGGGGCGGTCGGAACCAAGGTCCGGTGAGGCGTTCGGAACCAAGGTCCGGGCTGGCGGTCGGAACCAAGGTCCGGGTTGGCGGTCGGAACCAAGTTCCAAGGTGGCATTCAGAACCAAGGTCCGGGGTGGCGATCGGAACCAAGGTCCAGTGTGGCGTTCGGAACCAAGGTCCGAGGTGGCGGTCGGAACCAATGCCCGGTGTGGCGGTCGGAACCAAGGTCCGGGGTGGCGGTCGGAACCAAGGTCCGGGGTGGCGGTCGGAAACAAGATCCGGGGTGGGGGTCGGACCCAAATTCCGGAGTGGCGGTCAGAACCAAGATCTGGGGGGGCGGTCGGAACCAAGGTCCATGGTCGCGGTCGGAACAACGGTCCGGGAGGGTGGTCGGAACTAAGGTCCGGCGTGGCTTTCGGAACCAAGGTCCTGGGTGGCGGTCAGAACCGAGGTCCGTGGTGGTGGTCGGAACCAAGGTCCGGGGTGGCGGTCGGAACCAAGGTCTGGGGTGGCGGTCGGAACAGGTCCGGGGTGGCGGTCGGAACCAAGGTCCGGGGTGGCGGTCGGAACAGGTCCGAGGTGGCGGTCGGAACCAAGGTCCGGGGTGGCGCTCGGAACAGGTCCGGGGTGGCGTTCGGAACCAAGGTCCGAGGTGGCGGTCGGAACCAGGTGCCGGGGTGGCGGTCGGAACCAAGGTCCGGGGGGGCGGTCAGAACCCAAGGTCCGGGGTTCCGGTCGGATCCAAGGTCCGGGATGGCGGTCAGAACCAAGATCCTGGGTGGCGATCGGAACCAAGTTCCGGGGTGGCGTTCGGAACCACGGACCGGTGTGGCAGGCGGAACCAAGGTCCGGAGTGGTGGTCGGAACCAAGGTTTGGGGGGGGCGGTCGGAACCAAGGTCCGGGTTGGCGGTTGGAACCAAGGTCCGGGGTGGCGCTCGGAACCAACTTCCAGGGTGGCGGTTGGAACCACCGTCCGGGGGGACGGTCAGAACCAAGGTCCGGGATGACAGTCGGAACCAAGGTCCGGGGTGGCGGTCGGAAAAAATCCGGGGTGGTGGTCGGAACGAATCCGGAGCGGCAGTTGGAACCAAGTTCCGGGGTGGCGGTCGGAACCAATGTCCGGGGTGGCGGTCGGAACCAAGATCCGGGGTGGGTTTCGGACCCAAATTCCAGGGTGGTGGTCAGAACCAAGGTCTGGGGGGGCCGTCGGAACCAAGGTCCATGGTGGCTGTCGGAACAAAAGTCCGGGTGGGCGGTCGGAACTAAGGTCCGGGGTGGCGTTCGGAACCAAGGTCCGGGGTGGCGGTTGGAACCGAGGTCCGAGGTGGCAGTCGGAACCAAGGTCCGGGGTGGCGGTCGGAACCGAGGTCCGTGGTGGTGGTCGGAACCAAGGTCCGGGGTGGCGGTCGGAACCAAGGTCTGGGGTGGCGGTCGGAACAGGTCCGGGGTGGCGGTCGGAACCAAGGTCCGGGGTGGCGGTCGGTACAGGTCCGAGGTGGCGGTCGGAACCAAGGTCCGGGGTGGCGCTCGGAACAGGTCCGGGGTGGCGTTCGGAACCAAGGTCCGAGGTGGCGGTCGGAACCAGGTGCCGGGGTGGCGGTCGGAACCAAGGTCCGGGGGGGCGGTCAGAACCCAAGGTCCGGGGTTCTGGTCGGATCCAAGGTCCGGGATGGCGGTCGGAACCAAGATCCGGGGTGGCGATCGGAACCAACGTCCGGGGTGGCGTTCGGAACCACGGACCGGTGTGGCTGGCGGAACCAAGGTCCGGAGTGGTGGTCGGAACAAAGGTTTGGGGGGGGCGGTCGGAACCAAGGTCCGGGTTGGCGGTTGGAACCAAGGTCCGGGGTGGCGCTCGGAACCAACTTCCAGGGTGGCAGTCGGAACCACCGTCCGGGGGGGCGGTCAGAACCAAGGTCCGGGATGACAGTCGGAACCAAGGTCCGGGGTGGCGGTCGGAAAAAATCCGGGGTGGTGGTCGGAACGAATCCGGAGCGGCGGTTGGAACCAAGTTCCGGGGTGGCGGTCGGAACCAATGTCCGGGGTGGCGGTCGGAACCAAGATCCGGGGTGGGGTTCGGACCCAAATTCCAGGGTGGTGGTCAGAACCAAGGTCTGGGGGGGCCGTCGGAACCAAGGTCCATGGTGGCGGTCGGAACAAAAGTCCGGGTGGGCGGTCGGAACTAAGGTCCGGGGTGGCGTTCGGAACCAAGGTCCGGGGTGGCGGTTGGAACCGAGGTCCGAGGTGGCAGTCGGAACCAAGGTCCGGGGTGGCGGTCGGAACCAAGGTCCGGGGTGGCGGTCGGAATAAGTCCGGGGTGGCGGTCGGAACCAAGGTCCGGGGTGGCGCTCGGAACTAAGGTCTGGGGTGGCGATCGGAACCAAGGTCTGGGGTGGCGGTCGGAACCGATGTCCGAGGTGGCTGTCGGAACCAAGGTCCGGGGTGGCAGTCAGAACCACGGTCCGGGGTGGCGGTCGGAACTGGTCCGGGGCGGCGGTCGGAACCAAGGTCCGGGGTGACGCTCGGAACCCAAGATGCGGGGTGGCGGTCGAAACCAATGTCGTGGTGGCGGTCGGAACCACGTTCCGGGGTGGCGGTCGGAACCAAGGTCGGGGTGGCGGACGGAACAGGTCCGGGGTGGCGTTCGGAACCAAGGTCCGAGGTGGCGGTCGGAACCACGTTCCGGGGTGGCGGTCGGAACCAAGGTCCGGGGGGTCGGTCGGAACCAAGCTCCGGGGTGGCGGTCGGAGCCAAGGTCCGGGGTGGCGGTCGGAACCAAGGTCTGGGGTGGCAGTCGGAACAGGTCCGGGGTGGCGGTCGGAACCAAGGTCCGAGGTGGCGGTCGGAACAGGTCCGAGGTGGCGGTCGGAACCAAGGTCCGGGGTGGCGCTCGGAACCCAAGGTGCGGGGTGGCGGTCCGAACCAATGTCCGTGGTGGCGTTCGGAACCAAGGTCCGAGGTGGCGGTCGGAAACAAGGTCCGGGGTGGCGGTCGGAACAGGTCCGGGGTGGCGTTCGGATCCAAGGTCCGAGGTGGCAGTTGGAACCAAGTTCCGGCGTGGCGGTCGGAACCAAGGTCCGGGGGAGCGGTCGGAACCAAGGTCCGGGGAGGCGGTCGGAACCAACGTCCGGGGTGGCGGTCGGAAACAAGGTCCGGGGTGGCGGTCGGAACAGGTCCGGGGTGGCGTTCGGATCCAAGGTCCGAGGTGGCGGTTGGAACCAAGTTCCGGGGTGGCGGTCGGAACCAAGGTCCGGGGGAGCGGTCGGAACCAAGGTCCGGGGAGGCGGTCGGAACCAACGTCCGGGGTGGCGGTCGGATCCAAGGTCCGGGGTGGCAGTCAGAACACGAGGTCCGGGTTGGTGGTCGGAACCAATGTCCGGGGTGGCATTCAGAAACAAGGTCCGAGGTGGCGGTCGAAACCAAAGTCCGGGTGGCGGTCGGAACTAAGGTCCGGGGTGGCGTTCGGAACCAAGGTCTGGGGTGGCGGTCGGAACCGCTTTCCGAGGTGGCGGTCGGACCCAAGGTTCGGGGTGGCATTCGGAAACAAGGTCCGGGGTGGCGGTTGGAACTGGACCGGGGTGGCGGTCGGATCCAAGGTCCGGGGGGTCGGTCGGAACCAAGGTCCATGGTCGCGGTCGGAACAATGGTCCGGGAGGGTGGTCGGAACTAAGGTCCGGCGTGGCTTTCGGAACCAAGGTCCTGGGTGGCGGTCAGAACCGAGGTCCGTGGTGGTGGTCGGAACCAAGGTCCAGGGTGGCGGTCGGAACCAAGGTCTGGGGTGGCGGTCGGAACAGGTCCGGGGTGGCGGTCGGAACCAAGGTCCGGGGTGGCGGTCGGAACAGGTCCGAGGTGGCGGTCGGAACCAAGGTCCGGGGTGGCGCTCGGAACAGGTCCGGGGTGGCGTTCGGAACCAAGGTCCGAGGTGGCGGTCGGAACCAGGTGCCGGGGTGGCGGTCGGAACCAAGGTCCGGGGGGGCGGTCAGAACCCAAGGTCCGGGGTTCCGGTCGGATCCAAGGTCCGGGATGGCGGTCGGAACCAAGATCCTGGGTGGCGATCGGAACCAAGGTCCGGGGTGGCGTTCGGAACCACGGACCGGTGTGGCAGGCGGAACCAAGGTCCGGAGTGGTGGTCGGTACCAAGGTTTGGGGGGGGCGGTCGGAACCAAGGTCCGGGTTGGCGGTTGGAACCAAGGTCCGGGGTGGCGCTCGGAACCAACTTCCAGGGTGGCGGTCGGAACCACCGTCCGGGGGGGCGGTCAGAACCAAGGTCCGGGATGACAGTCGGAACCAAGGTCCGGGGTGGCGGTCGGAAAAAATCCGGGGTGGTGGTCGGAACGAATCCGGAGCGGCAGTTGGAACCAAGTTCCGGGGTGGCGGTCGGAACCAATGTCCGGGGTGGCGGTCGGAACCAAGATCCGGGGTGGGGTTCGGACCCAAATTCCAGGGTGGTGGTCAGAACCAAGGTCTGGGGGGGCCGTCGGAACCAAGGTCCATGGTGGCGGTCGGAACAAAAGTCCGGTGGGCGGTCGGAACTAAGGTCCGGGGTGGCGTTTGGAACCAAGGTCCGGGGTGGCGGTTGGAACCGAGGTCCGAGGTGGCAGTCGGAACCAAGGTCCGGGGTGGCGGTCGGAACCGAGGTCCGTGGTGGTGGTCGGAACCAAGGTCCGGGGTGGCGGTCGGAACCAAGGTCTGGGGTGGCGGTCGGAACAGGTCCGGGGTGGCGGTCGGAACCGAGGTCCGAGGTGGCAGTCGGAACCAAGGTCCGGGGTGGCGGTCGGAACCGAGGTCCGTGGTGGTGGTCGGAACCAAGGTCCGGGGTGGCGGTCGGAACCAAGGTCTGGGGTGGCGGTCGGAACAGGTCCGGGGTGGCGGTCGGAACCAAGGTCCGGGGTGGCGGTCGGAACAGGTCCGAGGTGGCGGTCGGAACCAAGGTCCGGGGTGGCGCTCGGAACAGGTCCGGGGTGGCATTCGGAACCAAGGTCCGAGGTGGCGTTCGGAACCAGGTGCCGGGGTGGCGGTCGGAACCAAGGTCCGGGGGGGCGGTCAGAACGCAAGGTCCGGGGTTCCGGTCGGATCCAAGGTCCGGGATGGCGGTCGGAAGCAAGATCCGGGGTGGCGATCGGAACCAACGTCCGGGGTGGCGTTCCGAACCACGGACCGGTGTGGCTGGCGGAACCAAGGTCCGGAGTGGTGGTCGGAACAAAGGTTTGGGGGGGGCGGTCGGAACCAAGGTCCGGGTTGGCGGTTGGAACCAAGGTCCGGGGTGGCGCTCGGAACCAACTTCCAGGGTGGCTTTCGGAACCACCGTCCGGGGGGGCGGTCAGAACCAAGGTCCGGGATGACAGTCGGAACCAAGGTCCGGGGTGGCGGTCGGAAAAAATCCGGGGTGGTGGTCGGAACCAAGGTCTGGGGTGGCGGTCGGAACCAAGGTCCGGGGTGGCGGTCGGAATAAGTCCGGGGTGGCGGTCGGAACCAAGGTCCGGGGTGGCGCTCGGAACTAAGGTCTGGGGTGGCGATCGGAACCAAGGTCTGGGGTGGCGGTCGGAACCGATGTCCGAGGTGGCTGTCGGAACCAAGGTCCGGGGTGGCAGTCAGAACCAAGGTCCGGGGTGGCGGTCGGAACTGGTCCGGGGTGGCGGTCGGAACCAAGGTCCGGGGTGACGCTCGGAACCCAAGATGCGGGGTGGCGGTCGAAACCAATGTCGTGGTGGCGGTCGGAACCACGTTCCGGGGTGGCGGTCGGAACCAAGGTCGGGGTGGCGGACGGAACAGGTCCGGGGTGGCGTTCGGAACCAAGGTCCGAGGTGGCGGTCGGAACCACGTTCCGGGGTGGCGGTCGGAACCAAGGTCCGGGGGGTCGGTCGGAACCAAGCTCCGGGTGGCGGTCGGAACAAAGGTCCGGGGTGGCGTTCGGAACCAAGGTCTGGGGTGGCGGTCGGAACCGCTTTCCGAGGTGGCGGTCGGACCCAAGGTTCGGGGTGGCATTCGGAACCAAGGTCTGGGGTGGCGGTCGGAACAGATCCGGGGTGGCGGTCGGAACCAAGGTCCGGGGTGGCGGTCGGAACAGGTCCGAGGTGGCGGTCGGAACCAAGGTCCGGGGTGGCGCTCGGAACCACGGACCGGTTTGGCAGGCGGAACCAAGGTCCGGAGTGGTGGTCGGAACCAAGGTTTGGGGGGGGCGGTCGGAACCAAGGTCCGGGTTGGCGGTTGGAACCAAGGTCCGGGGTGGCGCTCGGAAACAACTTCCAGGGTGGCGGTCGGAACCACCGTCCGGGGGGGCGGTCAGAACCAAGGTCCGGGATGACAGTCGGAACCAAGGTCCGGGGTGGCGGTCGGAAAAAATCCGGGGTGGTGGTCGGAACGAATCCGGAGCGGCAGTTGGACCCAAGTTCCGGGGTGGCGGTCGGAACCAATGTCCGGGGTGGCGGTCGGAACCAAGATCCGGGGTGGGGTTCGGACCCAAATTCCAGGGTGGTGGTCAGAACCAAGGTCTGGGGGGGCCGTCGGAACCAAGGTCCATGGTGGCGGTCGGAACAAAAGTCCGGGTGGGCGGTCGGAACTAAGGTCCGGGGTGGCGTTCGGAACCAAGGTCCGGGGTGGCGGTTGGAACCGAGGTCCGAGGTGGCAGTCGGAACCGAGGTCCGTGGTGGTGGTCGGAACCAAGGTCCGGGGTGGCGGTCGGAACCAAGGTCTGGGGTGGCGGTCGGAACAGGTCCGGGGCGGCGGTCGGAACTAAGGTCCGGGGTGGCGGTCGGAACAGGTCCGAGGTGGCGGTCGGAACCAAGGTCCGGGGTGGCGCTCGGAACAGGTCCGGGGTGGCGTTCGGAACCAAGGTCCGAGGTGGCGGTCGGAACCAGGTGCCGGGGTGGCGGTCGGAACCAAGGTCCGGGGGGGCGGTCAGAACGCAAGGTCCGGGGTTCCGGTCGGATCCAAGGTCCGGGATGGCGGTCGGAACCACGATCCGGGGTGGCGATCGGAACCAACGTCCGGGGTGGCGTTCGGAACCACGGACCGGTGTGGCTGGCGGAACCAAGGTCCGGAGTGGTGGTCGGAACAAAGGTTTGGGGGGAGCGGTCGGAACCAAGGTCCGGGTTGGCGGTTGGAACCAAGGTCCGGGGTGGCGCTCGGAACCAACTTCCAGGGTGGCGGTCGGAACCACCGTACGGGGGGGCGGTCAGAACCAAGGTCCGGGATGACAGTCGGAACCAAGGTCCGGGGTGGCGGTCGGAAAAAATCCGGGGTGGTGTTCGGAACGAATCCGGAGCGGCGGTTGGAACCAAGTTCCGGGGTGGCGGTCGGAACCAATGTCCGGGGTGGCGGTCGGAACCAAGATCCGGGGTGGGGTTCGGACCCAAATTCCAGGGTGGTGGTCAGAACCAAGGTCTGGGGGGGCCGTCGGAACCAAGGTCCATGGTGGCGGTCGCAACAAAAGTCCGGGTGGGCGGTCGGAACTAAGGTCCGGGGTGGCGTTCGGAACCAAGGTCCGGGGTGGCGGTTGGAACCGAGGTCCGAGGTGGCAGTCGGAACCAAGGTCCGGGGTGGCGGTCGGAACCAAGGTCCGGGGTGGCGGTCGGAATAAGTCCGGGGTGGCGGTCGGAACCAAGGTCCGGGGTGGCGCTCGGAACTAAGGTCTGGGGTGGCGATCGGAACCAAGGTCTGGGGTGGCGGTCGGAACCGATGTCCGAGGTGGCTGTCGGAACCAAGGTCCGGGGTGGCAGTCAGAACCAAGGTCCGGGGTGGCGGTCGGAACTGGTCCGGGGTGGCGGTCGGAACCAAGGTCCGGGGTGACGCTCGGAACCCAAGATGCGGGGTGGCGGTCGAAACCAATGTCGTGGTGGCGGTCGGAACCACGTTCCGGGGTGGCGGTCGGAACCAAGGTCGGGGTGGCGGACGGAACAGGTCCGGGGTGGCGTTCGGAACCAAGGTCCGAGGTGGCGGTCGGAACCACGTTCCGGGGTGGCGGTCGGAACCAAGGTCCGGGGGGTCGGTCGGAACCAAGCTCCGGGGTGGCGGTCGGAACCAAGGTCCGGGGTGGCGGTCGGAACCAAGGTCTGGGGTGGCGGTCGGAACAGGTCCGGGGTGGCGGTCGGAACCAAGGTCCGAGGTGGCGGTCGGAACAGGTCCGAGGTGGCGGTCGGAACCAAGGTCCGGGGTGGCGCTCGGAACCCAAGGTGCGGGGTGGCGGTCCGAACCAATGTCCGTGGTGGCGGTCGGAACCAAGGTCCGAGGTGGCGGTCGGAAACAAGGTCCGGGGTGGCGGTCGGAACAGGTCCGGGGTGGCGTTCGGATCCAAGGTCCGAGGTGGCGGTTGGAACCAAGTTCCGGGGTGGCGGTCGGAACCAAGGTCCGGGGGAGCGGTCGGAACCAAGGTCCGGGGAGGCGGTCGGAACCAACGTCCGGGGTGGCGGTCGGAAACAAGGTCTGGGGTGGCGGTCGGAACAGGTCCGGGGTGGCGTTCGGATCCAAGGTCCGAGGTGGCGGTTGGAACCAAGTTCCGGGGTGGCGGTCGGAACCAAGGTCCGGGGGAGCGGTCGGAACCAAGGTCCGGGGAGGCGGTCGGAACCAACGTCCGGGGTGGCGGTCGGATCCAAGGTCCGGGGTGGCAGTCAGAACACGAGGTCCGGGTTGGTGGTCGGAACCAATGTCCGGGGTGGCATTCAGAAACAAGGTCCGAGGTGGCGGTCGAAACCAAGGTCCGGGTGGCGGTCGGAAAAAAGGTCCGGGGTGGCGGTCGGAACCAAGGTCTGGGGTGGCGGTCGGAACCGCTTTCCGAGGTGGCGGTCGGACCCAAGGTTCGGGGTGGCATTCGGAAACAAGGTCCGGGGTGGCGGTTGGAACTGGACCGGGGTGGCGGTCGGATCCAAGGTCCGGGGGGGCGGTCGGAACCAAGGTCCGGTGAGGCATTCGGAACCAAGGTCCGGGCTGGCGGTCGGAACCAAGGTCCGGGTTGGCGGTCGGAACCAAGTTCCAAGGTGGCATTCAGAACCAAGGTCCGGGGTGGCGATCGCAACCAAGGTCCATTGTAGCGTTCGGAACAAAGGTCCGAGGTGGCACTCAGAACCCAAGGTTCGAGGTGGCGGTCGGACCCAAATTCCGGGGTGGCGGTCGGAACCAAGATCTGGGGGGGCGGTCGGAACCAAGGTCCATGGTCGCGGACAGAACAATGGTCCGGGAGGGTGGTCGGAACTAAGGTCCGGCGTGGCTTTCGGAACCAAGGTCCTGGGTGGCGGTCGGAACCGAGGTCCGTGGTGGTGGTCGGAACCAAGGTCCGGGGTGGCGGTCAGAACCAAGGTCTGGGGTGGCGGTCGGAACAGGTCCGTGGTGGCGGTCGGAACCAAGGTCCGTGGTGGCGGTGGGAACAGGTCCGGGGTGGCGTTCGGGACCAAGGTCCGAGGTGGCGGTCGGAACCAGGTGCCGGGGTGGCGATCGGAACCAAGGTCCGGGGTGGCGTTCGGAACCAAGGACCGGTGTGGCGGGCGGAACCAAGGTCCGGAGTGGTGGTCGGAACCAAGATCCGGGGTGGCGTTCGGAACCATGGTCCGGGGTTGCGTTCGGAACCAAGGACCGGTGTGGCGGGCGGAACCAAGGTCCGGAGTGGTGGTCGGAACCAAGGTTTGGGGGGGGCGGTCGGAACCAAGGTCCGGGTTGGCGGTTGGAACCAAGGTCCGGGGTGGCGCTCGGAACCAACTTCCAGGGTGGCGGTCGGAACCACCGTCCGGGGGGGCGGTCAGAACGAAGGTCCGGGATGACAGTCGGAACCAAGGTCCGGGGTGGCGGTCGGAAAAAAATCCGGGGTGGTGGTCGGAATGAATCCGGAGTGGCGGTTGGAACCAAGTTCCGGGGTGGCGGTCGGAACCAATGTCCGGGGTGGCGGTCGGAACCAAGATCCAGGGTGGGGTTCGGACCCAAATTCCAGGGTGGCGGTCAGAACCAAGGTCTGGGGGGGCCGTCGGAACCAAGGTCCATGGTGGCGGTCGGAACAAAAGTCCGGGTGGGCGGTCGGAACTAAGGTCCGGGGTGGCGTTTGGAACCAAGGTCCGGGGTGGCGGTTGGAACAGAGGTCCGAGGTGGCGGTCGGAACCAAGGTCCGGGGTGGCGGTCGGAACCAAGGTCCGGGGTGGCGGTCGGACCCACGTTCCGGGGTGGCGGTCGGAACCAAGGTCCGGGGGGTCGGTCGGAACCAAGCTCCGGGGTGGCGGTCGGAACCAAGGTCCGGGGTGGCGGTCGGAACCAAGGTCTGGGGTGGCGGTCGGAACAGGTCCGAGGTGGCGGTCGGAACCAACGTCCGGGGTGGCGGTCGGAACCAAGGTCCGGGTTGGCGGTTGGAACCAAGGACCGAGGTGCCGGTCGGAACCAAGGTCCGGGGTGGCAGTCAGAACACGAGGTCTGGGTTGGTGGTCGGAACCAATGTCCGGGGTGGCATTCAGAAACAAGGTCCGAGGTGGCGGTCGAAACCAAGGTCCGGGTGGTGGTCGGAACTAACGTCCGGGGTGGCGTTCGGAACCAAGGTCTGGGGTGGCGGTTGGAACCGCTTTCCGAGGTGGCGGTCGGACACAAGGTTCGGGGTGGCATTCGGAACCAAGGTCCGGGGTGGCGGTTGGAACTGGACCGGGGTGGCGGTCGGAACCAAGGTCCGGGGGGGGCGGTCGGAACCAAGGTCCGGTGAGGCGTTCGGAACCAAGGTCCGGGCTGGCGGTCGGAACCAAGGTCCGGGTTGGCGGTCGGAACCAAGTTCCAAGGTGGCATTCAGAACCAAGGTCCGGGGTGGCGATCGGAACCAAGGTCCAGTGTGGCGTTCGGAACCAAGGTCCGAGGTGGCGGTCGGAACCAATGCCCGGTGTGGCGGTCGGAACCAAGGTCCGGGGTGGCGGTCGGAACCAAGGTCCGGGGTGGCGGTCGGAAACAAGATCCGGGGTGGGGGTCAGACCCAAATTCCGGGGTGGCGGTCAGAACCAAGATCTGGGGGGGCGGTCGGAACCAAGGTCCATGGTCGCGGTCGGAACAATGGTCCGGGAGGGTGGTCGGAACTAAGGTCCGGCGTGGCTTTCGGAACCAAGGTCCTGGGTGGCGGTCAGAACCGAGGTCCGTGGTGGTGGTCGGAACCAAGGTCCGGGGTGGCGGTCGGAACCAAGGTCTGGGGTGGCGGTCGGAACAGATCCGGGGTGGCGGTCGGAACCAAGGTCCGGGGTGGCGGTCGGAACAGGTCCGAGGTGGCGGTCGGAACCAAGGTCCGGGGTGGCGCTCGGAACAGGTCCGGGGTGGCGTTCGGAACCAAGGTCCGAGGTGGCGGTCGGAACCAGGTGCCGGGGTGGCGGTCGGAACCAAGGTCCGGGGGGGCGGTCAGAACCCAAGGTCCGGGGTTCCGGTCGGATCCAAGGTCCGGGATGGCGGTCGGAACCAAGATCCTGGGTGGCGATCGGAACCAAGGTCCGGGGTGGCGTTCGGAACCACGGACCGGTGTGGCAGGCGGAACCAAGGTCCGGAGTGGTGGTCGGAACCAAGGTTTGGGGCGGGCGGTCGGAACCAAGGTCCGGGTTGGCGGTTGGAACCAAGGTCCGGGGTGGCGCTCGGAACCAACATCCAGGGTGGCGGTCGGAACCACCGTCCGGGGGGGCGGTCAGAACCAAGGTCTGGGGTGGCGGTCGGAACCAATGTCCGGGGTGGCGGTCGGAACCAAGATCCGGGGTGGGGTTCGGACCCAAATTCCAGGGTGGTGGTCAGAACCAAGGTCTGGGGGGGCCGTCGGAACCAAGGTCCATGGTGGCGGTCGGAACAAAAGTCCGGGTGGGCGGTCGGAACTAAGGTCCGGGGTGGCGTTCGGAACCAAGGTCCGGGGTGGCGGTTGGAACCGAGGTCCGAGGTGGCAGTCGGAACCAAGGTCCGGGGTGGCGGTCGGAACCGAGGTCCGTGGTGGTGGTCGGAACCAAGGTCCGGGGTGGCGGTCGGAACCAAGGTCTGGGGTGGCGGTCGGAACAGGTCCGGGGTGGCGGTCGGAACCAAGGTCCGGGGTGGCGGTCGGAACAGGTCCGAGGTGGCGGTCAGAACCAAGGTCCGGGGTGGCGCTCGGAACAGGTCCGGGGTGGCGTTCGGAACCAAGGTCCGAGGTGGCGGTCGGAACCAAGGTCCGGGGTGGCGGTCGGAATAAGTCCGGGGTGGCGGTTGGAACCAAGGTCCGGGGTGGCGCTCGGAACCAACTTCCGGGGTTGCGGTCGCAACCACTGTCCGGGGGGGCGGTCAGAACCAAGGTCCAGGGTGACAGTCGGAATCAAGGTCGGGGGGGGCGGTCGGAACCAAGGTCCGGTGTGGCGTTCGGAACAAAGGTCCGGGGTGGCGGTCGGAAGCAAGGTCCGGGATGGCGGTCGGAACCAAGGTCCGGGGTGGCGCTCGGAACAGGTCCGGGGTGGCGTTCGGAACCAAGGTCCGAGGTGGCGGTCGGAACCAGGTGCCGGGGTGGCGGTCGGATCCAAGGTCCGGGGGGGCGGTCAGAACGCAAGGTCCGGGGTTCCGGTCGGATCCAAGGTCCGGGATGGCGGTCGGAACCAAGATCCGGGGTGGCGATCGGAACCAACGTCCGGGGTGGCGTTCGGAACCATGGACCGGTGTGGCTGGCGGAACCAAGGTCCGGAGTGGTGGTCGGAACCAAGGTTTGGGGGGGGCGGTCGGAACCAAGGTCCGGGTTGGCGGTTGGAACCAAGGTCCGGGGTGGCGCTCGGAACCAACTTCCAGGGTGGCGGTCGGAACCACCGTCCGGGGGGGCGGTCAGAACCAAGGTCCGGGATGACAGTCGGAACCAAGGTCCGGGGTGGGGTTCGGACCCAAATTCCAGGGTGGTGGTCGGAACGAATCCGGAGCGGCGGTTGGAACCAAGTTCCGGGGTGGCGGTCGGAACCAATGTCCGGAGTGGCGGTCGGAACCAAGATCCGGGGTGGGGTTCGGACCCAAATTCCAGGGTGGTGGTCAGAACCAAGGTCTGGGGGGGCCGTCGGAACCAAGGTCCATGGTGGCGGTCAGAACAAAAGTCCGGGTGGGCGGTCGGAACTAAGGTCCGGGGTGGCGTTCGGAACCAAGGTCCGGGGTGGCGGTTGGAACCGAGGTCCGAGGTGGCAGTCGGAACCAAGGTCCTGGGTGGCGGTCGGAACCAAGGTCCGGGGTGGCGGTCGGAATAAGTCCGGGGTGGCGGTTGGAACCAAGGTCCGGGGTGGCGCTCGGAACCAACTTCCGGGGTTGCGGTCGCAACCACTGTCCGGGGGGGCGGTCAGAACCAAGGTCCAGGGTGACAGTCGGAATCAAGGTCGGGGGGGGCGGTCGGAACCAAGGTCCGGTGTGGCGTTCGGAACAAAGTTCCGGGGTGGCGGTCGGAAGCAAGGTCCGGGATGGCGGTCGGAACCAAAGTCCGAGGTGGCGGTCGGAACCAAGGTCCGGGGTGGCGGTCGGAACCAAGGTCCGGGGTGGCGGTCAGAACCCAAGGTCAGAGATGGCGGTCGGAACCAAGGTCCGGGGTGGCGGTCGGAACCAATTTCCGGGGTGGCGGGCGGAATCACGGTGCGGGTGGCAGTCGGAACCAAGGTCCGGGGTGCCGGTCGGAACCAAGGTCCGGGGTGGCGGTCGGAACAGGGTCCGGGGTGGCGGTCAGAACCAAGGTCGGGGGTGGCGGTCGGAACCAAGGTCCGGGGTGGCGGTCGGAACCAAGGTCCGAGGTGGCGGTCGAAACCAAGGTCCGGGGTGGTGGTCAGAACCCGAGGTCCGGAATGCCGGTCGGAACCAATGTCCGGGCTGGCATTCGGAACCAAGGTCCAGGGTGGCGGTCAGAACCCGAGGTCCGGGGTGCCGATCGGAACCAATGTCCGGGGTGGCATTCGGAACAAAGGTCCAAGGTGGCGGTTGGAACCAAGATCCGGGGTGTGTGTCAGACCCAAATTCTGGTGGGCGGTCGGAACCAATGTCCATGGTTCCGGTCGGAACAAAGGGTCGGGTGGGCGGTCGGAACTATGGTCCGGGGTGGCATTCAGAACCAAGGTCTGGGGTGGCGGTCTGAACCGCTTTCCGAGGTGGCGGTCGGACCCAAGGTCCGGGGTGGCAGTCGGAACCAAGGTCCGGGGTGGCGGTCGGAACTGGTCCTGGGTGGCTGTCGGAACCAAGGTCCGGGGGGGCGGTCGGAACCAAGGTCCGGTGAGGCATTCGGAACCAAGGTCTGGGGTGGCGGTCGGAACCAAGGTCCGGGTTGGCAGTCGGAACCAAGGTCCGAGGTGGCGGTCGTAACCAATGTCCGGGGTGGCATTCAGAACCAAGGTCCGGGGTGGCGGTCGGAACCAAGGTCTGGGGTGGCGGTCGGAACAGGTCCGGGGTGGCGGTCGGAACCGAGGTCCGAGGTGGCAGTCGGAACCAAGGTCCGGGGTGGCGGTCGGAACCGAGGTCCGTGGTGGTGGTCGGAACCAAGGTCCGGGGTGGCGGTCGGAACCAAGGTCTGGGGTGGCGGTCGGAACAGGTCCGGGGTGGCGGTCGGAACCAAGGTCCGGGGTGGCGGTCGGAACAGGTCCGAGGTGGCGGTCGGAACCAAGGTCCGGGGTGGCGCTCGGAACAGGTCCGGGGTGGCATTCGGAACCAAGGTCCGAGGTGGCGGTCGGAACCAGGTGCCGGGGTGGCGGTCGGAACCAAGGTCCGGGGGGGCGGTCAGAACGCAAGGTCCGGGGTTCCGGTCGGATCCAAGGTCCGGGATGGCGGTCGGAAGCAAGATCCGGGGTGGCGATCGGAAACAACGTCCGGGGTGGCGTTCCGAACCACGGACCGGTGTGGCTGGCGGAACCAAGGTCCGGAGTGGTGGTCGGAACAAAGGTTTGGGGGGGGCGGTCGGAACCAAGGTCCGGGTTGGCGGTTGGAACCAAGGTCCGGGGTGGCGCTCGGAACCAACTTCCAGGGTGGCTTTCGGAACCACCGTCCGGGGGGGCGGTCAGAACCAAGGTCCGGGATGACAGTCGGAACCAAGGTCCGGGGTGGCGGTCGGAAAAAATCCGGGGTGGTGGTCGGAACCAAGGTCTGGGGTGGCGGTCGGAACCAAGGTCCGGGGTGGCGGTCGGAATAAGTCCGGGGTGGCGGTCGGAACCAAGGTCCGGGGTGGCGCTCGGAACTAAGGTCTGGGGTGGCGATCGGAACCAAGGTCTGGGGTGGCGGTCGGAACCGATGTCCGAGGTGGCTGTCGGAACCAAGGTCCGGGGTGGCAGTCAGAACCAAGGTCCGGGGTGGCGGTCGGAACTGGTCCGGGGTGGCGGTCGGAACCAAGGTCCGGGGTGACGCTCGGAACCCAAGATGCGGGGTGGCGGTCGAAACCAATGTCGTGGTGGCGGTCGGAACCACGTTCCGGGGTGGCGGTCGGAACCAAGTTCGGGGTGGCGGACGGAACAGGTCCGGGGTGGCGTTCGGAACCAAGGTCCGAGGTGGCGGTCGGAACCACGTTCCGGGGTGGCGGTCGGAACCAAGGTCCGGGGGGTCGGTCGGAACCAAGCTCCGGGGTGGCGGTCGGAACCAAGGTCCGGGTTGGCGGTCGGACCCAAGGTCTGGGGTGGCGGTCGGAACAGGTCCGGGGTGGCGGTCGGAACCAAGGTCCGAGGTGGCGGTCGGAACAGGTCCGAGGTGGCGGTCGGAACCAAGGTCCGGGGTGGCGCTCGGAACCCAAGGTGCGGGGTGGCGGTCCGAACCAATGTCCGTGGTGGCGGTCGGAACCAAGGTCCGAGGTGGCGTTCGGAAACAAGGTCCGGGGTGGCGGTCGGAACAGTTCCGGGGTGGCGTTCGGATCCAAGGTCCGAGGTGGCGGTTGGAACCAAGTTCCGGGGTGGCGGTCGGAACCAAGGTCCGGGGGAACGGTCGGAACCAAGGTCCGGGGAGGCGGTCGGAACCAACGTCCGGGGTGGCGGTCGGAAACAAGGTCCGGGGTGGCGGTCGGAACAGGTCCGGGGTGGCGTTCGGATCCAAGGTCCGAGGTGGCGGTTGGAACCAAGTTCCGGGGTGGCGGTCGGAACCAAGGTCCGGGGGAGCGGTCGGAACCACGGTCCGGGGAGGCGGTCGGAACCAACGTCCGGGGTGGCGGTCGGATCCAAGGTCCGGGGTGGCAGTCAGAACACGAGGTCCGGGTTGGTGGTCGGAACCAATGTCCGGGGTGGCATTCAGAAACAAGGTCTGAGGTGGCGGTCGAAACCAAGGTCCGGGTGGCGGTCGGAACAAAGGTCCGGGGTGGCGTTCGGAACCAAGGTCTGGGGTGGCGGTCGGAACCGCTTTCCGAGGTGGCGGTCGGACCCAAGGTTCGGGGTGGCATTCGGAACCAAGGTCTGGGGTGGCGGTCGGAACAGATCCGGGGTGGCGGTCGGAACCAAGGTCCGGGGTGGCGGTCGGAACAGGTCCGAGGTGGCGGTCGGAACCAAGGTCCGGGGTGGCGCTCGGAACCACGGACCGGTTTGGCAGGCGGAACCAAGGTCCGGAGTGGTGGTCGGAACCAAGGTTTGGGGGGGGCGGTCGGAACCAAGGTCCGGGTTGGCGGTTGGAACCAAGGTCCGGGGTGGCGCTCGGAAACAACTTCCAGGGTGGCGGTCGGAACCACCGTCCGGGGGGGCGGTCAGAACCAAGGTCCGGGATGACAGTCGGAACCAAGGTCCGGGGTGGCGGTCGGAAAAAATCCGGGGTGGTGGTCGGAACGAATCCGGAGCGGCAGTTGGACCCAAGTTCCGGGGTGGCGGTCGGAACCAATGTCCGGGGTGGCGGTCGGAACCAAGATCCGGGGTGGGGTTCGGACCCAAATTCCAGGGTGGTGGTCAGAACCAAGGTCTGGGGGGGCCGTCGGAACCAAGGTCCATGGTGGCGGTCGGAACAAAAGTCCGGGTGGGCGGTCGGAACTAAGGTCCGGGGTGGCGTTCGGAACCAAGGTCCGGGGTGGCGGTTGGAACCGAGGTCCGAGGTGGCAGTCGGAACCGAGGTCCCTGGTGGTGGTCGGAACCAAGGTCCGGGGTGGCGGTCGGAACCAAGGTCTGGGGTGGCGGTCGGAACAGGTCCGGGGCGGCGGTCGGAACTAAGGTCCGGGGTGGCGGTCGGAACAGGTCCGAGGTGGCGGTCGGAACCAAGGTCCGGGGTGGCGCTCGGAACAGGTCCGGGGTGGCGTTCGGAACCAAGGTCCGAGGTGGCGGTCGGAACCAGGTGCCGGGGTGGCGGTCGGAACCAAGGTCCGGGGGGGCGGTCAGAACGCAAGGTCCGGGGTTCCGGTCGGATCCAAGGTCCGGGATGGCGGTCGGAACCACGATCCGGGGTGGCGATCGGAACCAACGTCCGGGGTGGCGTTCGGAACCACGGACCGGTGTGGCTGGCGGAACCAAGGTCCGGAGTGGTGGTCGGAACAAAGGTTTGGGGGGAGCGGTCGGAACCAAGGTCCGGGTTGGCGGTTGGAACCAAGGTCCGGGGTGGCGCTCGGAACCAACTTCCAGGGTGGCGGTCGGAACCACCGTACGGGGGGGCGGTCAGAACCAAGGTCCGGGATGACAGTCGGAACCAAGGTCCGGGGTGGCGGTCGGAAAAAATCCGGGGTGGTGTTCGGAACGAATCCGGAGCGGCGGTTGGAACCAAGTTCCGGGGTGGCGGTCGGAACCAATGTCCGGGGTGGCGGTCGGAACCAAGATCCGGGGTGGGGTTCGGACCCAAATTCCAGGGTGGTGGTCAGAACCAAGGTCTGGGGGGGCCGTCGGAACCAAGGTCCATGGTGGCGGTCGCAACAAAAGTCCGGGTGGGCGGTCGGAACTAAGGTCCGGGGTGGCGTTCGGAACCAAGGTCCGGGGTGGCGGTTGGAACCGAGGTCCGAGGTGGCAGTCGGAACCAAGGTCCGGGGTGGCGGTCGGAACCAAGGTCCGGGGTGGCGGTCGGAATAAGTCCGGGGTGGCGGTTGGAACCAAGGTCCGGGGTGGCGCTCGGAACTAAGGTCTGGGGTGGCGATCGGAACCAAGGTCTGGGGTGGCGGTCGGAACCGATGTCCGAGGTGGCTGTCGGAACCAAGGTCCGGGGTGGCAGTCAGAACCAAGGTCCGGGGTGGCGGTCGGAACTGGTCCGGGGTGGCGGTCGGAACCAAGGTCCGGGGTGACGCTCGGAACCCAAGATGCGGGGTGGCGGTCGAAACCAATGTCGTGGTGGCGGTCGGAACCACGTTCCGGGGTGGCGGTCGGAACCAAGGTCGGGGTGGCGGACGGAACAGGTCCGGGGTGGCGTTCGGAACCAAGGTCCGAGGTGGCGGTCGGAACCACGTTCCGGGGTGGCGGTCGGAACCAAGGTCCGGGGGGTCGGTCGGAACCAAGCTCCGGGGTGGCGGTCGGAACCAAGGTCCGGGGTGGCGGTCGGAACCAAGGTCTGGGGTGGCGGTCGGAACAGGTCCGGGGTGGCGGTCGGAACCAAGGTCCGAGGTGGCGGTCGGAACAGGTCCGAGGTGGCGGTCGGAACCAAGGTCCGGGGTGGCGCTCGGAACCCAAGGTGCGGGGTGGCGGTCCGAACCAATGTCCGTGGTGGCGGTCGGAACCAAGGTCCGAGGTGGCGGTCGGAAACAAGGTCCGGGGTGGCGGTCGGAACAGGTCCGGGGTGGCGTTCGGATCCAAGGTCCGAGGTGGCGGTTGGAACCAAGTTCCGGGGTGGCGGTCGGAACCAAGGTCCGGGGGAGCGGTCGGAACCAAGGTCCGGGGAGGCGGTCGGAACCAACGTCCGGGGTGGCGGTCGGAAACAAGGTCTGGGGTGGCGGTCGGAACAGGTCCGGGGTGGCGTTCGGATCCAAGGTCCGAGGTGGCGGTTGGAACCAAGTTCCGGGGTGGCGGTCGGAACCAAGGTCCGGGGGAGCGGTCGGAACCAAGGTCCGGGGAGGCGGTCGGAACCAACGTCCGGGGTGGCGGTCGGATCCAAGGTCCGGGGTGGCAGTCAGAACACGAGGTCCGGGTTGGTGGTCGGAACCAATGTCCGGGGTGGCATTCAGAAACAAGGTCCGAGGTGGCGGTCGAAACCAAGGTCCGGGTGGCGGTCGGAAAAAAGGTCCGGGGTGGCGGTCGGAACCAAGGTCTGGGGTGGCGGTCGGAACCGCTTTCCGAGGTGGCGGTCGGACCCAAGGTTCGGGGTGGCATTCGGAAACAAGGTCCGGGGTGGCGGTTGGAACTGGACCGGGGTGGCGGTCGGATCCAAGGTCCGGGGGGGCGGTCGGAACCAAGGTCCGGTGAGGCATTCGGAACCAAGGTCCGGGCTGGCGGTCGGAACCAAGGTCCGGGTTGGCGGTCGGAACCAAGTTCCAAGGTGGCATTCAGAACCAAGGTCCGGGGTGGCGATCGCAACCAAGGTCCATTGTAGCGTTCGGAACAAAGGTCCGAGGTGGCACTCAGAACCCAAGGTTCGAGGTGGCGGTCGGACCCAAATTCCGGGGTGGCGGTCGGAACCAAGATCTGGGGGGGCGGTCGGAACCAAGGTCCATGGTCGCGGACAGAACAATGGTCCGGGAGGGTGGTCGGAACTAAGGTCCGGCGTGGCTTTCGGAACCAAGGTCCTGGGTGGCGGTCGGAACCGAGGTCCGTGGTGGTGGTCGGAACCAAGGTCCGGGGTGGCGGTCAGAACCAAGGTCTGGGGTGGCGGTCGGAACAGGTCCGTGGTGGCGGTCGGAACAAAGGTCCGTGGTGGCGGTGGGAACAGGTCCGGGGTGGCGTTCGGGACCAAGGTCCGAGGTGGCGGTCGGAACCAGGTGCCGGGGTGGCGATCGGAACCAAGGTCCGGGGTGGCGTTCGGAACCAAGGACCGGTGTGGCGGGCGGAACCAAGGTCCGGAGTGGTGGTCGGAACCAAGATCCGGGGTGGCGTTCGGAACCATGGTCCGGGGTTGCGTTCGGAACCAAGGACCGGTGTGGCGGGCGGAACCAAGGTCCGGAGTGGTGGTCGGAACCAAGGTTTGGGGGGGGCGGTCGGAACCAAGGTCCGGGTTGGCGGTTGGAACCAAGGTCCGGGGTGGCGCTCGGAACCAACTTCCAGGGTGGCGGTCGGAACCACCGTCCGGGGGGGCGGTCAGAACGAAGGTCCGGGATGACAGTCGGAACCAAGGTCCGGGGTGGCGGTCGGAAAAAAATCCGGGGTGGTGGTCGGAATGAATCCGGAGTGGCGGTTGGAACCAAGTTCCGGGGGGGCGGTCGGAACCAATGTCCGGGGTGGCGGTCGGAACCAAGATCCAGGGTGGGGTTCGGACCCAAATTCCAGGGTGGCGGTCAGAACCAAGGTCTGGGGGGGCCGTCGGAACCAAGGTCCATGGTGGCGGTCGGAACAAAAGTCCGGGTGGGCGGTCGGAACTAAGGTCCGGGGTGGCGTTTGGAACCAAGGTCCGGGGTGGCGGTTGGAACAGAGGTCCGAGGTGGCGGTCGGAACCAAGGTCCGGGGTGGCGGTCGGAACCAAGGTCCGGGGTGGCGGTCGGACCCACGTTCCGGGGTGGCGGTCGGAACCAAGGTCCGGGGGGTCGGTCGGAACCAAGCTCCGGGGTGGCGGTCGGAACCAAGGTCCGGGGTGGCGGTCGGAACCAAGGTCTGGGGTGGCGGTCGGAACAGGTCCGAGGTGGCGGTCGGAACCAACGTCCGGGGTGGCGGTCGGAACCAAGGTCCGGGTTGGCGGTTGGAACCAAGGACCGAGGTGCCGGTCGGAACCAAGGTCCGGGGTGGCAGTCAGAACACGAGGTCTGGGTTGGTGGTCGGAACCAATGTCCGGTGTGGCATTCAGAAACAAGGTCCGAGGTGGCGGTCGAAACCAAGGTCCGGGTGGTGGTCGGAACTAACGTCCGGGGTGGCGTTCGGAACCAAGGTCTGGGGTGGCGGTTGGAACCGCTTTCCGAGGTGGCGGTCGGACACAAGGTTCGGGGTGGCATTCGGAACCAAGGTCCGGGGTGGCGGTTGGAACTGGACCGGGGTGGCGGTCAGAACCAAGGTCCGGGGGGGGCGGTCGGAACCAAGGTCCGGTGAGGCGTTCGGAACCAAGGTCCGGGCTGGCGGTCGGAACCAAGGTCCGGGTTGGCGGTCGGAACCAAGTTCCAAGGTGGCATTCAGAACCAAGGTCCGGGGTGGCGATCGGAACCAAGGTCCAGTGTGGCGTTCGGAACCAAGGTCCGAGGTGGCGGTCGGAACCAATGCCCGGTGTGGCGGTCGGAACCAAGGTCCGGGGTGGCGGTCGGAACCAAGGTCCGGGGTGGCGGTCGGAAACAAGATCCGGGGTGGGGGTCAGACCCAAATTCCGGGGTGGCGGTCAGAACCAAGATCTGGGGGGGCGGTCGGAACCAAGGTCCATGGTCGCGGTCGGAACAATGGTCCGGGAGGGTGGTCGGAACTAAGGTCCGGCGTGGCTTTCGGAACCAAGGTCCTGGGTGGCGGTCAGAACCGAGGTCCGTGGTGGTGGTCGGAACCAAGGTCCGGGGTGGCGGTCGGAACCAAGGTCTGGGGTGGCGGTCGGAACAGATCCGGGGTGGCGGTCGGAACCAAGGTCCGGGGTGGCGGTCGGAACAGGTCCGAGGTGGCGGTCGGAAACAAGGTCCGGGGTGGCGCTCGGAACAGGTCCGGGGTGGCGTTCGGAACCAAGGTCCGAGGTGGCGGTCGGAACCAGGTGCCGGGGTGGCGGTCGGAACCAAGGTCCGGGGGGGCGGTCAGAACCCAAGGTCCGGGGTTCCGGTCGGATCCAAGGTCCGGGATGGCGGTCGGAACCAAGATCCTGGGTGGCGATCGGAACCAAGGTCCGGGGTGGCGTTCGGAACCACGGACCGGTGTGGCAGGCGGAACCAAGGTCCGGAGTGGTGGTCGGAACCAAGGTTTGGGGCGGGCGGTCGGAACCAAGGTCCGGGTTGGCGGTTGGAACCAAGGTCCGGGGTGGCGCTCGGAACCAACATCCAGGGTGGCGGTCGGAACCACCGTCCGGGGGGGCGGTCAGAACCAAGGTCCGGGGTGGCGGTCGGAACCAATGTCCGGGGTGGCGGTCGGAACCAAGATCCGGGGTGGGGTTCGGACCCAAATTCCAGGGTGGTGGTCAGAACCAAGGTCTGGGGGGGCCGTCGGAACCAAGGTCCATGGTGGCGGTCGGAACAAAAGTCCGGGTGGGCGGTCGGAACTAAGGTCCGGGGTGGCGTTCGGAACCAAGGTCCGGGGTGGCGGTTGGAACCGAGGTCCGAGGTGGCAGTCGGAACCAAGGTCCGGGGTGGCGGTCGGAACCGAGGTCCGTGGTGGTGGTCGGAACCAAGGTCCGGGGTGGCGGTCGGAACCAAGGTCTGGGGTGGCGGTCGGAACAGGTCCGGGGTGGCGGTCGGAACCAAGGTCCGGGGTGGCGGTCGGAACAGGTCCGAGGTGGCGGTCAGAACCAAGGTCCGGGGTGGCGCTCGGAACAGGTCCGGGGTGGCGTTCGGAACCAAGGTCCGAGGTGGCGGTCGGAACCAAGGTCCGGGGTGGCGGTCGGAATAAGTCCGGGGTGGCGGTTGGAACCAAGGTCCGGGGTGGCGCTCGGAACCAACTTCCGGGGTTGCGGTCGCAACCACTGTCCGGGGGGGCGGTCAGAACCAAGGTCCAGGGTGACAGTCGGAATCAAGGTCGGGGGGGGCGGTCGGAACCAAGGTCCGGTGTGGCGTTCGGAACAAAGGTCCGGGGTGGCGGTCGGAAGCAAGGTCCGGGATGGCGGTCGGAACCAAGGTCCGGGGTGGCGCTCGGAACAGGTCCGGGGTGGCGTTCGGAACCAAGGTCCGAGGTGGCGGTCGGAACCAGGTGCCGGGGTGGCGGTCGGATCCAAGGTCCGGGGGGGCGGTCAGAACGCAAGGTCCGGGGTTCCGGTCGGATCCAAGGTCCGGGATGGCGGTCGGAACCAAGATCCGGGGTGGCGATCGGAACCAACGTCCGGGGTGGCGTTCGGAACCATGGACCGGTGTGGCTGGCGGAACCAAGGTCCGGAGTGGTGGTCGGAACCAAGGTTTGGGGGGGGCGGTCGGAACCAAGGTCCGGGTTGGCGGTTGGAACCAAGGTCCGGGGTGGCGCTCGGAACCAACTTCCAGGGTGGCGGTCGGAACCACCGTCCGGGGGGGCGGTCAGAACCAAGGTCCGGGATGACAGTCGGAACCAAGGTCCGGGGTGGGGTTCGGACCCAAATTCCAGGGTGGTGGTCGGAACGAATCCGGAGCGGCGGTTGGAACCAAGTTCCGGGGTGGCGGTCGGAACCAATGTCCGGAGTGGCGGTCGGAACCAAGATCCGGGGTGGGGTTCGGACCCAAATTCCAGGGTGGTGGTCAGAACCAAGGTCTGGGGGGGCCGTCGGAACCAAGGTCCATGGTGGCGGTCAGAACAAAAGTCCGGGTGGGCGGTCGGAACTAAGGTCCGGGGTGGCGTTCGGAACCAAGGTCCGGGGTGGCGGTTGGAACCGAGGTCCGAGGTGGCAGTCGGAACCAAGGTCCGGGGTGGCGGTCGGAACCGAGGTCCGTGGTGGTGGTCGGAACCAAGGTCCGGGGTGGCGGTCGGAACCAAGGTCTGGGGTGGCGGTCGGAACAGGTCCGGGGTGGCGGTCGGAACCAAGGTCCGGGGTGGCGGTCGGAACAGGTCCGAGGTGGCGGTCAGAACCAAGGTCCGGGGTGGCGCTCGGAACAGGTCCGGGGTGGCGTTCGGAACCAAGGTCCGAGGTGGCGGTCGGAACCAAGGTCCGGGGTGGCGGTCGGAATAAGTCCGGGGTGGCGGTTGGAACCAAGGTCCGGGGTGGCGCTCGGAACCAACTTCCGGGGTTGCGGTCGCAACCACTGTCCGGGGGGGCGGTCAGAACCAAGGTCCAGGGTGACAGTCGGAATCAAGGTCGGGGGGGGCGGTCGGAACCAAGGTCCGGTGTGGCGTTCGGAACAAAGGTCCGGGGTGGCGGTCGGAAGCAAGGTCCGGGATGGCGGTCGGAACCAAGGTCCGGGGTGGCGCTCGGAACAGGTCCGGGGTGGCGTTCGGAACCAAGGTCCGAGGTGGCGGTCGGAACCAGGTGCCGGGGTGGCGGTCGGATCCAAGGTCCGGGGGGGCGGTCAGAACGCAAGGTCCGGGGTTCCGGTCGGATCCAAGGTCCGGGATGGCGGTCGGAACCAAGATCCGGGGTGGCGATCGGAACCAACGTCCGGGGTGGCGTTCGGAACCATGGACCGGTGTGGCTGGCGGAACCAAGGTCCGGAGTGGTGGTCGGAACCAAGGTTTGGGGGGGGCGGTCGGAACCAAGGTCCGGGTTGGCGGTTGGAACCAAGGTCCGGGGTGGCGCTCGGAACCAACTTCCAGGGTGGCGGTCGGAACCACCGTCCGGGGGGGCGGTCAGAACCAAGGTCCGGGATGACAGTCGGAACCAAGGTCCGGGGTGGGGTTCGGACCCAAATTCCAGGGTGGTGGTCGGAACGAATCCGGAGCGGCGGTTGGAACCAAGTTCCGGGGTGGCGGTCGGAACCAATGTCCGGAGTGGCGGTCGGAACCAAGATCCGGGGTGGGGTTCGGACCCAAATTCCAGGGTGGTGGTCAGAACCAAGGTCTGGGGGGGCCGTCGGAACCAAGGTCCATGGTGGCGGTCAGAACAAAAGTCCGGGTGGGCGGTCGGAACTAAGGTCCGGGGTGGCGTTCGGAACCAAGGTCCGGGGTGGCGGTTGGAACCGAGGTCCGAGGTGGCAGTCGGAACCAAGGTCCTGGGTGGCGGTCGGAACCAAGGTCCGGGGTGGCGGTCGGAATAAGTCCGGGGTGGCGGTTGGAACCAAGGTCCGGGGTGGCGCTCGGAACCAACTTCCGGGGTTGCGGTCGCAACCACTGTCCGGGGGGGCGGTCAGAACCAAGGTCCAGGGTGACAGTCGGAATCAAGGTCGGGGGGGGCGGTCGGAACCAAGGTCCGGTGTGGCGTTCGGAACAAAGTTCCGGGGTGGCGGTCGGAAGCAAGGTCCGGGATGGCGGTCGGAACCAAAGTCCGAGGTGGCGGTCGGAACCAAGGTCCGGGGTGGCGGTCGGAACCAAGGTCCGGGGTGGCGGTCAGAACCCAAGGTCAGAGATGGCGGTCGGAACCAAGGTCCGGGGTGGCGGTCGGAACCAATTTCCGGGGTGGCGGGCGGAATCACGGTGCGGGTGGCAGTCGGAACCAAGGTCCGGGGTGCCGGTCGGAACCAAGGTCCGGGGTGGCGGTCGGAACAGGGTCCGGGGTGGCGGTCAGAACCAAGGTCGGGGGTGGCGGTCGGAACCAAGGTCCGGGGTGGCGGTCGGAACCAAGGTCCGAGGTGGCGGTCGAAACCAAGGTCCGGGGTGGTGGTCAGAACCCGAGGTCCGGAATGCCGGTCGGAACCAATGTCCGGGCTGGCATTCGGAACCAAGGTCCAGGGTGGCGGTCAGAACCCGAGGTCCGGGGTGCCGATCGGAACCAATGTCCGGGGTGGCATTCGGAACAAAGGTCCAAGGTGGCGGTTGGAACCAAGATCCGGGGTGTGGGTCAGACCCAAATTCTGGTGGGCGGTCGGAACCAATGTCCATGGTTCCGGTCGGAACAAAGGGTCGGGTGGGCGGTCGGAACTATGGTCCGGGGTGGCATTCAGAACCAAGGTCTGGGGTGGCGGTCTGAACCGCTTTCCGAGGTGGCGGTCGGACCCAAGGTCCGGGGTGGCAGTCGGAACCAAGGTCCGGGGTGGCGGTCGGAACTGGTCCTGGGTGGCTGTCGGAACCAAGGTCCGGGGGGGCGGTCGGAACCAAGGTCCGGTGAGGCATTCGGAACCAAGGTCTGGGGTGGCGGTCGGAACCAAGGTCCGGGTTGGCAGTCGGAACCAAGGTCCGAGGTGGCGGTCGTAACCAATGTCCGGGGTGGCATTCAGAACCAAGGTCCGGGGTGGCGATTGGAACCAAGGTCCAGTGTGGCGTTCGAAACCAAGGTCCGAGGTGGCACTCAGAACCCAAGGTTCGAGGTGGCGGTCGGAACCAATGCCCGGGGTGGCAGTCGGAACCAAGGTCCAGGGTGGCGGTCGGAACCAATGTCCGGCGTGGCGGTCGGAACCAAGATTCGGGGTGGGGGTCGCACCCAAATTCCAGGCTGGAGGTCAGAACCAAGGTCTGGGGGGGCGGTCGGAACGAAGGTCCATGGTGGCGGTCGGAACAATGCTCCAGGAGGGTGGTCGGAACTAAGGTCCGGGGTGGCCTTCGGAACCAAGGTGCGGGGTGGCGGTCGGAACCGAGGTCCGAGGTGGCGGTCGGACCCAACGTCCGGGGTGGCGGTCGGAACCAAGGTCCAGTGTGGCGTTCGAAACCAAGGTCCGAGGTGGCACTCAGAACCCAAGGTTCGAGGTGGCGGTCGGAACCAATGCCCGGGGTGGCAGTCGGAACCAAGGTCCATGGTGGCGGTCGGTACAATGCTCCAGGAGGGTGGTTGGAACTAAGGTCCGGGGTGGCCTTCGGAACCAAGGTGCGGGGTGGCGGTCGGAACCGAGGTCCGAGGTGGCGGTCGGAACCAACGTCCGGGGTGGCGGTCGGAACCAAGGTCCGGGTTGGCGGTTGGAACCAAGGTCTGAGGTGGCGGTCGGATCCAAGGTCCGGGGTGGCAGTCAGAACACGAGGTCCGGGTTGGTGGTCGGAACCAATGTCCGGGGTGGCATTCAGAAACAAGGTCCGAGGTGGCGGTCGGAACTAAGGTCCGGGGTGGCGTTCGGAACCAAGGTCTGGGGTGGCGGTTGGAACCGCTTTCCGAGGGGGCGGTCGGACACAAGGTTCGGGGTGGCATTCGGAACCAAGGTCCGGGGTGGCGGTTGGAACTGGACCGGGGTGGCGGTCGGAACCAAGGTCCGGGGGGGGCGGTCGGAACCAAGGTCCGGTGAGGCGTTCGGAACCAAGGTCCGGGCTGGCGGTCGGAACCAAGGTCCGGGTTGGCGGTCGGAACCAAGTTCCAAGGTGGCATTCAGAACCAAGGTCCGGGGTGGCGATCGGAACCAAGGTCCAGTGTGGCGTTCGGAACCAAGGTCCGAGGTGGCGGTCGGAACCAATGCCCGGGGTGGCGGTCGGAACCAAGGTCCGGGGTGGCGGTCGGAACCAAGGTCCGGGGTGGCGGTCGGAAACAAGATCCGGGGTGGGGGTCGGACCCAAATTCCGGGGTGGCGGTCAGAACCAAGATCTGGGGGGGCGGTCGGAACCAAGGTCCATGGTCGCGGTTGGAACAATGGTCCGGGAGGGTGGTCGGAACTAAGGTCCGGCGTGGCTTTCGGAACCAAGGTCCTGGGTGGCGGTCGGATCCGAGGTCCGTGGTGGTGGTTGGAACCAAGGTCCGGGGTGGCAGTCGGAACCAAGGTCTGGGGTGGCGGTCGGAACAGGTCCGGGGTGGCGGTCGGAACCAATGTCCGGGGTGGCGGTCGGAACAGGTCCGAGGTGGCGGTCGGAACCAAGGTCCGGGGTGGCGCTCGGAACAGGTCCGGGGTGGCGTTCGGAACCAAGGTCCGAGGTGACGGTCGGAACCAGGTGCCGGGGTGGCGGTCGGAACCAAGGTCCGGGGGGGCGGTCAGAACCCAAGGTCCGGGGTTCCGGTCGGATCCAAGGTCCGGGATGGCGGTCGGAACCAAGATCCGGGGTGGCGATCGGAACCAAGGTCCGGGGTGGCGTTCGGAACCACGGACCGGTGTGGCAGGCGGAACCAAGGTCCGGAGTGGTGGTCGGAACCAAGGTTTGGGGGGGGCGGTCGGAACCAAGGTCCGGGTTGGCGGTTGGAACCAAGGTCCGGGGTGGCGCTCGGAACCAACTTCCAGGGTGGCGGTTGGAACCACCGTCCGGTGGGGTGGTCAGAACCAAGGTCCGGGATGACAGTCGGAACCAAGGTCCGGGGTGGCGGTCGGAAAAAATCCGGGGTGGTGGTCGGAACGAATCCGGAGCGGTGGTTGGAACCAAGTTCCGGGGTGGCGGTCGGAACCAATGTCCGGGGTGTCGGTCGGAACCAAGATCCGGGGTGGGGTTCGGACCCAAATTCCAGGGTGGTGGTCAGAACCAAGGTCTGGGGGGGCCGTCGGAACCAAGGTCCATGGTGGCGGTCGGAACAAAAGTCCGGGTGGGCGGTCGGAACTCAGGTCCGGGGTGGCGTTCGGAACCAAGGTCCGGGGTGGCGGTTGGAACCGAGGTCCGAGGTGGCAGTCGGAACCAAGGTCCGGGGTGGCGGTCGGAACCAAGGTCCGGGGTGGCGGTCGGAACCAACTTCCGGGGTTGCGGTCGCAACCACTGTCCGGGGGGGCGGTCAGAACCAAGGTCCAGGGTGACAGTCGGAATCAAGGTCGGGGGGGTCGGTCGGAACCAAGGTCCGGTGTGGCGTTCGGAACAAAGGTCCGTGGTGGCGGTCGGAAGCAAGGTCCGGGATGGCGGTCGGAACCAAAGTCCGAGGTGGCGGTCGGAACCAAGGTCCGGGGGGGCCGTCGGAACCAAGGTCCATGGTGGCGGTCGGAACAAAAGTCCAGGTGGGCGGTCGGACCTAAGGTCCGGGGTGGCGTTCGGAACCAAGGTCCGGGGTGGCGGTTGGAACCGAGGTCCGAGGTGGCAGTCGGAACCAAGGTCCGGGGTGGCGGTTGGAACCAATGTCCGGGGTGGCGCTCGGAACCAACTTCCGGGGTTGCGGTCGCAACCACTGTCTGGGGGGGCGGTCAGAACCAAGGTCCAGGGTGACAGTCGGAATCAAGGTCGGGGGGGGCGGTCGGAACCAAGGTCCGGTGTGGCGTTCGGAACAAAGTTCCGGGGTGGCGGTCGGAAGCAAGGTCCGGGATGGCGGTCGGAACCAAAGTCCGAGGTGGCGGTCGGAACCAAGGTCCGGGGTGGCGGTCGGAACCAAGGTCCGGGGTGGCGGTCAGAACCCAAGGTCGGAGATGGCGGTCGGAACCAAGGTCCGGGGTGGCGGTCGGAACCAATTTCCGGGATGGCGGGCGGAATCACGGTCCGGGTGGCAGTCGGAACCAAGGTCCGGGGTGCCGGTCGGAACCAAGGTCCGGGGTGGCGGTCGGAACAGGGTCCGGGGTGGCGGTCAGAACCAAGGTCGGGGGTGGCGGTCGGAACCAAGGTCCGGGGTGGCGGTCGGAACCAAGGTCCGAGGTGGCGGTCGAAACCAAGGTCCGGGGTGGTGGTCAGAACCCGAGGTCCGGAATGCCGGTCGGAACCAATGTCCGGGCTGGCATTCGGAACCAAGGTCCAGGGTGGAGGTCAGAACCCGAGGTCCGGGGTGCCGATCGGAACCAATGTCCGGGGTGGCATTCGGAACAAAGGTCCAAGGTGGCGGTTGGAACCAAGATCCGGGGTGTGGGTCAGACCCAAATTCTGGTGGGCGGTCGGAACCAATGTCCATGGTTCCGGTCGGAACAAAGGGTCGGGTGGGCGGTCGGAACTATGGTCCGGGGTGGCATTCGGAACCAAGGTCTGGGGTGGCGGTCTGAACCGCTTTCCGAGGTGGCGGTCGGACCCAAGGTCCGGGGTGGCAGTCGGAACCAAGGTCCGGGGTGGCGGTCGGAACTGGTCCTGGGTGGCTGTCGGAACCAAGGTCCGGGGGGGCGGTCGGAACCAAGGTCCGGTGAGGCATTCGGAACCAAGGTCTGGGGTGGCGGTCGGAACCAAGGTCCGAGGTGGCGGTCGTAACCAATGTCCGGGGTGGCATTCAGAACCAAGGTCCGGTGTGGCGATTGGAACCAAGGTCCAGTGTGGCGTTCGAAACCAAGGTCCGAGGTGGCACTCAGAACCCAAGGTTCGAGGTGGCGGTCGGAACCAATGCCCGGGGTGGCAGTCGGAACCAAGGTCCAGGGTGGCGGTCGGAACCAATGCCCGGGGTGGCAGTCGGAACCAAGGTCCAGGGTGGCGGTCGGAACCAATGTCCGGCGTGGCGGTCGGAACCAAGATTCGGGGTGGGGGTCGCACCCAAATTCCGGGCTGGAGGTCAGAACCAAGGTCTGGGGGGGCGGTCGGAACGAAGGTCCATGGTGGCGGTCGGAACAATGCTCCAGGAGGGTGGTCGGAACTAAGGTCCGGGGTGGCCTTCGGAACCAAGGTGCGGGGTGGCGGTCGGAACCGAGGTCCGAGGTGGCGGTCGGAACCAACGTCCGGGGTGGCGGTCGGAACCAAGGTCCAGTGTGGCGTTCGAAACCAAGGTCCGAGGTGGCACTCAGAACCCAAGGTTCGAGGTGGCGGTCGGAACCAATGCCCGGGGTGGCAGTCGGAACCAAGGTCCATGGTGGCGGTCGGAACAATGCTCCAGGAGGGTGGTCGGAACTAAGGTCCGGGGTGGCCTTCGGAACCAAGGTGCGGGGTGGCGGTCGGAACCGAGGTCCGAGGTGGCGGTCGGAACCAACGTCCGGGGTGGCGGTCGGAACCAAGGTCCGGGTTGGCGGTTGGAACCAAGGTCTGAGGTGGCGGTCGGATCCAAGGTCCGGGGTGGCAGTCAGAACACGAGGTCCGGGTTGGTGGTCGGAACCAATGTCCGGGGTGGCATTCAGAAACAAGGTCCTAGGTGGCGGTCGGAACTAAGGTCCGGGGTGGCGTTCGGAACCAAGGTCTGGGGTGGCGGTTGGAACCGCTTTCCGAGGGGGCGGTCGGACACAAGGTTCGGGGTGGCATTCGGAACCAAGGTCCGGGGTGGCGGTTGGAACTGGACCGGGGTGGCGGTCGGAACCAAGGTCCGGGGGGGGCGGTCGGAACCAAGGTCCGGTGAGGCGTTCGGAACCAAGGTCCGGGCTGGCGGTCGGAACCAAGGTCCGGGTTGGCGGTCGGAACCAAGTTCCAAGGTGGCATTCAGAACCAAGGTCCGGGGTGGCGATCGGAACCAAGGTCCAGTGTGGCGTTCGGAACCAAGGTCCGAGGTGGCGGTCGGAACCAATGCCCGGGGTGGCGGTCGGAACCAAGGTCCGGGGTGGCGGTCGGAACCAAGGTCCGGGGTGGCGGTCGGAAACAAGATCCGGGGTGGGGGTCGGAGCCAAATTCCGGGGTGGCGGTCAGAACCAAGATCTGGGGGGGCGGTCGGAACCAAGGTCCATGGTCGCGGTTGGAACAATGGTCCGGGAGGGTGGTCGGAACTAAGGTCCGGCGTGGCTTTCGGAACCAAGGTCCTGGGTGGCGGTCGGATCCGAGGTCCGTGGTGGTGGTTGGAACCAAGGTCCGGGGTGGCAGTCGGAACCAAGGTCTGGGGTGGCGGTCGGAACAGGTCCGGGGTGGCGGTCGGAACCAATGTCCGGGGTGGCGGTCGGAACAGGTCCGAGGTGGCGGTCGGAACCAATGTCCGGGGTGGCGCTCGGAACAGGTCCGGGGTGGCGTTCGGAACCAAGGTCCGAGGTGACGGTCGGAACCAGGTGCCGGGGTGGCGGTCTGAACCAAGGTCCGGGGGGGCGGTCAGAACCCAAGGTCCGGGGTTCCGGTCGGATCCAAGGTCCGGGATGGCGGTCGGAACCAAGATCCAGGGTGGCGATCGGAACCAAGGTCCGGGGTGGCGTTCGGAACCACGGACCGGTGTGGCAGGCGGAACCAAGGTCCGGAGTGGTGGTCGGAACCAAGGTTTGGGGGGGGCGGTCGGAACCAAGGTCCGGGTTGGCGGTTGGAACCAAGGTCCGGGGTGGCGCTCGGAACCAACTTCCAGGGTGGCGGTTGGAACCACCGTCCGGGGGGGCGGTCAGAACCAAGGTCCGGGATGACAGTCGGAACCAAGGTCCGGGGTGGCGGTCGGAAAAAATCCGGGGTGGTGGTCGGAACGAATCCGGAGCGGTGGTTGGAACCAAGTTCCGGGGTGGCGGTCGGAACCAATGTCCGGGGTGTCGGTCGGAACCAAGATCCGGGGTGGGGTTCGGACCCAAATTCCAGGGTGGTGGTCAGAACCAAGGTCTGGGGGGGCCGTCGGAACCAAGGTCCATGGTGGCGGTCGGAACAAAAGTCCGGGTGGGCGGTCGGAACTCAGGTCCGGGGTGGCGTTCGGAACCAAGGTCCGGGGTGGCGGTTGGAACCGAGGTCCGAGGTGGCAGTCGGAACCAAGGTCCGGGGTGGCGGTCGGAACCAAGGTCCGGGGTGGCGGTCGGAACCAACTTCCGGGGTTGCGGTCGCAACCACTGTCCGGGGGGGCGGTCAGAACCAAGGTCCAGGGTGACAGTCGGAATCAAGGTCGGGGGGGTCGGTCGGAACCAAGGTCCGGTGTGGCGTTCGGAACAAAGGTCCGTGGTGGCGGTCGGAAGCAAGGTCCGGGATGGCGGTCGGAACCAAAGTCCGAGGTGGCGGTCGGAACCACGGTCCGGGGGGGCCGTCGGAACCAAGGTCCATGGTGGCGGTCGGAACAAAAGTCCAGGTGGGCGGTCGGAACTAAGGTCCGGGGTGGCGTTCGGAACCAAGGTCCGGGGTGGCGGTTGGAACCGAGGTCCGAGGTGGCAGTCGGAACCAAGGTCCGGGGTGGCGGTTGGAACCAAGGTCCGGGGTGGCGCTCGGAACCAACTTCCGGGGTTGCGGTCGCAACCACTGTCCGGGGGGGCGGTCAGAACCAAGGTCCAGGGTGACAGTCGGAATCAAGGTCGGGGGGGGCGGTCGGAACAAAGGTCCGGTGTGGCGTTCGGAACAAAGGTCCGGGGTGGCGGTCGGAAGCAAGGTCCGGGATGGCGGTCGGAACCAAAGTCCGAGGTGGCGGTCGGAACCAAGGTCCGGGGTGGCGGTCGGAACCAAGGTCCAGGGTGGCGGTCAGAACCCAAGGTCGGAGATGGCGGTCGGAACCAAGGTCCGGGGTGGCGGTCGGAACCAATTTCCGGGGTGGCGGGCGGAATCACGGTCCGGGGTGGCAGTCGGAACCAAGGTCCGGGGTGCCGGTCGGAACCAAGGTCCGGGGTGGCGGTCGGAACAGGGTCCGGGGTGGCGGTCAGAACCAAGGTCCGGGGTGGCGGTCGGAACCAAGGTCCGGGGTGGCGGTCGGAACCAAGGTCCGAGGTGGCGGTCGAAACCAAGGTCCGGGGTGGTGGTCAGAACCCGAGGTCCGGAATGCCGGTCGGAACCAATGTCCGGGGTGGCATTCGGAACCAAGGTCCGGGGTGGCGGTCAGAACCCGAGGTCCGGGGTGCCGATCGGAACCAATGTCCGGGGTGGCATTCGGAACAAAGGTACAAGGTGGCGGTTGGAACCAAGATCCGGGGTGTGGGTCAGACCCAAATTCTGGGGGGCGGTCGGAACCAATGTCCATGGTTCCGGTCGGAACAAAGGGTCGGGTGGGCGGTCGGAACTATGGTCCGGGGTGGCGTTCGGAACCAAGGTCTGGGGTGGCGGTCGGAACCGCTTTCCGAGGTGGCGCTCGGACCCAAGGTCCGGGGTGGCACTCAGAACCCAAGGTTCGAGGTGGCGGTCGGAACCAATGCCCGGGGTGGCCTTCGGAACCAAGGTGCGGGGTGGCGGTCGGAACCGAGGTCCGAGGTGGCGGTCGGAACCAAGGTCCGGGGTGGCGGTCGGAACCAAGGTCTGGGGTGGCGGTCGGAACAGGTCCGGGGTGGCGGTCGGAACCAAGGTCCGGGGTGGCGGTCGGAACAGGTCCGAGGTGGCGGTCGGAACCAAGGTCCGGGGTGGCTCTCGGAACCCAAGGTGCGGGGTGGCGGTCCGAACCAATGTCCGTGGTGACGGTCGGAACCAAGGTCCGAGGTGGCGCTCGGAAACAAGGTCCGGGGTTCCGGTCGGATTCAAGGTCCGGGATGGCGGTCGGATCCAAGATCCGGGGTGGCGATCGGAACCAAGGTCCGGGGTGGCGTTCGGAACCAAGGTCCGAGGTGGCGGTCAGAACCCAAGGTTCGAGGTGGCGGTCGGAACCAATGTCCGGGGTGGCAGTCAGAACAAAGGTCCGGGTGGGCGGTCGGAACTAAGGTCCGGGGTGGCGTTCGGAATCAAGGTCCGGGGTGGCGGTCGGAACCGAGGTCCGAGGTGGCGTTCGGAAATAAGATCCGGGGTGGCGGTCGGAACCAAGGTCCGGGGTGGCGGTCGGAACAGGTCCGGGGTGGCGGACGGAAACAAGGTCCGGGGTGGCGCTCGGAACCACCGTCCGAGGGGGTGGTCAGATCCAAAATCCGGGGTGACAGTCGGAATCTCGGTCAGGGGGGTCGGTCGGAACCAAGGTACGGGGTGGCTTTCGGAACCAAGGACCGGGGTGACGTTCGGAACAAAGGTCCGGGGTGGCGGTCGGAAGCAAGGTCCGGGATGGCAGTCGGAACCAACGTCCGATGTGGCGGTCGGAACCAAGGTCCGGGGTGGTGGTCAGAATCCAAGGTCGGAGGTGGCGGTCGAAACCAATGTCCGTGGTGGCGGTCGGAACCACGTTCCGGGGTGGCGGTCAGAACCAAGGTCGGGGTGGCGGTCGGAACAGGTCCGGGGTAGCGTTCGGAACCAATGTCCGAGGTGGCGGTCGGAACCAAGGTCCGGGGTGGGGCTCGGAACAGGTCCGGGGTGGCGTTCGGAACCAAGGTCCGAGGTGGCGGTCGGAACCAAGGTCCGAGGTGGCGCTCGGAAACAAGGTCCGGGGTTCCGGTCGGATCCAAGGTCCGGGATGGCGGTCGGATCCAAGATCCGGGGTGGCGATCGGAACCAAGGTCCGGGGTGGCGTTCGGAACCAAGGTCCGAGGTGGCGGTCAGAACCCAAGGTTCGAGGTGGCGGTCGGAACCAATGTCCGGGGTGGCAGTCAGAACAAAGGTCCGGGTGGGCGGTCGGAACTAAGGTCCGGGGTGGCGTTCGGAATCAAGGTCCGGGGTGGCGGTCGGAACCGAGGTCCGAGGTGGCGTTCGGAAATAAGATCCGGGGTGGCGGTCGGAACCAAGGTCCGGGGTGGCGGTCGGAACAGGTCCGGGGTGGCGGACGGAAACAAGGTCCGGGGTGGCGCTCGGAACCACCGTCCGAGGGGGTGGTCAGATCCAAAATCCGGGGTGACAGTCGGAATCTCGGTCAGGGGGGTCGGTCGGAACCAAGGTACGGGGTGGCTTTCGGAACCAAGGACCGGGGTGACGTTCGGAACAAAGGTCCGGGGTGGCGGTCGGAAGCAAGGTCCGGGATGGCAGTCGGAACCAACGTCCGATGTGGCGGTCGGAACCAAGGTCCGGGGTGGTGGTCAGAATCCAAGGTCGGAGGTGGCGGTCGAAACCAATGTCCGTGGTGGCGGTCGGAACCACGTTCCGGGGTGGCGGTCAGAACCAAGGTCGGGGTGGCGGTCGGAACAGGTCCGGGGTAGCGTTCGGAACCAATGTCCGAGGTGGCGGTCGGAACCAAGGTCCGGGGTGGCGCTCGGAACAGGTCCGGGGTGGCGTTCGGAACCAAGGTCCGAGGTGGCGGTCGGAACCAGGTGCCGGGGTGGCGGTCGGAACCAAGGTCCGGGGGGGCGGTCAGAACCCAAGGTCCGGGGTTCCGGTCGCATCCAAGGTCCGGGATGGTGGTCGGAACCAAGATCCGGGGTGGCGATCGGAACCAAGGTCCGGGGTGGCGTTCGGAACCACGGACCGGTGTGGCAGGCGGAACCAAGGTCCGGAGTGGTGGTCGGAACCAAGGTTTGGGGGGGGCGGTCGGAACCAAGGTCCGGGTTGGCGGTTGGAACCAAGGTCCGGGGTGGCGCTCGGAACCAACTTCCAGGGTGGCGGTCGGAACCACCGTCCGGGGGGGCGGTCAGAACCAAGGTCCGGGATGACAGTCGGAACCAAGGTCCGGGGTGGCGGTCGGAACAAATCCGGGGTGGTGGTCGGAACGAATCCGGAGCGGCGGTTGGAACCAAGTTCCGGGGTGGCGGTCGGAACCAATGTCCGGGGTGTCGGTCGGAACCAAGATCCGGGGTGGGGTTCGGACCCAAATTCCAGGGTGGTGGTCAGAACCAAGGTCTGGGGGGGCCGTCGGAACCAAGGTCCATGGTGGCGGTCGGAACAAAAGTCCGGGTGGGCGGTCGGAACTCAGGTCCGGGGTGGCGTTCGGAACCAAGGTCCGGGGTGGCGGTTGGAACCGAGGTCCGAGGTGGCAGTCGGAACCAAGGTCCGGGGTGGCGGTCGGAACCAAAGTCCGAGGTGGCGGTCGGAACCAAGGTCCGGGGGGCTGTCGGAACCAAGGTCCATGTTGGCGGTCGGAACAAAAGTCCGGGTGGGCGGTCGGAACTAAGGTCCGGGGTGGCGTTCGGAACCAAGGTCCGGAGTGGCGGTTGGAACCGAGGTCCGAGGTGGCAGTCGGAACCAAGGTCCGGGGTGGCGGTTGGAACCAAGATCCGGGGTGGCGCTCGGAACCAACTTCCGGGGTTGCGGTCGCAACCACTGTCCGGGGGGGCGGTCAGAACCAAGGTCCAGGGTGACAGTCGGAATCAAGGTCGGGGGGGGCGGTCGGAACCAAGGTCCGGTGTGGCGTTCGGAACAAAGGTCCGGGGTGGCGGTCCGAAGCAAGGTCCGGGATGGCGGTCGGAACCAAAGTCCGAGGTGGCGGTCGGAACCAAGGTCCGGGGTGGCGGTCGGAACCAAGGTCCGGGGTGGCGGTCAGAACCCAAGGTCGGAGATGGCGGTCGGAACCAAGGTTCGGGGTGGCGGTCGGAACCAATTTCCGGGGTGGCGGGCGGAATCACGGTCCGGCGTGGCAGTCGGAACCAAGGTCCGGGGTGCCGGTCGGAACCAAGGTCCGGGGTGGCGGTCGGAACAGGGTCCGGGGTGGCGGTCAGAACCAAGGTCCGGGGTGGCGGTCGGAACCAAGGTCCGGGGTGGCGGTCGGAACCAAGGTCCGAGGTGGCGGTCGAAACCAAGGTCCGGGGTGGTGGTCAGAACCCGAGGTCTGGAATGCCGGTCGGAACCAATGTCCGGGGTGGCATTCGGAAACAAGGTCCGGGGTGGCGGTCAGAACCCGAGGTCCGGGGTGCCGATCGGAACCAATGTCCGGGGTGGCATTCGGAACAAAGGTACAAGGTGGCGGTTGGAACCAAGATCCGGGGTGTGGGTCAGACCCAAATTCTGGGGGGCGGTCGGAACCAATGTCCATGGTTCCGGTCGGAACAAAGGTGGGCGGTCGGAACTATGGTCCGGGGTGGCGTTCGGAACCAAGGTCTGGGGTGGCGGTCGGAACCGCTTTCCAAGGTGGCGGTCGGACCCAAGGTCCGGGGTGGCAGTCGGAACCAAGGTCCGGGGTGGCGGTCGGAACTGGTCCTGGGTGGCTGTCGGAACCAAGGTCCGGAGGGGCGGTCGGAACCAAGGTCCGGTGAGGCATTCGGAACCAAGGTCCGGGGTGGCGGTCGGAACCAAGGTCCGGGTTGGCAGTCGGAACCAAGGTCCGAGGTGGCGGTCGTAACCAATGTCCGGGGTGGCATTCAGAAACAAGGTCCGGGGTGGCGATTGGAACCAAGGTCCAGTGTGGCGTTCGAAACCAAGGTCCGAGGTGGCACTCAGAACCCAAGGTTCGAGGTGGCGGTCGGAACCAATGCCCGGGGTGGCCTTCGGTACCAAGGTGCGGGGTGGCGGTCGGAACCGAGGTCCGAGGTGGCGGTCGGAACCAAGGTCCGGGGTAGCGGTCGGAACCAAGGTCTGGGGTGGCGGTCGGAACAGGTCCGGGGTGGCGGTCGGAACCAAGGTCCGAGGTGGCGGTCGGAACCAAGGTCCGGGGTGGCTCTCGGAACCCAAGGTGCGGGGTGGCGGTCCGAACCAATGTCCGTGGTGACGGTCGGAACCAAGGTCCGAGGTGGCGCTCGGAAACAAGGTCCGGGGTGGCGGTCGGAACAGGTCCGGGGTGGCGTTCGGAACCAAGGTCCGAGGTGGCGGTCGGAACCAAGTTCCGGGGTGGCGGTCGGAACCAAGGTCCGGGGGGGGCGGTCAGAACCCAAGGTCCGGGGTTCCGGTCGGATCCAAGGTCCGGGATGGCGGTCGGATCCAAGATCCGGGGTGGCGATCGGAACCAAGGTCCGGGGTGGCGTTCGGAACCAAGGTCCGAGGTGGCGGTCGGAACCCAAGGTTCGAGGTGGCGGTCGGAACCAATGTCCGGGGTGGCAGTCAGAACAAAGGTCCGGGTGGGCGGTCGGAACTAAGGTCCGGGGTGGCGTTCGGAATCAAGGTACGGGGTGGCGGTCGGAACCGAGGTCCGAGGTGGCATTCGGAAATAAGGTCCAGGGTGGCGGTCGGAACCAAGGTCCGGGGTGGCGGTCGGAACAGGTCCGGGGTGGCGGACGGAAACAAGGTCCGGGGTGGCGCTCGGAACCACCGTCCGAGGGGGTGGTCAGATCCAAAATCCGGGGTGACAGTCGGAATCACGGTCAGGGGGGTCGGTCGGAACCAAGGTCCGGGGTGGCTGTCGGATCAAAGGACCGGGGTGACGTTCGGAACAAAGGTCCGGGGTGGCGGTCGGAAGCAAGGTCCCGGATGGCGGTCGGAACCAACGTCCGATGTGGCGGTCGGAACCAAGGTCCGGGGTGGTGGTCAGAACCCAAGGTCGGAGGTGGCGGTCGAAACCAATGTCCGTGGTGGCGGTCGAAACCACGTTCCGGGGTGGCGGTCAGAACCAAGGTCGGGGTGGCGGTCGGAACAGGTCCGGGGTAGCGTTCGGAACCAATGTCCGAGGTGGCGGTCGGAACCACGTTCCGGGATGGCGGTCGGAACCAAGGTCCGGGGGGTCGGTCGGAACCAAGGTCCGGGATGACAGTCGGAACCAAGGTCCGGGGTGGCGGTCGGAAAAAATCCGGGGTGGTGGTCGGAACGAATCCGGAGTGGCGATTGGAACCAAGTTCCGGGGTGGCGGTCGGTACCAATGTCCGGGGTGGCGGTCGGAACTAAGATCCGGGGTGGGGTTCGGACCCAAATTCCAGGGTGGCGGTCAGAACCAAGGTCTGGGGGGGCAGTCGGAACCAAGGTCCATGGTGGCGTTTGGAACAAAGGTCCGGGTGGGCGGTCGGAACTAAGGTCCGGGGTGGCGTTCGGAACCAAGGTCCGGGGTGGCGGTCGGAACCGAGGTCCGAGGTGGCAGTCGGAACCAAGGTCCGGGGTGGCGGTCGGAACCAAAGTCCGAGGTGGCGGTCGGAACCAAGGTCCGGGGGGCTGTCGGAACCAAGGTCCATGTTGGCGGTCGGAACAAAAGTCCGGGTGGGCGGTCGGAACTAAGGTCCGGGGTGGCGTTCGGAACCAAGGTCCGGAGTGGCGGTTGGAACCGAGGTCCGAGGTGGCAGTCGGAACCAAGGTCCGGGGTGGCGGTTGGAACCAAGATCCGGGGTGGCGCTCGGAACCAACTTCCGGGGTTGCGGTCGCAACCACTGTCCGGGGGGGCGGTCAGAACCAAGGTCCAGGGTGACAGTCGGAATCAAGGTCGGGGGGGGCGGTCGGAACCAAGGTCCGGTGTGGCGTTCGGAACAAAGGTCCGGGGTGGCGGTCGGAAGCAAGGTCCGGGATGGCGGTCGGAACCAAAGTCCGAGGTGGCGGTCGGAACCAAGGTCCGGGGTGGCGGTCGGAACCAAGGTCCGGGGTGGCGGTCAGAACCCAAGGTCGGAGATGGCGGTCGGAACCAAGGTTCGGGGTGGCGGTCGGAACCAATTTCCGGGGTGGCGGGCGGAATCACGGTCCGGCGTGGCAGTCGGAACCAAGGTCCGGGGTGCCGGTCGGAACCAAGGTCCGGGGTGGCGGTCGGAACAGGGTCCGGGGTGGCGGTCAGAACCAAGGTCCGGGGTGGCGGTCGGAACCAAGGTCCGGGGTGGCGGTCGGAACCAAGGTCCGAGGTGGCGGTCGAAACCAAGGTCCGGGGTGGTGGTCAGAACCCGAGGTCTGGAATGCCGGTCGGAACCAATGTCCGGGGTGGCATTCGGAAACAAGGTCCGGGGTGGCGGTCAGAACCCGAGGTCCGGGGTGCCGATCGGAACCAATGTCCGGGGTGGCATTCGGAACAAAGGTACAAGGTGGCGGTTGGAACCAAGATCCGGGGTGTGGGTCAGACCCAAATTCTGGGGGGCGGTCGGAACCAATGTCCATGGTTCCGGTCGGAACAAAGGTGGGCGGTCGGAACTATGGTCCGGGGTGGCGTTCGGAACCAAGGTCTGGGGTGGCGGTCGGAACCGCTTTCCAAGGTGGCGGTCGGACCCAAGGTCCGGGGTGGCAGTCGGAACCAAGGTCCGGGGTGGCGGTCGGAACTGGTCCTGGGTGGCTGTCGGAACCAAGGTCCGGAGGGGCGGTCGGAACCAAGGTCCGGTGAGGCATTCGGAACCAAGGTCCGGGGTGGCGGTCGGAACCAAGGTCCGGGTTGGCAGTCGGAACCAAGGTCCGAGGTGGCGGTCGTAACCAATGTCCGGGGTGGCATTCAGAAACAAGGTCCGGGGTGGCGATTGGAACCAAGGTCCAGTGTGGCGTTCGAAACCAAGGTCCGAGGTGGCACTCAGAACCCAAGGTTCGAGGTGGCGGTCGGAACCAATGCCCGGGGTGGCCTTCGGTACCAAGGTGCGGGGTGGCGGTCGGAACCGAGGTCCGAGGTGGCGGTCGGAACCAAGGTCCGGGGTAGCGGTCGGAACCAAGGTCTGGGGTGGCGGTCGGAACAGGTCCGGGGTGGCGGTCGGAACCAAGGTCCGAGGTGGCGGTCGGAACCAAGGTCCGGGGTGGCTCTCGGAACCCAAGGTGCGGGGTGGCGGTCCGAACCAATGTCCGTGGTGACGGTCGGAACCAAGGTCCGAGGTGGCGCTCGGAAACAAGGTCCGGGGTGGCGGTCGGAACAGGTCCGGGGTGGCGTTCGGAACCAAGGTCCGAGGTGGCGGTCGGAACCAAGTTCCGGGGTGGCGGTCGGAACCAAGGTCCGGGGGGGGCGGTCAGAACCCAAGGTCCGGGGTTCCGGTCGGATCCAAGGTCCGGGATGGCGGTCGGATCCAAGATCCGGGGTGGCGATCGGAACCAAGGTCCGGGGTGGCGTTCGGAACCAAGGTCCGAGGTGGCGGTCGGAACCCAAGGTTCGAGGTGGCGGTCGGAACCAATGTCCGGGGTGGCAGTCAGAACAAAGGTCCGGGTGGGCGGTCGGAACTAAGGTCCGGGGTGGCGTTCGGAATCAAGGTACGGGGTGGCGGTCGGAACCGAGGTCCGAGGTGGCATTCGGAAATAAGGTCCAGGGTGGCGGTCGGAACCAAGGTCCGGGGTGGCGGTCGGAACAGGTCCGGGGTGGCGGACGGAAACAAGGTCCGGGGTGGCGCTCGGAACCACCGTCCGAGGGGGTGGTCAGATCCAAAATCCGGGGTGACAGTCGGAATCACGGTCAGGGGGGTCGGTCGGAACCAAGGTCCGGGGTGGCTGTCGGATCAAAGGACCGGGGTGACGTTCGGAACAAAGGTCCGGGGTGGCGGTCGGAAGCAAGGTCCCGGATGGCGGTCGGAACCAACGTCCGATGTGGCGGTCGGAACCAAGGTCCGGGGTGGTGGTCAGAACCCAAGGTCGGAGGTGGCGGTCGAAACCAATGTCCGTGGTGGCGGTCGAAACCACGTTCCGGGGTGGCGGTCAGAACCAAGGTCGGGGTGGCGGTCGGAACAGGTCCGGGGTAGCGTTCGGAACCAATGTCCGAGGTGGCGGTCGGAACCACGTTCCGGGATGGCGGTCGGAACCAAGGTCCGGGGGGTCGGTCGGAACCAAGGTCCGGGATGACAGTCGGAACCAAGGTCCGGGGTGGCGGTCGGAAAAAATCCGGGGTGGTGGTCGGAACGAATCCGGAGTGGCGATTGGAACCAAGTTCCGGGGTGGCGGTCGGTACCAATGTCCGGGGTGGCGGTCGGAACTAAGATCCGGGGTGGGGTTCGGACCCAAATTCCAGGGTGGCGGTCAGAACCAAGGTCTGGGGGGGCAGTCGGAACCAAGGTCCATGGTGGCGTTTGGAACAAAGGTCCGGGTGGGCGGTCGGAACTAAGGTCCGGGGTGGCGTTCGGAACCAAGGTCCGGGGTGGCGGTCGGAACCGAGGTCCGAGGTGGCGGTCGGAACCAAGGTCCGGGGTGGCGGTCGGAACCAAGGTCCGGGGTGGCAGTCGGAACAAGTCCGGGGTGGCGGTTGGAACCAAGGTCAGGGGTGGCGCTCGGAACCAACTTCCGGGGTTGCGGTCGCAACCACCGTCCGGGGGGGCGGTCAGAACCAAGGTCCAGGGTGACAGTCGGATTCAAGGTCAGGGGGGTGCGGTCGGAACCAAGGTCCGGAGTGGCTTTGGGATCCAAGGTCCGGGGTGACGTTCGGAACAAAGGTTCGGGGTGGCGGTCGGATGCAAGGTCCGGGATGGCGGTCGGAACCAAAGTCCGAGGTGGCGGTCGGAACCAAGGTCCGGGGTGGCGGTCAGAACACAAGGTCGGAGATGGCGGTCGGAACCAAGGTCCAGGGTGGCGGTCGGAACCAAGTTCCGGGGTGGTGGGCGGAATCACGGTCCGGGGTATCAGTCGGAACCAGGGTCTGGGGTGCCGGTCGGAACCAAGGTCCGGGGTGGCGGTCAGAACCCAAGGTCGAAGATGGCGGTCGGATCCAAGGTCCGGGGTGGCGTTCGGAACCAAGGTCCGGGGTGGTGGTCAGAATCCAAGGTCGGAGGTGGCGGTCGAAACCAATGTCCGTGGTGGCGGTCGGAACCACGTTCCGGGGTGGCGGTCAGAACCAAGGTCGGGGTGGCGGTCGGAACAGGTCCGGGGTAGCGTTCGGAACCAATGTCCGAGGTGGCGGTCGGAACCAAGGTCCGGGGTGGGGCTCGGAACAGGTCCGGGGTGGCGTTCGGAACCAAGGTCCGAGGTGGCGGTCGGAACCAAGGTCCGAGGTGGCGCTCGGAAACAAGGTCCGGGGTTCCGGTCGGATCCAAGGTCCGGGATGGCGGTCGGATCCAAGATCCGGGGTGGCGATCGGAACCAAGGTCCGGGGTGGCGTTCGGAACCAAGGTCCGAGGTGGCGGTCAGAACCCAAGGTTCGAGGTGGCGGTCGGAACCAATGTCCGGGGTGGCAGTCAGAACAAAGGTCCGGGTGGGCGGTCGGAACTAAGGTCCGGGGTGGCGTTCGGAATCAAGGTCCGGGGTGGCGGTCGGAACCGAGGTCCGAGGTGGCGTTCGGAAATAAGATCCGGGGTGGCGGTCGGAACCAAGGTCCGGGGTGGCGGTCGGAACAGGTCCGGGGTGGCGGACGGAAACAAGGTCCGGGGTGGCGCTCGGAACCACCGTCCGAGGGGGTGGTCAGATCCAAAATCCGGGGTGACAGTCGGAATCTCGGTCAGGGGGGTCGGTCGGAACCAAGGTACGGGGTGGCTTTCGGAACCAAGGACCGGGGTGACGTTCGGAACAAAGGTCCGGGGTGGCGGTCGGAAGCAAGGTCCGGGATGGCAGTCGGAACCAACGTCCGATGTGGCGGTCGGAACCAAGGTCCGGGGTGGTGGTCAGAATCCAAGGTCGGAGGTGGCGGTCGAAACCAATGTCCGTGGTGGCGGTCGGAACCACGTTCCGGGGTGGCGGTCAGAACCAAGGTCGGGGTGGCGGTCGGAACAGGTCCGGGGTAGCGTTCGGAACCAATGTCCGAGGTGGCGGTCGGAACCAAGGTCCGGGGTGGCGCTCGGAACAGGTCCGGGGTGGCGTTCGGAACCAAGGTCCGAGGTGGCGGTCGGAACCAGGTGCCGGGGTGGCGGTCGGAACCAAGGTCCGGGGGGGCGGTCAGAACCCAAGGTCCGGGGTTCCGGTCGCATCCAAGGTCCGGGATGGTGGTCGGAACCAAGATCCGGGGTGGCGATCGGAACCAAGGTCCGGGGTGGCGTTCGGAACCACGGACCGGTGTGGCAGGCGGAACCAAGGTCCGGAGTGGTGGTCGGAACCAAGGTTTGGGGGGGGCGGTCGGAACCAAGGTCCGGGTTGGCGGTTGGAACCAAGGTCCGGGGTGGCGCTCGGAACCAACTTCCAGGGTGGCGGTCGGAACCACCGTCCGGGGGGGCGGTCAGAACCAAGGTCCGGGATGACAGTCGGAACCAAGGTCCGGGGTGGCGGTCGGAACAAATCCGGGGTGGTGGTCGGAACGAATCCGGAGCGGCGGTTGGAACCAAGTTCCGGGGTGGCGGTCGGAACCAATGTCCGGGGTGTCGGTCGGAACCAAGATCCGGGGTGGGGTTCGGACCCAAATTCCAGGGTGGTGGTCAGAACCAAGGTCTGGGGGGGCCGTCGGAACCAAGGTCCATGGTGGCGGTCGGAACAAAAGTCCGGGTGGGCGGTCGGAACTCAGGTCCGGGGTGGCGTTCGGAACCAAGGTCCGGGGTGGCGGTTGGAACCGAGGTCCGAGGTGGCAGTCGGAACCAAGGTCCGGGGTGGCGGTCGGAACCAAAGTCCGAGGTGGCGGTCGGAACCAAGGTCCGGGGGGCTGTCGGAACCAAGGTCCATGTTGGCGGTCGGAACAAAAGTCCGGGTGGGCGGTCGGAACTAAGGTCCGGGGTGGCGTTCGGAACCAAGGTCCGGAGTGGCGGTTGGAACCGAGGTCCGAGGTGGCAGTCGGAACCAAGGTCCGGGGTGGCGGTTGGAACCAAGATCCGGGGTGGCGCTCGGAACCAACTTCCGGGGTTGCGGTCGCAACCACTGTCCGGGGGGGCGGTCAGAACCAAGGTCCAGGGTGACAGTCGGAATCAAGGTCGGGGGGGGCGGTCGGAACCAAGGTCCGGTGTGGCGTTCGGAACAAAGGTCCGGGGTGGCGGTCGGAAGCAAGGTCCGGGATGGCGGTCGGAACCAAAGTCCGAGGTGGCGGTCGGAACCAAGGTCCGGGGTGGCGGTCGGAACCAAGGTCCGGGGTGGCGGTCAGAACCCAAGGTCGGAGATGGCGGTCGGAACCAAGGTTCGGGGTGGCGGTCGGAACCAATTTCCGGGGTGGCGGGCGGAATCACGGTCCGGCGTGGCAGTCGGAACCAAGGTCCGGGGTGCCGGTCGGAACCAAGGTCCGGGGTGGCGGTCGGAACAGGGTCCGGGGTGGCGGTCAGAACCAAGGTCCGGGGTGGCGGTCGGAACCAAGGTCCGGGGTGGCGGTCGGAACCAAGGTCCGAGGTGGCGGTCGAAACCAAGGTCCGGGGTGGTGGTCAGAACCCGAGGTCTGGAATGCCGGTCGGAACCAATGTCCGGGGTGGCATTCGGAAACAAGGTCCGGGGTGGCGGTCAGAACCCGAGGTCCGGGGTGCCGATCGGAACCAATGTCCGGGGTGGCATTCGGAACAAAGGTACAAGGTGGCGGTTGGAACCAAGATCCGGGGTGTGGGTCAGACCCAAATTCTGGGGGGCGGTCGGAACCAATGTCCATGGTTCTGGTCGGAACAAAGGTGGGCGGTCGGAACTATGGTCCGGGGTGGCGTTCGGAACCAAGGTCTGGGGTGGCGGTCGGAACCGCTTTCCAAGGTGGCGGTCGGACCCAAGGTCCGGGGTGGCAGTCGGAACCAAGGTCCGGGGTGGCGGTCGGAACTGGTCCTGGGTGGCTGTCGGAACCAAGGTCCGGAGGGGCGGTCGGAACCAAGGTCCGGTGAGGCATTCGGAACCAAGGTCCGGGGTGGCGGTCGGAACCAAGGTCCGGGTTGGCAGTCGGAACCAAGGTCCGAGGTGGCGGTCGTAACCAATGTCCGGGGTGGCATTCAGAAACAAGGTCCGGGGTGGCGATTGGAACCAAGGTCCAGTGTGGCGTTCGAAACCAAGGTCCGAGGTGGCACTCAGAACCCAAGGTTCGAGGTGGCGGTCGGAACCAATGCCCGGGGTGGCCTTCGGTACCAAGGTGCGGGGTGGCGGTCGGAACCGAGGTCCGAGGTGGCGGTCGGAACCAAGGTCCGGGGTAGCGGTCGGAACCAAGGTCTGGGGTGGCGGTCGGAACAGGTCCGGGGTGGCGGTCGGAACCAAGGTCCGAGGTGGCGGTCGGAACCAAGGTCCGGGGTGGCTCTCGGAACCCAAGGTGCGGGGTGGCGGTCCGAACCAATGTCCGTGGTGACGGTCGGAACCAAGGTCCGAGGTGGCGCTCGGAAACAAGGTCCGGGGTGGCGGTCGGAACAGGTCCGGGGTGGCGTTCGGAACCAAGGTCCGAGGTGGCGGTCGGAACCAAGTTCCGGGGTCGCGGTCGGAACCAAGGTCCGGGGGGGGCGGTCAGAACCCAAGGTCCGGGGTTCCGGTCGGATCCAAGGTCCGGGATGGCGGTCGGATCCAAGATCCGGGGTGGCGATCGGAACCAAGGTCCGGGGTGGCGTTCGGAACCAAGGTCCGAGGTGGCGGTCGGAACCCAAGGTTCGAGGTGGCGGTCGGAACCAATGTCCGGAGTGGCAGTCAGAACAAAGGTCCGGGTGGGCGGTCGGAACTAAGGTCCGGGGTGGCGTTCGGAATCAAGGTACGGGGTGGCGGTCGGAACCGAGGTCCGAGGTGGCATTCGGAAATAAGGTCCAGGGTGGCGGTCGGAACCAAGGTCCGGGGTGGCGGTCGGAACAGGTCCGGGGTGGCGGACGGAAACAAGGTCCGGGGTGGCGCTCGGAACCACCGTCCGAGGGGGTGGTCAGATCCAAAATCCGGGGTGACAGTCGGAATCACGGTCAGGGGGGTCGGTCGGAACCAAGGTCCGGGGTGGCTGTCGGATCAAAGGACCGGGGTGACGTTCGGAACAAAGGTCCGGGGTGGCGGTCGGAAGCAAGGTCCCGGATGGCGGTCGGAACCAACGTCCGATGTGGCGGTCGGAACCAAGGTCCGGGGTGGTGGTCAGAACCCAAGGTCGGAGGTGGCGGTCGAAACCAATGTCCGTGGTGGCGGTCGAAACCACGTTCCGGGGTGGCGGTCAGAACCAAGGTCGGGGCGGCGGTCGGAACAGGTCCGGGGTAGCGTTCGGAACCAATGTCCGAGGTGGCGGTCGGAACCACGTTCCGGGATGGCGGTCGGAACCAAGGTCCGGGGGGTCGGTCGGAACCAAGGTCCGGGATGACAGTCGGAACCAAGGTCCGGGGTGGCGGTCGGAAAAAATCCGGGGTGGTGGTCGGAACGAATCCGGAGTGGCGATTGGAACCAAGTTCCGGGGTGGCGGTCGGTACCAATGTCCGGGGTGGCGGTCGGAACTAAGATCCGGGGTGGGGTTCGGACCCAAATTCCAGGGTGGCGGTCAGAACCAAGGTCTGGGGGGGCAGTCGGAACCAAGGTCCATGGTGGCGTTTGGAACAAAGGTCCGGGTGGGCGGTCGGAACTAAGGTCCGGGGTGGCGTTCGGAACCAAGGTCCGGGGTGGCGGTCGGAACCGAGGTCCGAGGTGGCGGTCGGAACCAAGGTCCGGGGTGGCGGTCGGAACCAAGGTCCGGGGTGGCAGTCGGAACAAGTCCGGGGTGGCGGTTGGAACCAAGGTCAGGGGTGGCGCTCGGAACCAACTTCCGGGGTTGCGGTCGCAACCACCGTCCGGGGGGGCGGTCAGAACCAAGGTCCAGGGTGACAGTCGGATTCAAGGTCAGGGGGGTGCGGTCGGAACCAAGGTCCGGAGTGGCTTTGGGATCCAAGGTCCGGGGTGACGTTCGGAACAAAGGTTCGGGGTGGCGGTCGGATGCAAGGTCCGGGATGGCGGTCGGAACCAAAGTCCGAGGTGGCGGTCGGAACCAAGGTCCGGGGTGGCGGTCAGAACACAAGGTCGGAGATGGCGGTCGGAACCAAGGTCCAGGGTGGCGGTCGGAACCAAGTTCCGGGGTGGTGGGCGGAATCACGGTCCGGGGTATCAGTCGGAACCAGGGTCTGGGGTGCCGGTCGGAACCAAGGTCCGGGGTGGCGGTCAGAACCCAAGGTCGAAGATGGCGGTCGGATCCAAGGTCCGGGGTGGCGTTCGGAACCAAGGTCCGGGGTGGCGGTCAGAACCGAGATCCGAGGTGGCGGTCGGAACCAAGGTCCGGGGTGGCGGTCGGAACCAAGGTCCGGGGTGGCGGTCGGATCTAAGGTCCATGGTGGCGTTCGGAACCAAGGGCCAGTGTGGCGTTCGGAACCAAGGTCCGAGGTGGCGGTCAGAACCCAAGGTTCGAGGTGGCGGTCGGAACCAATGTCCGGGGTGGCGGTCGGAACCAATGTCCGGGGTGGCGGTCGGAACCAAGATCCGGGGTGGGGGTTGGACCCAAATTCCGGGGTGGCGGTCAGAACCAAGGTCTGGGGGGGCGGTCGGAACCAAGGTCCATGGTGGCGGTCGGAACAAAGGTCCGGGTGGGCGGTGGGAACAAAGGTCCGGGGTGGCGTTCGGAATCAAGGTCCGGGGTGGCGGTCGGAACCGAGGTCTGAGGTGGCGTTCGGAAACAAGGTCTGGGGTGCCGGTCGGAACCAAGGTCCGGGGTGGCGGTCGGAACCGAGGTCCGAGGTGGCGTTCGGAAACAAGGTCTGGGGTGCCGGTCGGAACCAAGGTCCCGGGTGGCGGTCGGAACAGGTCCGGGGTGGCGGTCGGAACCAAGGTCCGGGGAGCGGTCGGAACAAGTCCGGGGTGGCGGTTGGAACCAAGGTCCGGGGTGGCGCTCGGAACCAACTTCCGGGGTTGCGGTCGCAACCACCGTCCGGGGGGGCGGTCAGTACCAATGTCCAGGGTGACAGACTGAATCAAGGTCGGGGGGGGCGGTCGGAACCAAGGTCCGGAGTGGCGTTGGGAAGCAAGGTCCGGGGTGACGTTCGGAAAAAAGGTCCGGGGTGGCGGTCGGAAGCAAGGTCCGGGATGGCGGTCGGAACCAAAGTCCGAGGTGGCGGTCGGAACCAAGGTCTGGGGTGGCGGTCAGAACCCAAGGTCGGAGATGGCGGTCGTAACCAAGGTCCGGGGTGGCGGTTGGAACCAAGTTCCGGGGTGGCGGGCGGAATCACAGTCCGGGTTGACAGTCGGAACCAAGGTACGGGGTGCCGGTCGGAACCTAGGTCCGGTTTGGCGGTCGGAACCAAGGTCCGAGGTGGCGGTCGTAACCAATGCCCGGGGTGGCGGTCGGAACCAAGGTCCGGGGTGGCGGTCGGAACCACGGTCCGGGGTGGCGTTCGGAATCAAGGTCCGGGTTGGCGGTTGGAACCGATGTCCGAGGTGGCGTTCGGAAACAAGGTCCGGGGTGGCGGTCGGAACCAAGGTCCGGGGTAGCGGTCGGAACAGGTCCGGGGTGGCGTTCGGAACCAAGGTCCGGGGTGGCGCTCGGAACCACCATCCGAGGGGGCGGTCAGATCCAAAATCTGGGGTGACAGTCGGAATCAAGGTCAGTGGGGTCGGTTGGAACCAAGTTCCGGGGTGGCTTTCGGAACCAAGGACCGGGGTGACGTTCGGAACAAAGGTCCGGGGTGGTGGTCGGAAGCAAGGTCCGGGATGGCGGTCGGAACCAACATCCGAGGTGGCGGTCGGAACCAAGTTCCGGGGTGGCGGTCAGAACCCAAGGTCGGAGGTGCCGGTCGGAACCAAGGTCCGGGGTGGCGGTCGGAACTAAGGTCCGGGGTGGCGTTCGGAACCAAGGTCTGGGGTGGCGGTCGGATCCGATGTCCGAGGTGGCTTTCGGAACCAAGGTCCGGGGTGGCAGTCAGAACCAAGGTCTGAGGTGGCGTCGGAACTGGTCCGGGGTGGCGTTCGGAACCAAGGTCCGAGGTGGCGGTCGGAACCACGTTCCGGGGTGGCGGTCGGAACCAAGGTCCGGGGGGTCGGTCGGAACCAAGCTCCGGGGTGGCGGTCGGAACCAAGGACCGGGGTGGCGGTCGGAACCAAGTTCTGGGGTGGTGGTCGGAACAGGTCCGGGGTGGCGGTCGGAACCAAGGTCCGGGGTGGCGGTCGGAACAGGTCCGAGGTGGCGGTCGGAACCAAGGTCCGGGGTGGCGCTCGGAACCCAAGGTGCGGGGTGGCGGTCCGAACCAATGTCCATGGTGGCGGTCGGAACCAAGGTCCGAGGTGGCGGTCGGAACCACGGTCCGTGGTGGCGGTCGGAACAGGTCCGGGGTGGTGTTCGGATCCAAGGTCCGAGGGGGCGGTCGGAACCAAGTTCCGGGGTGGCCGTCGGAACCAAGGTGCGGGGGAGCGGTCGGAACCAAGGTCCGGGGAGGCGGTCGGAATCAACGTCCGGGGTGGCGGTCGGAACCAAGGTCCGGGTTGGCGGTAGGAACCAAGGTCCGAAGTGGCGGTCAGATCCAAGGTCCGGGGTGTCGGACAGAACCCGAGGTCCGGGTTGGCGGTCGGAACCATTGTCCGGGGTGGCATTCAGAAACAAGGTCCGAGGTGGCGGTCGAAACCAAGGTCCGGGTGCCGATCGGAACAGGGTCCGGGTTGCCGGTCCCAACCAAGGTCCGGGGTGGCAGACGGAACCAAGGTCCGGAGTGGCGGTCGGAATCAAACTCCGAGGTGGCAGTCGCAACCAAGGTCCGGGGGGGTGGTCAGAACCCAAGGTCCGGGGGGTCGGTCGGAACCAAGCTCCGGGGTGGCGGTCGGAACCAAGGACCGGGGTGGCGGTTGGAACCAAGTTCTGGGGTGGTGGTCGGAACAGGTCCGGGGTGGCGGTCGGAACCAAGGTCCGGGGTGGCGGTCGGAACAGGTCCGAGGTGGCGGTCGGAACCAAGGTCCGGGGTGGCGCTCGGAACCCAAGGTGCGGGGTGGCGGTCCGAACCAATGTCCATGGTGGCGGTCGGAACCAAGGTCCGAGGTGGCGGTCGGAACCAAGGTCCGTGGTGGCGGTCGGAACAGGTCCGGGGTGGCGTTCGGATCCAAGGTCCGAGGGGGCGGTCGGAACCAAGTTCCGGGGTGGCCGTCGGAACCAAGGTGCGGGGGAGCGGTCGGAACCAAGGTCCGGGGAGGCGGTCGGAATCAACGTCCGGGGTGGCGGTCGGAACCAAGGTCCGGGTTGGCGGTAGGAACCAAGGTCCGAAGTGGCGGTCAGATCCAAGGTCCGGGGTGTCGGACAGAACCCGAGGTCCGGGTTGGCGGTCGGAACCATTGTCCGGGGTGGCATTCAGAAACAAGGTCCGAGGTGGCGGTCGAAACCAAGGTCCGGGTGCCGATCGGAACAGGGTCCGGGTTGCCGGTCCCAACCAAGGTCCGGGGTGGCAGACGGAACCAAGGTCCGGAGTTGCGGTCGGAATCAAACTCCGAGGTGGCAGTCGCAACCAAGGTCCGGGGGGGTGGTCAGAACCCAAGGTCCGGGGTGGCGGTCGGAACCAAGGTCCGAGGTGGCGGTTGGAAACCAGTTCCGGGGTGGCGGTCGGAACAGGTCCGGGGTGGCGTTCGGAACCAAGGTCCGAGGTGGCGGTCGGAACCAAGTTCCGGGGTGGCGGTCGGAACCAAGGTCCGGGGGGGCGGTCAGAACCCAAGGTCCGGGGTTCCGGTCGGATCCAAGGTCCGGAATGGCGGTCGGAACCAAGATCCGGGGTGGCGATCGGAACCAAGGTCCGGGGCGGCGTTCGGAACCAAGGACCGGTGTGGCGGGCAGAACCAAGGTCCGGAGTGGTGGTCGGAACCAAGGTTTGGGGGGGGGACGGTCGGAACCAAGGTCCGGGTTGGCGGTTGGAACCAAGGTCCGGGGTGGCGCTCGGAACCAACTTCCAGGGTGGCGGTCGGAACCACCGTCCGGGGGGGGCGGTCAGAACGAAGGTCCGGGATGACAGTCGGAACCAAGGTCCGGGGTGGCGGTCGGAAAAAATCCGGGGTGGTGGTCGGAACGAATCCGGAGTGGCGGTTGGAACCAAGATCCGGGGTGGGGTTCGGACCCAAATTCCAGGGTGGCGGTCAGAAACAAGGTCTGGGGGGGGGCAGTCAGAACCAAGGTCCATGGTGGCGGTCGGAACAAAGGTCCGGGTGGGCGGTCGGAACTAAGGTCCGGAGTGGTGTTCGGAACCAAGGTCCGGGGTGGCGGTCGGAACCGAGGTCCGAGGTAGCGGTCGGAACCAAGGTCCGGGGTGGCGGTCGGAACCAAGGTCCGGGGTGGCGGTCGGATCTAAGGTCCACGGTGGCGTACGGAACCAAGGGCCAGTGTGCCGTTCGGAATCAAGGTCCGGGGTGGCGGTCGGAACCGAGGTCCGAGGTGACGTTCGGAAACAAGGTCCGGGGTGCCGGTCGGAACCAAGGTCCGGGGTGGCGGTCGGAACACGTCCGGGGTGGCGTTCGGAACCAAGGTCCGAGGTGGCGGTCGCAACATAGTTCCGGGGTGGTGGTCGGAACCAAGGTCCGGGGGAGCGGTCGGAACCAAGGTCCGGGGAGGTGGTCGGAATCAACGTCCGGGGTGGCGGTCGGAACCAAGGTCCGGGTTGGCTGTAGGAACCAAGGTCCGAGGTGGCGGTCGGATCCAAGGTCCGGGGTGGCGGTCAGAACCCGAGGTCCGGGTTGGTGGTCGGAACCAATGTCCGGGGTGGCATTCAGAAACAAGGTCCGAGGTGGCGGTCGAAACCAAGGTCCGGGTGCCGATCGGAACAGGGTCTGGGTTGCCGGTCCCAACCAAGGTCCGGGGTGGCAGACGGAACCAAGGTCCGGAGTGGCGGTCGGAACCAACCTCCGAGGTGGCGGTCGCAACCAATGTCCGGGGGCGTGGTCAGAACCCAAGGTCCGGGATTCCGGTCGGATCCAAGGTCCGGGATGTCGGTCGGAACCAAGATCCGGGGTGGCGATCGGAACCAAGGTCCGGGGTGGCGTTCGGAACCAAGGACCGATGTGGCGGGCGGAACCAAGGTCCGGAGTGGTGGTCGGAACCAAGGTTTCCGGGGGGGGGCGGTCGGAACCAAGGTCCGGGTTGGCGGTCGGAACCAAGGTCCGGGGTGGCGCTCGGAACCAACTTCCAGGGTGGCGGTCGGAACCACCGTCCGGGGGGGCGGTCCGAACCAAGATCCGGGATGACAGTCGGAATCAAGGTCAGGGGGGCGGTCCGAACCAAGGTCCGGGGTGGCGGTCGGAAAAAATCCGGGGTGGTGGTCGGAACCAATCCGGAGTGGCGGTTGGAACCAAGTTCCGGGGTGGCGGTCAGAACGAATGTCCGGGGTGGCGGTAGGAACCATGATCCGGGGTGCGGTTCGGACCCAAATTCCAGGGTGGCGGTCAGAACCAAGGTCTGGGGGGGCAGTCGGAACCAAGGTCCATGGTGGCGGTCGGAACAAAGGTCCGGGGTGGCGGTCGGAACCGAGGTCCAGTGTGGCGTTCGGAACCAAGGTCCGAGGTGGCGGTCAGAACCCAAGGTTCGAGGTGGTGGTCGGAACCAATGTCCGCGGTGGCAGTCGGAACAAAGGTCCGGGTGGGCCGTCGGAACACAGGTCCGGGGTGGCGTTCGGAATCAAGGTCCGGGTTGGCGGTTGGAACCGAGGTCCGAGGTGGCGTTCAGAAACAAGGTCCGGGGTGGCGGACGGAACCAACGTCCGGGGTAGTGGTCGGAACAGGTCCGGGGTGGCGGTCGGAACCAAGGTCCGGGGTGGCGCTCGGAACCACCGTCCGAGGGGGCGGTCAGATCCAAAATCTGGGGTGACTGTCGGAATCAAGGTCAGGGGGGTCGGTCGGAACCAATGTCCGCGGTGGCTTTCGCAACCAAGGACCGGGGTGACGTTCGGAACAAAGGTCCGTGGTGGCGGTCAGAAGCAAGGTCCGGGATGGCGGTCAGAACCAACGTCCGAGGTGGCAGTCGGTACCAAGTTCCGGGGTGGCGGTCAGAACCCAAGGTCGGAGGTGGCGGTCGGAACCAAGGTCCGGGGTGGCGGTTGCAACTAAGGTCCGGGGTGGCGTTCGGAACCAAGGTCTGGGGTGGCGGTCGGAACCGATGTCCGAGGAGGCTGTCGGAACCAAGGTCCGGGGTGGCAGTCAGAACCAAGGTCCGGGGTGGCGGTCGGAACTGGTCCGGGGTGGCGGTCGGAACCAAGGTCCGGGGTGACGCTCGGAACCAAAGATGCGGGGTGGCGGTCGAAACCAATGTCCGTGGTGGCGGTCGGAACCACGTTCCGGGGTGGCGGTCGGAACCAAGGTCGGGGTGGCGGACGGAACAGGTCCGGGGTGGCGTTCGGAACCAAGGTCCGAGGTGGCGGTCGGAACCACGTTCCGGGGTGCCGGTCGGAACCAAGGTCCGGGGGGTCGGTCGGAACCAAGCTCCGGGGTGGCGGTCGGAACCAAGGTCCGGGGTGGTGGTCGGAAACCAAGGTCTGGGGTGGCGGTCGGAACAGGTCCGGGGTGGCGGTCGGAACCAAGGTCCGGGGTGGCGGTCGGAACAGGTCCGAGGTGGCGGTCGGAACCAAGGTCCGGGGTGGCGCTCGGAACCCAAGGTGCGGGGTGGCGGTCCGAACCAATGTCCGTGGTGGCGGTCGGAACCAAGGTCCGAGGTGGCGGTCGGAAACAAGGTCCGGGGTGGCGGTCGGAACAGGTCCGGGGTGGCGTTCGGATCCAAGGTCCGAGGTGGCGGTCGGAAACAAGGTCCGGGGTGGCGGTCGGAACAGGTCCGGGGTGGTGTTCGGATCCAAGGTCCGAGGTGGCGGTCGGAAACAAGGTCCGAGGTGGCGGTTGGAACCAAGTTACGGGGTGGCGGTCGGAACCAAGGTCCGGGGGAGCGGTCGGAACCAAGGTCCGGGGAGGCGGTCTGAACCAACGTCCGGGGTGGCGGTCGGAACCCGAGGTCAGGGTTGGTGGTCAGAACCAATGTCCGGGGTGGCATTCAGAAACAAGGTCCGAGGTGGCGGTCGAAACCAAGGTCCGGGTGGCGGTCGGAACTAAGGTCTGGGGTGGCGTTCGGAACCAAGGTCTGGGGTGGCGGTCGGAACCGCTTTCCGAGGTGGCGGTCGGACCCAAGGTTCGGGGTGGCATTCGGAACCTAGGTCCTGGGTGGCGGTTGGAACTGGACCGGGGTGGCGGTCGGAACCAAGGTCCGAGGGGGCGGTCGGAACCAAGGTCCGGTGAGGTGTTCGGAACCAAGGTCCGGGCAGGCGGTCGGAACCAAGGTCCGGGTTGGCGGTCGGAACCAAGTTCCAAGGTGGCATTCAGAACCAAGGTCCGGGGTGGCGATCGGAACCAAGGTCCAGTGTGGCGTTCGGAACCAAGGTCCGAGGTGGCACTCAGAACCCAAGGTTCGAGGTGGCGGTCGGAACCAATGCCCGGGGTGGCGGTCGGAACAGGTCCGAGGTGGCGGTCGGAACCAAGGTCCGGGGTGGTGCTCGGAACCCAAGGTGCGGGGTGGCGGTCCGAACCAATGTCCGTGGTGGCGGTCAGAATCAAGGTCCGAGGTGGCGGTCGGAAACAAGGACGGGGTGGCGGTCGGAACAGGTCCGGGGTGGCGTTCGGAACCAAGGTCCGAGGTGGCGGTCGGAACCAAGTGCTGGGGTGGCGGTCGGAACCAAGGTCCGGGGGGGCGGTCAGAACCCAAGGTCCGGGGTTCCGGTCGGATCCAAGGTCCGGGGTGGCGTTCGGAACCAAGGACCGGTGTGGCGGGCGGAACCAAGGTCCGGAGTGGTGGTCGGAACCAAGGTTTGGGGGGGGCGGTCGGAACCAAGGTCCGGGTTGGCGGTTGGAACCAAGGTCCAGGGTGGCGCTCGGAACCAACTTCCAGGGTGGCAGTCGGAACCACCGTCCGGGGGGCGGTCAGAACCAAGGTCCGGGATGGCAGTCGGAACCAAGGTCCGGGGTGGCGTTCGGAAAAAATCCGGGGTGGTGGTCGGAACGAATCCGGAGTGGCGGTTGGAACCAAGTTCCGGGGTGGCGGTCGGAACCAAGATCCGGGGTGGGGTTCGGACCCAAATTCCAGGGTGGTGGTCAGAACGAAGGTCTGGGGGGGCCGTCGGAACCAAGGTCCATGGTTGCGGTAAGAACAAAAGTCCGGGTGGGCGGTCGGAACTAAGGTCCGGGGTGGCGTTCGGAACCAAGGTCCGGGGTGGCGGTCGGAACCAAGGTCCAGGGTGGCGGTTGGAGCCAAGGTCCGGGGTGGCGGTCGAAACCAAGGTCCGGGGTGGTGGTCGGTACCAAGATCCGGTTTGGCGGTCGGAACCAAGGTCCGAGGTGGCGGTCGTAACCAATGTCCGGGGTGGCATTCAGAACCAAGGTCCGGGGTGGCGATCGGAACCAAGGTCCAGTGTGGCGTTCGGAACCAAGGTCCGAGGTGGCACTCAGAACCCAAGGTTCGAGGTGGCGGTCGGAACCAATGCCCGGGGTGGCGGTCGGAACCAAGGTCCGGGGTGGCGGTCGGAACGAAGGTCCGTGGTGGCATTCGGAATCAAGGTCCGGGTTGGCGGTTGGAACCGAGGTCCGAGGTGGCGTTCGGAAACAAGGTCCGGGGTGGCGGTCGGAACCAAGGTCCGGGGTGGCGGCCGGAACAGGTCCGGGGTGGCGGTCGGAACCAAGGTCCGGGGCGGCGCTTGGAACCACCGTCCGAGGGGGCGGTCAGATCCAAAATCCGGGGTGACAGTCGGAATCAAGGTCAGTGGGGTCCGTCGGAAACAAGGTCCGGGGTGGCTTTCGGAACCAGGGACCGGGGTGACGTTCGGAACAAAGGTCCGGGGTGGCGGTCAGAAGCAAGGTCCGGGATGGCGGTCGGAACCAACGTCCGAGGTGGCGGTCGGAACCATGTTCCGGGGAGGCGGTCAGAACCCAAGGTCGGAGGTGGCGGTCGGAACCAAGGTCCGGGGTGGCGGTCGGAACTAAGGTCCGAGGTGGCGTTCGGAACCAAGGTCTGGGGTGGCGGTCGGATCCGATGTCGGAGGTGGCTGTCGGAACCAAGGTTCGGGGTGGCAGTCAGAACCAAGGTCCGAGGTGGCGTCGGAACTGGTCCGGGGTGGCGGTCGGAACCAAGGTCCGGGGTGACGCTCGGAAACCAAGATGTGGGGTGGCGGTCGAAACCAATGTCCGTGGTGGCGGTCGGAACCACGTTCCGGGGTGGCGGTCGGAACCAAGGTCGGGGTGGCGGTCGGCACAGGTCCGGGGTGGCGTTCGGAACCAAGGTCCGAGCTGGCGGTCGGAACCACGTTCCGGGGTGGCGGTCGGAACCAAGGTCCGGGGGGTCGGTCGGAACCAAGCTCCGGGGTGGCGGTCGGAACCAAGGTCCGGAGTGGCGGTCGGAACCAAGTTCTGGGGTGGCGGTCGGAACAGGTCCGGGGTGGCGGTCGGAACCAAGGTCCGGGGTGGCGGTCGGAACAGGTCCGAGGTGGCGGTCGGAACCAAGGTCCGGGGTGGCGCTCGGAACCCAAGGTGCGGGGTGGCGGTCCGAACCAATGTCCGTGGTGGCGGTCGGAACCAAGGTCCGAGGTGGCGGTCGGAAACAAGGTCCGGGGTGGCGCTTGGAACCACCGTCCGAGGGGGCGGTCAGATCCAAAATCCGGGGTGACAGTCGGAATCAAGGTCAGTGGGGTCCGTCGGAACCAAGGTCCGGGGTGGCTTTCGGAACCAGGGACCGGGGTGACGTTCGGAACAAAGGTCCGGGGTGGCGGTCAGAAGCAAGGTCCGGGATGGCGGTCGGAACCAACGTCCGAGGTGGCGGTCGGAACCATGTTCTGGGGAGGCGGTCAGAACCCAAGGTCGGAGGTGGCGGTCGGAACCAAGGTCCGGGGTGGCGGTCGGAACTAAGGTCCGGGGTCGCGTTCGGAACCAAGGTCTGGGGTGGCGGTCGGATCCGATGTCGGAGGTGGCTGTCGGAACCAAGGTCCGGGGTGGCAGTCAGAACCAAGGTCCGAGGTGGCGTCGGAACTGGTCCGGGGTGGCGGTCGGAACCAAGGTCCGGGGTGACGCTCGGAAACCAAGATGCGGGGTGGCGGTCGAAACCAATGTCCGTGGTGGCGGTCGGAACCACGTTCCGGGGTGGCGGTCGGAACCAAGGTCGGGGTGGCGGTCGGAACAGGTCCGGGGTGGCGTTCGGAACCAAGGTCCGAGCTGGCGGTCGGAACCACGTTCCGGGGTGGCGGTCGGAACCAAGGTCCGGGGGGTCGGTCGGAACCAAGCTCCGGGGTGGCGGTCGGAACCAAGGTCCGGAGTGGCGGTCGGAACCAAGTTCTGGGGTGGCGGTCGGAACAGGTCCGGGGTGGCGGTCGGAACCAAGGTCCGGGGTGGCGCTCGGAACCCAAGGTGCGGGGTGGCGGTCCGAACCAATGTCCGTGGTGGCGGTCGGAACCAAGGTCCGAGGTGGCGGTCGGAAACAAGGTCCGGGGTGGCGGTCGGAACAGGTCCGGGGTGGCGTTCGGATCCAAGGTATGAGGTGGCGGTCAGAACCAAGTTCCGGGGTGGCGGTCGGAACCAAGGTCCGGGGGAGCGGTCGGAACCAAGGTCCGGGGAGGTGGTCGGAATCAACGTCCGGGGTGGCGGTCGGAACCAAGGTCCGGGTTGGCTGTAGGAACCAAGGTCCGAGGTGGCGGTCCGATCCAAGGTCCGGGGTGGCGGTCGGAACCAATGTCCGGGGTGGCATTCAGAAACAAGGTCCGAGGTGGCGGTCAAAACCAAGGTCCGGGTGGCGGTCGGAACGAAGGTCCGGGGTGGCGTTCGGAACCAAGGTCTGGGGTGGCGGTCGGAACCGCTTTCTGAGGTGGCGGTCGACCCAAGGTCTGGTGTGGCATTCGGAACCAAGGTCCGGGGTGGCGGTCGGAACTGGTCCGGGGTGGCGGTCGGAACCAAGGTCCGGGGGGGCGGTCGGAACCAAGGTCCAGTGAGGCGTTCGGAACCAAGGTCCGGGGTGGCGGTCGGATCCAAGGTCCGGGTTGGCGGTCGGAACCAAGGTCCAAGGTGGCATTCAGAACCAAGGTCCGGGGTGGCGATCGGAACCAAGGTCCAGTGTGGCGTTCGGAACCAAGGTCTGAGGTGGAACTCAGAACCCAAGGTTCGAGGTGGCGGTCGGAACCAATGCCCGGGGTGGCGGTCGGAACCAAGGTCCGGGGTGGCGGTCGGAACCAATGTCCGGGGTGGCGGTCGGAACCAAGATCCGGGGTGGGGGTCGGACCCAAATTCCGGGGTGGCGGTCAGAACCAAGGTCTGGGGGGGCGGTCGGAACCAAGGTCCATGGTGGCGGTTGGAACAGTGGTCCGGGAGGGTGGTCGGAACTAAGGTCCGGCGTGGCTTTTGGAAATAAGGTCCGAGGTGGCACTCAGAACCCAAGGTTCGAGGTGGCGGTCGGAACCAATGTCCGGGGTTGCGGTCGGAACCAAGATCCGGGGTGGGGGTCGGACCCAAATTCCGGGGTGGCGGTCAGAACCAATGTCTGGGGGGGCGGTCGGAACCAAGGTCCATGGTGGCGGTCGGAACAGTGGTCCGGGAGGGTGGTCGGAACTAAGGTCCGGCGTGGCTTTTGGAACCAAGGTCCGAGGTGGCACTCAGAACCCAAGGTTCGAGGTGGCGTTCGGAACCAATGCCCGGGGTGGCGGCCGGAACCAAGGTCCGGGTTGGCGGTCGGAACCAATGTCCGGGGTGGTGGTCGGAACCAAGATCCGGGTTGGGGTCGGACCCAAATTCCGGGGTGGCGGTCAGAACCAAGGTCGGGGGGGCGGTCGGAACCAAGGTCCATGGTGGCGGTCGGAACAATGGTCCGGGAGGGTGGTCGGAACAAAGGTCCGGGGTGGCTTTCTGAACCAAGGTCCTGGGTGGCGGTCGGAGCCGAGGTCCGTGGTGGTGGTCGGAACCAAGGTCCGGGGTGGCGGTCGGAACACGTCCGGGGTGGCGTTCGGAACCAAGGTCCGGGGTGGCGGTCGGAACCAAGGTCCAGGGTGGCGGTTGGAGCCAAGGTCCGGGGTGGCGGTCGAAACCAAGGTCCGGGGTGGTGGTCGGTACCAAGATCCGGTTTGGCGGTCGGAACCAAGGTCCGAGGTGGCGGTCGTAACCAATGTCCGGGGTGGCATTCAGAACCAAGGTCCGGGGTGGCGATCGGAACCAAGGTCCAGTGTGGCGTTCGGAACCAAGGTCCGAGGTGGCACTCAGAACCCAAGGTTCGAGGTGGCGGTCGGAACCAATGCCCGGGGTGGCGGTCGGAACCAAGGTCCGGGGTGGCGGTCGGAACGAAGGTCCGTGGTGGCATTCGGAATCAAGGTCCGGGTTGGCGGTTGGAACCGAGGTCCGAGGTGGCGTTCGGAAACAAGGTCCGGGGTGGCGGTCGGAACCAAGGTCCGGGGTGGCGGCCGGAACAGGTCCGGGGTGGCGGTCGGAACCAAGGTCCGGGGCGGCGCTTGGAACCACCGTCCGAGGGGGCGGTCAGATCCAAAATCCGGGGTGACAGTCGGAATCAAGGTCAGTGGGGTCCGTCGGAAACAAGGTCCGGGGTGGCTTTCGGAACCAGGGACCGGGGTGACGTTCGGAACAAAGGTCCGGGGTGGCGGTCAGAAGCAAGGTCCGGGATGGCGGTCGGAACCAACGTCCGAGGTGGCGGTCGGAACCATGTTCCGGGGAGGCGGTCAGAACCCAAGGTTGGAGGTGGCGGTCGGAACCAAGGTCCGGGGTGGCGGTCGGAACTAAGGTCCGAGGTGGCGTTCGGAACCAAGGTCTGGGGTGGCGGTCGGATCCGATGTCGGAGGTGGCTGTCGGAACCAAGGTTCGGGGTGGCAGTCAGAACCAAGGTCCGAGGTGGCGTCGGAACTGGTCCGGGGTGGCGGTCGGAACCAAGGTCCGGGGTGACGCTCGGAAACCAAGATGTGGGGTGGCGGTCGAAACCAATGTCCGTGGTGGCGGTCGGAACCACGTTCCGGGGTGGCGGTCGGAACCAAGGTCGGGGTGGCGGTCGGAACAGGTCCGGGGTGGCGTTCGGAACCAAGGTCCGAGCTGGCGGTCGGAACCACGTTCCGGGGTGGCGGTCGGAACCAAGGTCCGGGGGGTCGGTCGGAACCAAGCTCCGGGGTGGCGGTCGGAACCAAGGTCCGGAGTGGCGGTCGGAACCAAGTTCTGGGGTGGCGGTCGGAACAGGTCCGGGGTGGCGGTCGGAACCAAGGTCCGGGGTGGCGGTCGGAACAAGTCCGAGGTGGCGGTCGGAACCAAGGTCCGGGGTGGCGCTCGGAACCCAAGGGGCGGGGTGGCGGTCCGAACCAATGTCCGTGGTGGCGGTCGGAACCAAGGTCCGAGGTGGCGGTCGGAAACAAGGTCCGGGGTGGCGCTTGGAACCACCGTCCGAGGGGGCGGTCAGATCCAAAATCCGGGGTGACAGTCGGAATCAAGGTCAGTGGGGTGCGTCGGAACCAAGGTCCGGGGTGGCTTTCGGAACCTGGGACCGGGGTGACGTTCGGAACAAAGGTCCGGGGTGGCGGTCAGAAGCAAGGTCCGGGATGGCGGTCGGAACCAACGTCCGAGGTGGCGGTCGGAACCATGTTCCGGGGAGGCGGTCAGAACCCAAGGTCGGAGGTGGCGGTCGGAACCAAGGTCCGGGGTGGCGGTCGGAACTAAGGTCCGGGGTGGCGTTCGGAACCAAGGTCTGGGGTGGCGGTCGGATCCGATGTCGGAGGTGGCTGTCGGAACCAAGGTCCGGGGTGGCAGTCAGAACCAAGGTCCGAGGTGGCGTCGGAACTGGTCCGGGGTGGCGGTCGGAACCAAGGTCCGGGGTGACGCTCGGAAACCAAGATGCGGGGTGGCGGTCGAAACCAATGTCCGTGGTGGCGGTCGGAACCACGTTCCGGGGTGGCGGTCGGAACCAAGGTCGGGGTGGCGGTCGGAACAGGTCCGGGGTGGAGTTCGGAACCAAGGTCCGAGCTGGCGGTCGGAACCACGTTCCGGGGTGGCGGTCGGAACCAAGGTCCGGGGGGTCGGTCGGAACCAAGCTCCGGGGTGGCGGTCGGAACCAAGGTCCGGGGGGTCGGTCGGAACCAAGTTCTGGGGTGGCGGTCGGAACAGGTCCAGGGTGGCGGTCGGAACCAAGGTCCGGGGTGGCGGTCGGAACAGGTCCGAGGTGGCGGTCGGAACCAAGGTCCGGGGTGGCGCTCGGAACCCAAGGTGCGGGGTGGTGGTCCGAACCAATGTCCGTGGTGGCGGTCGGAACCAATGTCCGGGGTGGTGGTCGGAACCAAGATCCGGGTTGGGGTCGGACCCAAATTCCGTGGTGGCGGTCAGAACCAAGGTCGGGGGGGCGCTCGGAACCAAGGTCCATGGTGGCGGTCGGAACAATGGTCCGGGAGGGTGGTCGGAACTAAGGTCCGGGGTGGCTTTCGGAACCAAGGTCCTGGGTGGCGGTCGGAGCCGAGGTCCGTGGTGGTGGTCGGAACCAAGGTCCGGGGTGGCGGTCGGAACATGTCCGGGGTGGCGTTCGGAACCAAGGTCCGGGGTGGCGGTCGGAACCAAGGTCCAGGGTGGCGGTTGGAGCCAAGGTCCGGGGTGGTGGTCGAAACCAAGGTCCGGGGTGGTGGTCGGTACCAAGATCCGGTTTGGCGGTCGGAACCAAGGTCCGAGGTGGCGGTCGTAACCAATGTCCGGGGTGGCATTCAGAACCAAGGTCCGGGGTGGCGATCGGAACCAAGGTCCAGTGTGGCGTTCGGAACCAAGGTCCGAGGTGGCACTCAGAACCCAAGGTTCGAGGTGGCGGTCGGAACCAATGCCCGGGGTGGCGGTCGGAACCAAGGTCCGGGGTGGCGGTCGGAACGAAGGTCCGTGGTGGCATTCGGAATCAAGGTCCGGGTTGGCGGTTGGAACCGAGGTCCGAGGTGGCGTTCGGAAACAAGGTCCGGGGTGGCGGTCGGAACCAAGGTCCGGGGTGGCGGCCGGAACAGGTCCGGGGTGGCGGTCGGAACCAAGGTCCGGGGCGGCGCTTGGAACCACCGTCCGAGGGGGCGGTCAGATCCAAAATCCGGGGTGACAGTCGGAATCAAGGTCAGTGGGGTCCGTCGGAAACAAGGTCCGGGGTGGCTTTCGGAACCAGGGACCGGGGTGACGTTCGGAACAAAGGTCCGGGGTGGCGGTCAGAAGCAAGGTCCGGGATGGCGGTCAGAACCAACGTCCGAGGTGGCGGTCGGAACCATGTTCCGGGGAGGCGGTCAGAACCCAAGGTCGGAGGTGGCGGTCGGAACCAAGGTCCGGGGTGGCGGTCGGAACTAAGGTCCGGGGTGGCGTTCGGAACCAAGGTCTGGGGTGGCGGTCGGATCCGATGTCGGAGGTGGCTGTCGGAACCAAGGTCCGGGGTGGCAGTCAGAACCAAGGTCCGAGGTGGCGTCGGAACTGGTCCGGGGTGGCGGTCGGAACCAAGGTCCGGGGTGACGCTCGGAAACCAAGATGCGGGGTGGCGGTCGAAAC